>NC_056744.1:367833957-368081457 GCF_019279795.1 Protopterus annectens | reverse complement strand
CTGTTTCCATTTCTTCCTGTCTTCTGCATCTTGCTATGTCACACCAACCACCTGCATGTCCTCTCTCATCACATCCATAAACCTTATCTTAAGCCTTCCTCTTTTCCTGTTACCTGGTAGCTTCATCCTTAGCATCTTTTTCCCCAATATACTCAGCATCCCTCCTCAGCACATGTCCAAACCAACATAATCGTGCCTCTCTGGCTTTGTCTGCAAACCTTCCAACCTGGGCTGACCCTCTAATATACTTATTCCTAATCCTGTCCACCCTCATCACACCCAGTGCAAATCTTAACATCTTTAATTCTGCCACATACAGCTCAAACTCCTGCCTTTTTATCAATGTCACTGTCTCCAACCCATATAACATAGCTGGTCTCACTACCCTCTTGTAGACCTTTCCTTTTGATCTTACAGGTACTAGTCTGTCACAAATCATGCCTGACACTCTTCTCCACCCACTCCATCCTGTCTGTACTCTCTTCTTCACCTCTCTTCCACACTCACCATTACTCTGAACTACTGACCCCAAGTATTTAAACTCATCCACCTTCGCCACCTCTACTCCTTGCATCCTCACTATACCTCTATCCTCCCTCTCATTCACACACACATATTCTGTTTTATTCCAGCTGACCTTCATTCCTCTTCTCTCTAGAGCATATCTCCATCTCTCCAGGGTCTCCTCCACCTGTTCCCTACTCTCACTACAGATCACAATGTCATCTGCAAACATCATAGTCCACGGGGACTCCTGTCTGATCTCGTCTGTCAACCTGTCCATCACCATTGCAAATAAGAAAGGGCTCAGAGCTGATCCTTGATGTAACCCCTCCTCCACATTAAACACATCCATCACTCCCACCGCAGACCTCACCGCTGTCACACTACCCTCGTACATATCCTGTACCACTCTTACATACTTTTCTGACACTCCCGACTTCCTCATAAAATACCACAACTCCTCTCTATGCACCCTATCATATGCTTTCTCTACGTCTACAAAAACACAATGCAACTCCTTCTGACATTCTCTGTACTTCTCCATCAACACTCTCAGAGCAAAGATCACATCTGTAGTGCTCTTTCCAGGCATGAAACCATACTGCTGATCACTAATCATTACGTCCCTTCTTAACCTTGCTTCCACTACTCTTTTCCATAACTTCATGCTGTGACTGATCAATTTAATCCCTCTGTAGTTACTACAGTTCTGCACATCACCCTTATTCTTAAAAATCAGTACCAAAACACTTTTTCTCCATTCCTCAGGCATCCTCTCACTCTCCAAGATTTCATTAAACAATCTGGTTAAAAACTCCACTGCCATTTCACCTAAACACCTCCCATGCTTCCACAGGTATGTCATCTGGGCCAACAGCCTTTCCATTCTTCATTCTCTTCATAGCTATCCTTACTTCCTCCTCGCTAATCCATTGCACTTCATGATTCACCACCCCACAACATCCAACCTTCTCTCCCTTTCATTCTCTTCATTCATCAACCCCTCAAAGTACTCTTTCCATCTCCTCAACACACTCTCCTCATTTGTGAGTATGTTTTCCTCATTATCCTTTATCACCTTTACCTGCTGCACATTTTTCCTAGCTCGGTCCCTCTGTCTAGCCAATTGGTACAGGTCCTTTTCTCCCTCCTTAGTGTCCAACCTTTCATACAACTCTTCATATGCCTTATCCTTAGCCTTCGCCACCTCTCTCTTTGCCATGCACCTCATCTACTTATACTAGTCTACTTTCTTCATCTCTCTGACAATCCCACTTCTTCTTTGCCAACCTCTTTCTCTGTAAACTCTCCTGTACTTCCTCATTCCACCACCATGTCTACTTGTCATCCTTCCTCTGTCCAGATGGGATACCAAGCAACTTTCTAGCCATCTCCCTTACTAGCTCTGCTGTAGTTACCCAGCTATTGGGTAACTCTTCACTGCCACCCAGTGCCTGCCTTAACTCATCCCTGAACTCCACCTCACAATTACCCTTTTTCAATTTCCACCATTTGATCCTTGGTGCTGCCCTCACACTCCTCCTCCTCTTCTTGATCACCAACGTCATCCTACAAACCACCATCCTATGCTGCCTAACTACACTTTCTCCGGTCACCACTTTACAGTCTCCAATCTCCTTCAAACTGGAGCTCCTACATAAGATATAATCCACCTGTGTGCATCTTCCTCCACTCTTGTATGTCACCCTATGCTCCTCCCTCTTGTTAAAATATGTATTCACCACAGCCATGTCCATCCTTTTTGCAAAATCCACTACCATCTGACCTTCTGCATTCCTTTAACACCATACCTACCCATCACTTCATCATCCCCTCTGTTCCCTTCACCAACATGCCCATTGAAATCTGCTCCAATCACCACTCTCTCACCCTTGGGTACAGTCATCACCACTTCATCCAATTCACTCCAAAATTTTTCTCTCATCCATTGCACACCCAACTTGTGGAGCATATGCACTAATAGCATTCATCATTACACCATCAATTTCCAACTTCATAAACATCACTCTATCCGACACTCTTTTCACCTCCAAAATATTCTTAGCATACTGTTCCTTCAGAATAACTCCTACGCCATTTCTCCTCCCATCCACACTATGATAAAACAATTTGAACCCACCTCCGATACACCCAGCCTTACTCCCCTTCCATCTGGTCTCTTGCACACACAATATACCAACCGTCCTTCTGTCCATCATATCAGCTAGCTCTCTCCCTATACCAGTCATACTGCCAACATTCAAAGTTCCGACCCTCACTACCACAGTCCTAGCCTTTTTCCTCTCTTCCTGCCTTTGGCCATGTCTTCCGCCTCTTCTCCTTTGGCCAACAGTAGCCCAATTTCTGCCAGCACACTGTAGGCTAACAGTACTGGTGGTGGTCATTGTTAACCCGGGCCTCGACCGATCCGGTATGAAAATGTTTATTGGTGTCTGCATTAAATGATTTGGTGAAGTTTTACGCCGGATGCCCTTCCTGACACAACCCTCCCCATTTATCCGGGTTTGGGACCGGCACAAAGAAATGCACTGGGTTAACTACAAAAAAGTTAATATATAGTACAAAAAGGTTAATACGCTGCAAAATTCAGTGCATTAATCAGACTTTGGCTTCAGCAGGCATAAGCTGCATTCAGCAGCACAATCAAATCAGTCTCAACATAAATAACTTTTCAGTAGCATCATTAAATAAATGTTCAACTCATTCCCTAGCTCTGTGGTGGACCGGAGCCACAAGCAGAAAGACTTTTCTCAGCCTGTTCTACTGCTGTTCAATTGCCCTCCGGGTGTCACTAATGTGATGGGCCAAGCTATCTCCCTCCCCAAAAATGAGCAAGCCCACATCATCCACCCAAGCTCAACTTCCCCAGCCAACTCCTCAGGCACTACCATGGGGCCAAGTCACAATATCAATACAAACATACATGCACACACACAGACATCTCTTTCTATATATATTATATTTTATTTATTTTATTTTAAATTTGTTTACCAGGATAGAACGACTGGATACATGTCAATTTTCAGTGGAGGCCCGGGGAGAAATGCTCCACATAGACAAACTTACATAGATTACACAGAAGTTAGCAAACAGTTATAAAAACAAAGTGGTTATATACAATGGGTTAGTAGTGTTCCCTAGTAGGGACTCTCATGGACAGACAATTAAAAGTAAGAGACATCAGATTGGAAGCAGAGCTTGGTGATGTAGTTTCAAGTTATGATAATTGCAGAATATGCTTTTAGTTTATAACTTAATCAGGGTTGGTACATGGGCATAGCCAATTCACTTTGAGATACTGTTTGAGTTTTTTTTGAAGAGTTTTTTGGAGGATTGTAGGGTTATATAGTTTGGCAACGAATTCCAGGTTTTGCCAATGAAGTTGGCAAACAGGGATTCATCAGCAGAGTTATTAGCTTTGTGGGTTTGGACCAGTAGTTTATCGGCTGACCGTAGGAATCTTAGGTTGCTATATGGCTTAATAATATTTTTATGTAAGGGGGTATCCTCAGGGTGGTACAAAAGTTTGTGTGCTATTAAGAGTTGATTTAATTAAATTAAGTTGGGCAGTTCTAGCCACTCTAGTTGTTTAAGGTTCTGGCAGTTGTGGGTTCTATAAGGTGAAGGCCCAGGTTAACAACGACTGCCACCAGTACTGTTAGCCAACAGGGTGCTGGCAGAAATTGGGCTACTGTTGGCCGAAGAAGAAGAGGAGGGGGAAGGCATGCCCAAAGGCAGGAAAGGAGGGAGAAGGTTAGGAGTGTAGTACTGAGGGTAGGAACTTTGGATGTTGGCAGTATGACTGGTATAGGGAGGGAGCTAGCTGATATGATGGAGAGAAGGAAGGTTGATCTATTGTGCGTGCAAGAGACCAGATGGAAGGGAAGTAAGGCCAGGTGTTTAGGAAGCGGGTTCAAATTGTTTTATCATGGTGTGAATGGCAGAAGAAATGGGGTAGGGGTTATCCTAACGGAACAGTATGCCAAGAGTGTTTTGGAGGTGAAGAGAGTGTCTGATAGAGTGATGTTTATGAAGCTTGAAATTGATGGTGTAATGATGAATGTTGTTAGTGCATATGCTCCACAAGTTGGGTGTGCGATGAATGAGAAAGAAAAATTTTGGAGCGAGTTGGATGAAGTGGTGGTGAGTGTACCCAAGGGTGAAAGACTAGTGATTGCAGTGGACTTCAATGGGCATGTTGGTGAAGTGAACAGAGGGGATGAGGAAGTGATGGGTAGGTATGGTGTTAAGGAGAGGAGAGGAATGCAGAAGGTCAGAGGATTGTGGATTTTGCGAAAAGGATGGACATGGCTGTGGTGAATACGTATTTTAAGAAGAGGGAGGAGCATAGAGTGACGTACAAGAGTGGAGGAAGATGCACACAGGTGGATTATATCCTATGTGGGAGGGCCAGTCTGAAGGAGATTGGAGACTATAAAGTGGTGACTGGGGAAAGTGTAGTTAAGCAGCATAGAATGGTGGTCTGCAGGATGATGTTGGTGATCAAGAAGTGGAGGAGGAGTGCGAAAGCAGTGCCAAGGATTAAATGGTGGAAGTTAAAAAAGGATGATTGTGAGGTGGAGTTTAGGGAAGAGTTAAGACAGGCACTGGGAGGCAATGAACAGTTACCGAATAGCTGGGTAACTACAACAGAGCTAGTAAGGGAGACTGCTAGGAAGGTGCTTGGTGTGACATCTGGACAGAGGAAGGAGGACAAGGAGACATGGTGGTGGAATGAGGAAGTACAGGAAAGTATACAAAGGAAGAGGCTGGCGAAGAAGAAGTGGGATTTGTCAAAGAGGTGAAGAAAGTAGACATGAGTATAAGGAGATGAGGCGCATGGCAAAGAGAGAGGTGGCAAACGCTAAGGATAAGGCATATAGAGAGTTGTATGAGAGATTGGATACTAAAGAGGGAGAAAAGGACCTGTACCAATTGGCTAGACAGAGGGACAGAGCTGGGAAAGATGTGCAGCAGGTAAGGGTGATAAAGGACAGTGAGGGAAACGTACTCACAAGTGAGGAGAGTGTGTTGAGTAGATGGAAAGAGTACTTTGAAGGGCTGATGGATGATGTGGGGATAGTGAATCAGGAAGTCAAACAGATTAGCAAGGAGGAAGTAAGGACAGCTATGAAGAGGATGAAGAATGGAAAGGCTGTTGGCCCAGATGACATACCAGTGGAAACATGGAGGTGCTTAGGTGAAATGGCAGTGGAACTTTTAACCAGATTGTTTAATGAAATTTTGGAAAGTCAGAGGATGCCTGAGGAGTGGAGAAAAAGTGTTTTGGTACCTATCTTTAAGAATAAGGGTGATGCGCAGAGCTGCAGTAACTACAGAGGGATAAAATTGACCAGTCACAGCTTGAAGTTATGGGAAAGAGTAGTGGAAGCTAGGTTAAGAAGAGAGGTGATTATTAGTGATCAGCAGTATGGTTTCATACCAGGAAAGAGCACTACAGATCCAATATTTGCTCTGAGAGTGTTGTTGGAGAAATGCAGAGAAGGTCAGAAGGAGTTGCATTGTGTCTTTGTGGACTTAGAGAAAGCATATGACAGGGTGCCTAGAGAGGAGTTGTGGTATTGTATGAGGAAGTTGGGAGTGGCAGAGAAGTATGTAAGAGTGGTACAGGATATGTACAAGGGTAGTGTGACATTGGTGAGGACTGCGGTGGGAGTGACAGATACGTTTAAGGTGGAGGTGGGATTACATCAAGGATCAGCTCTGAGCCCTTTCTTATTTGCAGTGGTGATGGACAGGTTGATAGATGAGATTAGACAGGAGGCCCCGTGGACTATGATGTTTGCAGATGACATTGTGATATGTAGTGAGAGTAGGGACCAGGTTGAGGAGACCCTGGAGAGGTGGAGATATGCTTTAGAGAGGAGAGGAATGAAGTTCAGCAGGGCTGAAACAGAATATATGTGTGTAAATGAGAGGGAGGGTAGAGGAATGGTGAGGATGCAGGGAGTAGAGTTGGTAAAGGTGGATGAGTTTAAGTACTTGGGATCAACAGTTCAGAGTAATGGTGAGTGTAGAAGAGAGGTGAAGAAGAGAGTACAGGCAGGGTGGAATGGGTGGAGAAGAGTGTCAGGAGTGATTTGTGACAGACGGGTACCAATAGGAGTGAAAGGGAAGGTCTACAAGAGGGTAGTGAGACCAGCTATGTTATATGGGTTGGAGACGGTAGCATTGTCAAAAAGGCAGGAGTCAGAGCTGGATGTGGCAGAGTTAAAGATGTTAAGATTTGCACTGGGTGTTACTAGGATGGACAGGATTAGGAATCAGTATATTAGAGGGTCAGCTCAGGTTGGACAGTTTGGAGACAAAGCAAGAGAGGAAAGCTTGCGTTGGTTTGGACATGTGCTGAGGAGGGATGCTGGGTATATTGGGAAAAGGATGCTAAGGATGGAGCTGCCAGGTAAGAGGAAAAGAGGAAGGCCTAAGATGGGGTTTATGGATGTGGTGAGAGAGGACATGCAGGCGGTTGGTGTGAAAGAGCATGATGCAGAGGACAGGAAGAAATGGAAAAGTACAGTTTTGTACCTACCATAAATGTAGATGTTAGAGTGTTCACACTGCTGCAGTCATCACTCTTGGGTTATCCTGCCATCAGGCGGTCCTGCAGTCGGCCCGAGTTCCAAAGTTGGTCTGGCGTCGGTTGCTGTCGCTTCTTCCCTGATGTCAGTGCGCCAGGGGTATACAAGATGCATCCGATGCCATTTTCTTCAGTTTTTCTTGCCCCAGATGTCAGGTGCCCCCAATAGGTAGGCAATACATATTGCTATCTAAAAATATACATATAAAAATAAAACAATACCTTCAGTCACAAGCAAATACACCACAGAGGTTGTATAGCATAGAAAGGAATAGATAAGTCCAGCTAGTTCAGAGGGGATGGAGGGAGGGTAACCTGGACTGCAGCAGTGTGAACACTCGAACATCTACATTTATGGTAGGTACAAAACTGTATTATGTTCATCATGTTACACTGCTGCAGTCATCACTCTTGGGTTGAATCCCAAAGCTAAGGATGGGTGGTGGAACTAAACAGGGTTTGGAGAGGCTAGTAGGCCCTGCAGCACTGCAGTGGCAAAGCCAGCTCTGGTTTTAGAGTATAGAGGTAAGTGGTGGTGCTTGGTGAAGGTGTGCACTGAACTCAAGTGGCAGCCTCCAAAATATTCTTGGTTGGTACCCCTCTGAGGAAGGCTGTTGATGTTGCTGTAGCCCTGGTGGAATGGGGCCTGATGTTACCAGGCACAGATTCCCCATGGTGTGTGTAGCAGAAATGGATGCAATGCCCTATCCATTTTGAAATGGTCTGTTTTGAGATAGCTTTTCATTGAGATCCTTGCAGCATAGGATACAAAGAGCTGGTCAGATTTTCTGAAAGCCTTAGTTTTATCCAAGTAGTAACGTAATTGCCTGTGAATGTCCAAAGAGTGTAGGAGCCTTTCCCCTTTGTTCTGGGGGTTTGGGTAAAAGGTGGGCAAATGAATGGTTTGGTTTAGGGCCACACTGGATAACACCTTTGCCATAAAGGAAGGGTTAGTTCATAAAGAGACTCTGTCTTGATGAAAAATGATGAAAGGCTCCACTGCCATTAGGGCCTGTAGCTCTGAGACTCTTCGTGCTGACATTATTGCTAGCAGCAGGGCAGTTTTCCATGATAGGAACTGTAGGTCAGCAGTGAAAGCTGGTTCAAAGGGCGGAAGTGTTAGCTTTTCCAGAGCAAAGTTGAGATCCCACATTGGTGTTGGTGCTCTCCGGGGCGGTCTTATGTTATTAGCCCCTCTGAGAAACTGTCTTAGTAATGGATGTGAAAATATAGGAGGATCTGTGTTGTATTGAGCTGAAATAGCTGAAGCGTGGATCTTAATAGATGAGAAGGAAAGTCCTTTGTGCAACATCTCAGTTAAATATTGAAGTATCTGAGGAATATTTGGGACAAGGGGATTTTGGCCATTAGCCTGGTTCCAGGTGCAGAATCTTTTCCATTTGTCTGAATAGACTTTCCTGATGCTGGGCCTCCTGGCCTCCAGAATGATGTCCATCACAGTTTTAGAGAGAAGTGTTGACTGGTAATTTAGGCAATTTGCCATGCAGCCAGATTTAAAGTCTTGAGCTGGCTGTGTAGAATCTGATTGTTTTGCTGAGTGAGCAGGTGAGGAATTGTAGGCAAAATCCATGGTGGGCCTTGAGCCATGTTCCTTAGTACTGGATACCAGTGTTGGCGTGGCCAGTCTGGAGCAGTGAGTATCATTTGTGGCCTCTCTAATCTAGCTTTCAGCAGCACCTTTGCCAGAAGAGGCAGTGGAGAAAAGGCATACACTGTCAATGTTTTCCAACTGAATGAGAGGGCCTCCACTTTCCAAGCTAGTGTGTGGTATGTCCTTGTGCAGAATTTCCGTAGTTGGTAGTTTTGGGGGGAAGCAAACAGATCTATGTCTGGGCTCCCCCATTTTTGAGTTATCATTGCGAATACTTGTGGATCTAGTTTCCACTCGTGAGGATCTGTGATGTTTCTGCTTAGATCATCTGCCAGTGTGTTTTTCTTTCCTGGCAGGAAGTGTGCTTGTAGTTGAACTTGGTAGGTCAGTGCTGTGTTCCATAAGGTCATTGCTTGTCTGCATAGGGGGTAGGAATGTGTGCCTCCTTGCTTGTTTATGTACCACATCACTGTGTGTTGTCCGTCTTTATTAGGAGTTGTCCTGGATGTAGGAGGTCCTTGAAAGCCGTTAGGGCATTTTGTACAGCTAGCATCTCTTTTTGATTGATATGTAGATGCCTTTGGTTTGCAGGCCATTTGCCCTGAATACACTGTCCTGCCATGTGTGCTCCCCAGGCATAATCCGATGCATCTGTTGTTATAGTTTGCCTGGCTGTGGGTAAGGTGAAAGACTGACCCTTGTTGAGGTGACATGCCTGAGCCCCCCATAGAAACACCTGTTGAAGGCAGGGAATGAGTGGAATCATTGTTTCCAAGCTGTGGCTGTGTTGAGACCATACGCTTTTCAGATACCATTGTAATTTCCTCATATGCAGTTTTGCAAATGGTATTTGTAGTATGCAAGATGCCATGAATCCCAAAACCTGCAGAATTTTTCTTGCAAGGAGTTGGGTCTTTGTTGCCATCATTTTGAAGTATTGAGTCAGTTGTCTTTGCTTGTTTGGCGTGAGGTAAGCCATCTGGGCCGTTGTATTTATGCTGGCACCCAGGAATATTATGTCTTGTGAGGGCACTAGTTTTGACTTCTTTTCATTTACTGTGTACCCTAGTTTTGACTTCTTTTCGTTTACTGTGTACCCTAGGCAACTTAGAAGGTTTTTGACAAATGTCAGATGCTTTAATAGAAAGTCCTTGCTTTCTGCTTGAATAAGGCAGTCGTCCAGGTATGGATATATTTGAATCCCTCTTTGTCTGCAGTATGCAATTACTGGTGCCAGGCATTTTATGAAGACCCTGGGTGCAGTAGATAAGCCAAAGGGCAGTGCAGAGAATTGGTAATGGGTTGAACCTGCAATAAATCAGAGGTATCTTCTGCAATTTTGTCTGATAGGGAACATGCAGGTATGCCTCCTTGAGGTCCAATGTTACTAGCCAAGCCTTCTTGCCCAGCATGGGAAGAAGTTGCTGTAGTGTTAGCATCTTGAATTTGGGTACTTCCAGTTATGTGTTTAGAATTGAGAGGTCCAGAATGGGTCTCCAGGCTTTGTCCTTTCGGGGAACTAGAAACAGTCTTGAGTAAAATAATTGTCCTTGCTCCTGTGTAGAACCTGTTGAATGGCTCTCATGTCCATGAGAGCTGAAATTTGCTTTTGAGCCTCTGCCCATTGATTTGGTGGCAGGTTTGGCATTCCTTTTATCCTTGGTGAAGTGTGAAAGTGGAATCTGTATCCTTGAGATACAATATTTAGGACCCATTTGTCTTTTGTGATGATGTGCCAATTGTCTGCAAAAGGAGCTAGTTTTCCCCCCAAGGGAGCTGCCAAGAGGATTTTGCTTGGTAGTCTGAAGGGTAAGTCATTGTGTTTGTCTTCTGGTAGTTTGAGACCTGGCTTCTCCTCCTTTTTGGGTTGTGGCACTCCATTGTCGAGGCTGGTAAGAGCCTTCTGGCTGGCCTCTGCCTCTTGGGCATCTATATCTGCCCTTCTGTGGTCTGGCAGAAGCTAGAAAGGATCAGTTTTTGGTTGGCCAATTTATGCTGAAACGAGGAGGTTGAACCTGTAAAAAAATCCTTGACCGTCTTCATAGATTTTGCCTTATCCTCCATCTTCTTTAAAACTTCTTCTGCTTTTACACCAAATAAAACATCCTGCTGTAAGGGTGCATCCAATAACTTTGCTTTAACATGATCAGGTAAAGTTTGTTCTTTTAACCAAGCATGCCTACGTATGACAGACCCTGTCACTGCTGCTCTACAAGAAGCTTCCAATGAATCAAATCCACATTGCAAAGTATGTTTTCCCACTTGTTCAGTTGAACGCAACAAATATTGCATTTCCTTGTAATCTGGCTGGTCTGCATGTGCGAGCATTTTTTGTTTTAATTGAGACATCAGATATTGTTGATATTTCAGCATGTGAAACTGACAATTTAAGGCCCTCATAGCTAGAGTAGCTGAGGTATATACTTTCTTTCCCCATCTGTCTAATGCTCTAGAATCCCTTTCAGAGGCACAGGATTTTTAGCCGTAGAGGCTTTAACCCCTTTGGGACCCTGGGAAATGGTTTCTGGGTCAGCAGCAGGGCTTTTATACAGGAATTTGTGTGAGTCAGGGACTCTGTAGAATCTGTCTGGTTTGGCTGGTGCAGGAGGTAGTGAATCTGGGTTAAGGCTAGATTCTGAATAAACATCATCTACAATGTCTAACACAGGTGGAATTGCAAGTGGTCTGTGCTGGGGTAGTAAAAGGAACTCTCGGAGCCTTTTCTTAGAATCAGAGTAATCCTGGCCTTCCCAGTGGAAATGTTCCCTCATAGTATGTAAGGTTTCCCCAAAAGAGAAGTCTTCTGGGTGACATGTAGAAGGGATAGACTCTTCAGCATCAGCATCTTCATAAGGGGGAAAGGAATATTCCTGTTCCTCAGAAGAGTCGGGATGGGAACCCCTGATTAGGGTAATTAAGTCTTCAGCCATCTTAAGCATCTGTTTCCTAGGCATAGGTCCTTGTACTGGAGACTGCTGTGCAGTCTTCTTTGTTTTTAAAGGAGTTTTCAGTTTTGCATAGGATTTAATAGTGAGTGTAGTCGGTCTGAAGACACCTTCAGCAACTGAAGGCGTTTCAACTGCACCGGAGTCTCCTTCAGGTATGGTGTCGGAAGGGCCTAAAGGTTGTGGAGGCCTAGTAATCTCCGCTTGTGAATCGGATGTCACCTGGGGTTCTAAATCAGCTGTCATCAGGGGCTGCGTAGGCACCTCACTGAAAACCGGAGAACTGGCGACTGGCCTAGCAGAGGCCTCGGAATCCGGTTTGGATTTCGGCTGCCTTGCCCTTATCTTTGCATTTTTCATGCATTCCGGTTGTTGGTTGCTCTGACGGCATGGTATAATTAAATTTCCTACCAAAATAATGTTGGGCGAAATCAAACCAACGTTTAATAGTTTGTTTATTAAACCTAGCACAAAACCGACAAACTGTGACGTCGTGGTCTGGGCCTAGGCAGGGAATACAATAAGAATGAAAGTCCTTATGAGGTATTTGCTTCCCACAAGAAATGCAATTGTTAACTTTTTCTGACATCGGACTGAGGCAAGAAAAGGTTCCCCAACGGGGTACTTAGCTTTATGAAGACTTCAGTCTGAAATTCGATTTGAAAATCTCAGGAGTCGGCCGACCGGCACTTGCGAACTGCTTCTGCTTTGGACACCGTGCAGCAAGAAAGACTGAAGAAAATGGCATCGGATACATCTTATATACCCCTGGCGCACTGACATCAGGCACGAAGCGACAGCAACCGACGCCGGACCAAGACTTTGGAACTCGGGCCGACTGCGGGACCGCCTGATGGCAGGATAACCCAAGAGTGATGACGGTAGCAGTGTAACACGGGAACAGCCGAAAGAAGATGATTATATATATAGATAAAGATATATATATATATATATATATATATATATATATATGATATAGTCAGAGAAAGAGAACTATATATATATATATATATATATATATATATATATATATATATATATATATATATATATATATGTATATGTATATAAGTGGGGTCTACTTGAAAGACCAACATACAACTTACCCATATCACAAATCACCAAGATAAAAACACCGAAATGGTGTATAAAATATATATATATATATATATATATATATATATATATATAATATAAATATAGCTATATATCTATAGTTATAGTTGTATATCTACACACACACACACACGTATGGATTCACTTTACAATGACGAAATTCTGAAAGATCTAATTTCATATAGCAGAGACCATTTGCTCGAACTTTCAGAACCTTGACAATGTAAAGTAAATTTAAAAAAAAACAAAGAAAAGTTTTCTCAGCATTATTGCAAGGGTCAAGCCCCCCTGCACCCCCCACACCCCCGCTACTTAAACATTCCAACTCCGAGATCGGACTACAGCGAAGAAAAGGGAAATCTCTCATTCTGCACTGTATGCAGATCTCTGTTCACCATGTAGAGAGTCCGAAAGTTCGATCATTCGATCATATGGTCTCGCCCATATGAAATTCGATATTTCATAATTTCGGCATTGTGAAGTGTTCCCATAAATATATATATATATATATATATATATATATATATATATATATATATATATATATATATATATATATACACACACACACACACACACACACACACACACACACACACACACACACACACACACATGTATATGTTTATCAGTGGATATAAAAAGTTTACACACCCCCTGTTAAAATGCCAGGTTTTTGTGATATAAAAAATGAGACCACAATAAATAATTTCAAAACTTTTCCCACCTTTAATGCGACCTATAACCTGTACAGCTCTATTGAAAAACAAAAACCTGACGGGAAAAAATATAAAAAAATAAAAACGTACAATACGCTGGTTGCATAAGTGTGCACAGTCTTAAACTAATACTTTGTTGTGTGTGCACATCCTTAAAGTAATACTTTGTTGAAGCACCTTTTGATTTAATTCCAGCATTCAGTCTTCTTGGGTAAGAGTATATCAGCATGGCACGTCTTGACTTGGCAATATTTGCCAACTCTTCCTTGCCAAAGCGCACCAAATCTGTCAAATTGCGGGGGCATTTCTTATGCATAGCCCTCTTCAGGTCACCACACAGATTTTCTATTGGATTTAGATCTGGCATCTGGCTGGGCCATTCCAAAACTTTAATTTTCTTCTGGTGAAGCCATTCTTTTGTTGATTTGTATGTATGATTGGGGTCATTGTGTTGAAAGGTGAAATTCCTCTTCATCTTCAGCTTTCTAGCAGATGCCTGAAGATTTTGGGCCAAAAGTGACTGGTATTTGGAACTGTTCATAATTCCCTCCACCTTGACTAAAGCCCCAGTTCCAGCTGAAGAAAAGTAACCCCAAAGCATGATACTGTTACCACGATGCTTCACCGTGGGGATGGTGTTCTTTTGGTAATGCAAAGTGTTGTTTTTGCGCCAAACGTACCTTTTGGAATTGTGGCCAAAAAGTTCAGCCTTGTTCTCATCAGCCCATAATACATTTTCCCACATGCTTTTGGGAGACTATATATTGTTTTGCAAATTTAGCCAGACCTGGATGCTTTTCTGTGTAAGAAAAGGCTTCCGTCTTGCAACCCTACCCCATAATCCAGACATATGGAGAATATGGGAGATTGTTGTCACAGGTAGTACACAACCAGTACTTGCCAGAAATTCGTCCACCTCCTTCACTATTGCTATAGGTCTCGTGGCAGCTTCCCTGACCAGTTTTCGTCTTTTTTCATCAATTTTGGAGGGACGTCCAGTTCTTTGCAACATCACTATTGTCCCATATTTTCTCCCCTTTTTGATGACAGTCTTCACTGTGTTCCATGGTATGTCCAATGTTGTGGAAATCTTTTGTAACCTTCTACTGACTGATACCTTTCAACAATGAGATCCCTTTGATGCTTTGTAAGCTCTCTGCAAACCATGGCTTTTGCTGTAGCAGGCAACTGAGTAAATGTCAGGAAAATCCCACTAGGACAGCTGAACTTTATTTGGGGTTAATCAGAGTGTCTTTAATTTATGGCAGGTGTGTACCCAAGACGACTGACTGCTGTAATGAAATCAAAAGGTGCTTCAACAAAGAATTAGTTTTAGGGTGTGCACACTTATGCAACCAGCTTATTGCATGTTTTTTTATTTTTTTATTTTCTTTCCCCTAACAGATTTGTTTGTTTTTCAATTGAATATATATATATATATATATATATATATATATATATATACACATACATACATATACTGTTTGGCTCGGTGTTTAATGTTATGCGATGTTGGCTTATTGACTGCTTTTCTTTTGGTAAAATGTTTTTTTAACTAAATGCCACTTTTTAAAAAAACATTGCTAATGTATGATCCATCTGATGAGCTCAGTAACACAGCATGTCAATTCGCAACTTGTCATGGTTTTTTTTTTCATTTTACAAGAATTAACCGTATTTATTTGAGGAAATGGACAATGTATTACTGGACAAGAATCTTAGGCTTGAATGCAGAATTTCCACAAAGGACTTAATGACTTTTTTACTATTAAGGTTGCATTAAAGGGCAAGCTATAACCTTATACCCACGCCTGCCATACTGAAAGCCCTGCATTGGTCATTTTACAAGTTTCACTGTGATTTATGACTTTTTACTTTGTACTTAATCCCAAACATTTCTGATGTAGAATAGTTTTTCTGATGAACTCCTGACACATTAAATGGACTAAAGTGCTGAAATATTGGTTCACTGTCTCATCTCTTGTCATTGGTGTAAAATTCAAAATCGCGATCATACACATACACGCACCACCACACAAACAAGCACAAATACACCTAACTAACTACACTACAAAAAACAAAGCAACACACACAAACAAAACATAAACAAACACACCTACTCTACCTATAAAAGCAGGGGGGCAAGCGGCTTGCACCCCTGCTACTTATATATACTAACTCCAAAGTCACACTAAACACACAAACACATAAAACCCACCACTATGCACACTCATACACACTAAAATCCCTACCCAATACCCTTACAAAAACACCACTTACCTCAATCCCAAGCTAAATCCACAAAAAGCACCACACATCACAAACGCACCAACACAACCGCGGATTCAAAATTTCCACATTCAACATTATACAGTTTCGCGCAACTGCACTTTTGGCTCTATAGTCTCGAGATACTAAAATTCGGTATTTTAGTATTTCGAGATTATAAAGTGAAACCATCTGTGTATGTGTGTGTGTGTGTGTGTGTATATATATATATATATATATATATATATATATATATATATATATATATATATATATATATATATATATATATATATATATATATATATATATATATATATATGGATCTATTTTGTTTCGTTGAATCTCATTTCACTGAATTTCATTTCAACCTGATCACTTTGCTGAAAACTCATATTACTGAAAACTCATTTCACTGAATCTTATTTCACTGAACTGCAGTTAGTACATATGGCACTGTGTAGAGTACTGTAAGGCAAGTAAAACGTTTATGTCTTTTCCCCACGGTAGTGCGATCCTGGAGTTAGTATATATAGTTAGGGGGCTGTGGGGGGCATGTTGTTCTTCAAATGCCTGCATGGGTTTTGTCCACGTACTCCTGTTCACTCCCACCTCCCAGAAACAAATTAGTTAATTGAGGGCACTACACTGTTGATATATATGTCATATTTATCTTTGAATTTGTGGCGTAAAGCATTGCTGTAAAGAATCCTAGAATAATCAGTTTGCCCTCCAAATTAACATAGAAATTAAATTAAGGTTAAGAAATCAAACGGATGCTTTCAATTCCTAGAGCTGCAGGGCACTTGCCTGGAATCGCCTTAATGGCCAACAGTTATCCTATTACATACAGTTTCCATTAGTTGCTTTGAGTGGTGTACTATTGTACTCTCTTCCGTGATGTGTCACTTTACTGTACCTCGCCTATTAAGAGGGCCAGGTGCGGCACTCTCTCTCTCACTAAACATGGGTGGAACAGCATGTGTAAACTTTCCACTGCTAAAACATGTTTATGAAAGAGTGTCTTGAAATATAGAACAGTTTCTCTGTTCGTAGATTGGGTGGTGAAGTTCAAACTATTTTATAAACTCAGAAGCAGAGTATGTGGCCCTGGCAACATGGGTGTTTTACTTTCTGTACTCTTTTTCATTATTCAGTTCTTTGAGTTTTACTTCTACAGGACACTCACATGGAGGGATATCCAGGATTTTTGGAATTATAAACCAGTTTCCAGAATGTAGCCCCAACTCCAACAATGGATATTCGTGAAAAATATACATTTTCAAATTCTGCAAAACCAGACATTCTGACAAAACACCTACATGGGCGCGCGTGCACACACACACACACACACACACACACACACACACACACACACACTTTGTGCATCTATGGTATTTGATGTCGGTCTGTGCTTTCTTTTTCTTTTAGTGTCATTACGAATGGTGTACATTAACTCTAGTTGCTAGAATAGAATACTTGCGTAGAATACTATAGAAAGCAAAATAGTGCAGAGATAAATATTTAAAATTCCTGCATCTATACCATTAGATGTCTAAAATAACTGCCTGAATGCACAGTTATGGCATATGCTGTACACTCCTAAAAGCAGAACAGGAGTGTGCACCATAGCAACCGATAAGACAGGGTTAGCAGTCCTTCTTAGTAACTGGAAGGCTGCCTTTTATGGGAGAGCTACACTCTGTCTGCATACTACAAAAACACAGAACGATATACAGCTTCTCGCTGTCTCTGTCTGTGCATACATACACAAACACAGACACCTTGCACAATACGCAGTGCGCAAATAATGACAAATAGGACTTACTTGAACTATGTAAATCAAATGTAAACAGTTTACTGCACAAAATACGTACAGTAATGCTAATCTATGCACTTCAACAGTTAGTGATCTGCTTAACAACACAGCATACATCAAGTTAAATCATGAATGCATAAAATGAGCTACTGTGGTAAATTATATGCCATGCAGGTTTACCACAGTTAGTGCAGCACGTAGCATAAAATGCTAACAAAAACTGCATTTTATTATAGAACATACATAATTTGATACACAAATTCACTTTGATACCAATCAGTTACTGTATAAAATATGCACACAGACACATCTGAGATTTACATATATATATATATATATATATATATATATATGTGTGTGTGTGTGTGTGTGTGTGTGTGTGTGTGGGAAGCTGGAATGTAGAACACACATACTGTGACTTTAAAACCAAATACGAAGCTCTTGGAACATTCATCTAGAAGTCAGTCACTTTGCCTTGTATAGTTAAGCTGGTTTCTGCTGGTCTCATGAGAAGCATCTCTTATTTGGGAAAAAAACTGAAAGTCACATGACTGTACATTGGCACATTCATAACAACACTGGTAATTTCAAAATTCTAAATTTGCTAAATGGTACGAGAAAACATTTACCTGTAGAAGAATACAACAAGAAGTAAACAGCTCTGACACAGAGTAAGGCAGAAAGCTGCAGAAACCACCAGAATGAGCAAGCATTTACAGAGTTACTTGAGAATACCACAGACACAAATAAAAAATGTTTAAATGCAGACAATTAGACTACTGCTTAAAAAAAATGTGCAATTTCAGCAAACTAAAGGGGCCACCAAACAACCCTAAGTTCATCAAGACTGATAGGATGTCAGGTGACACGATCACTTCCAGTAGGAGCAGGTCACTCAGTCCTGACAGTTTATCAGAACTGAAACACAGTGTACTTTGAATCCATGCAAGGTCTTCCCTCCATTTTTTCCTACTGCCCCAACGTCCTGACCATCTTCTAGCCCCATCCTGCATACCAATTCAGCCTAGTCATTCCCAGTGAGGTGCGAGTCATCCAATTTATTCTTTAGCCCAGTGCAAGTCCTACTGTCCATCTGTTTCTCAGTCCAGGCAAATCCTACAGGTCCATTGCTCTCATCTGGGATGAGTGGTGGTTATCAAGAAAGGCCATCATTCTGAGAGTCTTTTTCACTCCTATGCCACAGCTGTGATAACCAACAATGTTCAGAAGTTAGCATGTGTCCATGTTATTACTTGTGTACATTTCTCCAAACGTGGGATGAACCTTTCAAGGAGACATGGCAGCCAAGCCCTTGGAGAAGGCCAGCCACTGAACAGTGAGTAAGAAAGCCGTTAAAAGCAATGCTGGTCTTTATTTGATGCTCAGATTTTGCACAGGACAGCACTCTAATGCGGCCCTGTATGTTGCTCTTTGTGAACTAACTGTGGGACTCTGAACAAGTCATTTAACTGTACTCTGCTCCTCGGCTGAAAAAGGTCATTGGAGACTAGTGCTCTACCCTGGAATCAAATGTTGTTGTTGTGTCTTTCGGCTTTTCCCGGTTAGGGGTCGCCACAGCAGAACTCCGGTCCGCTAATGATTGGCAGTTGATTTTTACTTGCTGAGTTGCCGGCCCTAACACACAACCTTCAACGAAGGTACGCCCATTCACGCATGTCTTCACAGAAGACGTTCTAGCTGAGAATCGAACGGGACAACGTCTTGCTGTGAGGCAACAACGCTACCGCAGCACCACCACCACGGATCTACCCTGGAATCAAACACAAATAAATAAACCAATCAGTGATTGGTTGACCTGCTTAACCTAAGTTGTGTAACAAAAGTGTGTACTGTTGGCTCTGAGTAAATAATTTCATGTACAACTACTACAGTTTGAATTCTATAATCGTTTAACATTTACACTTTTAAGCCTTACTTTATTTGTTCCACCGTCATCGCTACCAAAAGGCAACCAATCAGTACATTAAGCACATGACCTACGAAATTAAATAAAAAATGACACATACTATGCAGTGACCACATGACCTACAAAATGAAATAAAAATAACACATGCTATGCAGTGACCACATGACCTACAAAATGAAATAAAAAATGACACATGCTATGCAGTGACCACATGACCTACAAAATGAAAAAAAAATGACACATGCTATGCAGAGACCACATGACCTACAAAATGAAATAAAAAACACATACTATGCAGTGACCACGACCTACAAAATGAAATAAAAAATGACACATACTATGCAGTGACCACATGACCTACAAAATGAAATAAAAATAACACATGCTATGCAGTGACCACATGACCTACAAAATGAAATAAAAAACACATACTATGCAGTGACCACATGACCTACAAAATGAATTAAAAAATGACACTATGCAGTGACCACATGACCTACAAAATGAAATAAAAAATGACACATGCTATGCAGAGACCACATGACCTACACAATGAAATAAAAAACACATACTATGCAGTGACCACATGACCTACAAAATGAAATAAAAAATGACACATACTATGCAGTGACCGCATGACCTACAAAATGAAATAAAAATAACACATGCTATGCAGTGACCACATGACCTACAAAATTAAATAATAAACACATACTATGCAGTGACCACATGACCTACAAAATGAAATAAAAAATGACACATGCTATGCAGTGACCACGACCTACAAAATGAAATAAAAAACACATACTATGCAGTGACCACGACCTACAAAATGAAATAAAAAATGGCACATGCTATGCAGTGACCACATGACCTACAAAATGAAATAAAAAATGGCACATACTATGCAGTTACGACCCCTGCATCTGTATAATACTGCATCTTTATCCACATTAAGATAAGACACATATTCACATCTTAGGACCCCCTCAGAATGTGGTCAGGGCACCAAGCATATAGGATAGGAGGTCTGGTATTTATGAAGTCTTGTTTATAACAGGTGGAGGAATGTACTTAACAGTGAAGTGCACATCTGCACATGCAGTATCTCCTTTAAGGTGAGGGTTAGTCAAAACGAAAAAGCAAAACAGAAGGTCTACTTCCTCATGTTACTACACAAAATGTGAAGCAGTGCAACTATTTAAAACAGGAGCATACCACTGGGACGAGACTTTAAAACAGGAGCATACCACTGGGACGAGACTTTAAAACAGGAGCATACCACTGGGACGAGACTATGGCCTGGCAGTGTAACAGGTTCTGACTATTCCATACTGAGTTTCTTGTGCTACAAACTACAGCTTTTATATTTATGAAAAGATGTGGAAAAACACAAAGGACAATAAAAAAATCAATTTGTAGCTGGTCCAAGTCATCACAGAGATAAGAGTTGACCTCATTGTTATAACTGATAGTTTGACTTCTGTTACTAGGGCATTACAATATTCAGAATAGAAAAGGATTAGGTTTATCGTGAAGTACTAGGCTAGCTGCCATTGTGGGACATTTTAAGTCTTGCCAATTTTCTTTAAAGGTGGGAATCAAACCTTGTACCTTGACTCTGTGAGGTAAACACCTTAACCATTATGCCAAACCCAATGCCTTGATAGAGTTCCAATACACTCCAATCTTAATGCCTACCAATACTGGCAGTTTAATTTACTTCTCCCCTTCTCTAAACAGATGAGGAAATAGATTTGAAATCAGTGCCATGTAGTGTGAGCCAAATAAACCGCTTTGATTTCTTCTAAAACACTTCATGATTCAGTAAACAAAACACTTAAATATAACCCAACACTACTTCAGATTTGTCAGTGTGTGCAAACCCATGACAAACGCACAGAAACCTCAGTTCCATGTGAGGAAGCCATAAATAATGAAATACAACCTTCTCCAGGACTTAGCCAAGTTAAAATGTGGGAAAGAGATTGGGTCTTTAGTTTGTGAAAAGGTCCCATAAAATCAAACTCTACAGAGGTATAAAATTAACATGCTTCAATGTCGGAGGTCACATACTTTCTGAAAGAGTTAAACAGGAGAAGTAAAAATCTTAGAAGCATGTTAATAGCTTAGAAGAGTAGGAATCTAGAGGTCTCTCTGAATCAGCCCAATAGATACCCGTCAACCTATCAGCACAAGAAATTTAGACAAAGCCTAAGTAATACAGGGACATAAGGCCCCAAAATAGGGGCAAATTTTAAATATTGCTTTATAAAAACTAGAATGTTGCTAGGATAGCAGGATTTCTGTTAGCACGTATTTTCTGAAGAATATGAAGTCTGAAGCTTAAATTTTATTTATTTATTTATTTACATTTGTTGACTGGGAGAGTCCTTTTCAGCGGAGGCCCGGGGAGAAAAGCTCCACAGTTAAGATAAACAGACAGTAGATACATTGGATTACATAGCGATTAACAACTTAACATAGCAATTAATTACAAACATATGTACAGATGAAGAACATAGTACATCAGTAGACAACTAGAATCTTTATCTGTGAAGTACATAACAGACATTAACAAATGTTACAATAAGAAGTTCCTGCTGTATAATAAGTACTAGGCTTATGAGCATCTGAGCTTGCTATAATCAAAGTAGTTAGTGGGGTGGAAAGAAAGGTAGTGGTTCGATGGGGTGGGTGATATTAGAGTAGGGGTTGCAAGGGCATAGCCAGCATGTTTGTAGGTGCGCTTTTAGTAAAGTTTTGAAGTGGGTGGCATGATGGTACGGAGGTACTTGTGGGTGGGAGGGAGTTCCATAATTTGGCTATGGCGCAAGAGAATAGTGCTTCACCAGCAGAGTTATTGGCTTTAGTGATCTGCAAGTGATTTTTGTTGCTGATAGTTTGACTTCTGTTACTTGTATGTTAAATGTATGTTATTATTTAGTGACTTCAATCCTCAGTGCGTTGTTGGAAAACCACAGATTTTATGAGGAACAGACCAAAATATGAGGCAAAAATCTAGTCATTTGGGAAGTGTGGCCTTATATTTAAGCTGAATATAGAAAACTGGAAACTTTTTTGACTACAGGACATCTCTGAGGGATTGAAAACAATTGAAAACAATGTAATCGAGTTCAGAATCATGCAAACAATTACTTGAAAGAGAAAGTCGTTGTTGGAGGCAAAACTCATTCACAGACAGTACATACCCACATACATACTATACAACTCTAAAACTAACTGCCACCCTAAGTCTAACACTAATGGTACCAAAGCAGAGAATTCAGCACGGACCCTAAATCTTAACAGTGACCCACTTTGTTTATAAAGGAGTAAAAGCAAAGCCATCTTACCTTCTACTGTTGTTCTTTGCCACCTGGCAGTGTCCACTATTGATCCTTAATGCAAGAACAAATCTTAACAGTACATGGAGTGCTTAACAAAAGCTTGTTAAGCACTTTTTTGCAGTGCCATAGCCAGCTCATATGGCACCTGATGCCACTCCCCAATCTGGCACCCCTCAACAAGGTCCATTCTCTGATATGGCACTACTCCAGTCTCTCCTAAGGAGGAGCTCTATGCCATGTGTCCCATCAGCAGAAGGTGAAAAAATAAATTTTTATGGCTCTGCTGATTGCAGCACCTAACACCTTGCACTAGGGGTGTCCTCACCCTTTGCCCCATCGTAGCTAAGTATCTGCTTTTTGGCCATCAAAAAGGTGCATAAAAAGCTTGTTTTTCCCAGTTTTAAAGAGTAATTGTGGTATTCCATGTATTACTTGTAATTTTAAGTTACCTTGGAATGTTAGGCTTGAAAGAAAAGTTTATTGAATCCTTTTGTTTGGAATAAGGACCGAGGGTCCAATTTACATTTTACGGCAGATAAGTAATGTGCAACTGATAATGCACATAAGAAGACCGACTGCATGAAACATCCAGATATAAAACTTATTAATTCTAGAGATAGAATTGGTGACCTACCTAATGACTGCTTTCTTAAGACTGAGATATAGCTACTCCTAGTAGCCTACATGCCATCAAATAAAATATGGCAAACAGAAGGAGCAGATGATGTCAGATTTCATGACGACCTTAGGAAGAAATTAACAAGTGCTAATTTAATTTATAATTTGTTTGTAAGAAATACTTTTCAAGTTGGTTTAAAGGGAAGAAAGGATATTTTGTGATGAGAAAAAAATTGACATTTGGGTGGATTCATCCTTTCTAAGGCAATACCTGCTAACAAGCTTCATCTTGATATCCTGGGTTTAAATTCTCTCCGTCTCCACTTGGATACTGTGGAATGCAGAGAAAGTCCTTTGCCATAAGGTGTTATTGGTTAACCTGCAAAAAGTGGTTGAGCCTGATGGGTTTTCCAGATGAAAAGTAAAATAAAATGAACCCCACTAAACTGTCTGCTGTCATTCTTATACTCTTCTGTACCCAAATATCAAACTAGCCACTACAACTCTTTTATAGCAGTAATAGTTCATGACAAAATCGGTCCTAATCCTGCTTAACGTGCATGCACAAGTCATACACGGTAAGGATCTTTCTTCTCCTACTGACTGTGTGTGTGCAAAACCTTTGCAGTGTTCGGTTTTATTTTTAAATTGCTTTGATACTCTGTAATGCAGCCTCTTGCAACATTCAGACTGGTCTCCTTATATCGACTAGGACTGTATAATATTATGAAGTAGTAGAGACTGCCAACTACAAAGCAAGGGGGCGTTGTAAGCAGCAGCTGCATGGGTGGGGCTAACTAGAACGGGGAGGGGTTAACATTTGCCTAATTAGGTATGACACCTCTCAACTGTCCAGAATTCCACAGAATGTCTAGTTTTTGCCTCATATTTTTGGTTCATAGGTGTTTACTAGGCTAACGACCACCAGGGCCTTTTTAAGCCTAGCCATGCATCGCAAATCTCTGACTTTTGATAAGTGTAAGCATGGGCCTGGGAGATGAACCATTTACAAGTTACCTGTTTGCATTAGAGATATAGGTGCTAAACCAGGGATGAATTTCTGTTTTCCCATTCAGTTGTTTAAGTTACACTTGAATAAGGTTAGGGAGGAACTCTGCTTCACATGGATGGGGAGCCTGTTCCATAGACGGGTTAGTATCCGGGATACATACCTGTCTCTCCACCAAGTCCTACTTATATGACAAACAAGGTTTAAGTCTTTAGAATGGGTAATTCTGGTACTGTTTATTTTATGGATATGCAGGAGGCCCATCAGAGTGGGGTCTGACAATGCCCTGTATGCCACGCATAGATCTGCCCTCAAAAGCCTATAGGAGACAATACAGGGAAAGGGCCTTGAGGGGGTCTGCATAGAACATATTACTTGCACCCTGTATTCTTTTAGTGAGGAATTTCACTTGTCTGTTCCTCAATAAACTTGTGGTATTCTGGCAAATCCGGAGGACTGAAGTAACTAAACAATGACATACATTTCACTTTCAGACTTTATATCCTTCAGAAAATGCTTGCCAACACAAATCCTGTTATTCCAGCAACCTTCTAAGTTTGTAAATGCAATATTTAAAATGTGTCCCTATTTATGGGCTTTTGCCCCCCATTATTTTAGGCTTAGTCCAGATTTCTTGCACTAAAAAGTTGAGAGGTATGGACAATATCAGTACGACAAGACACAGACAAGTGAGCTGCCGTTTCTGTAAACTCTTTTACCTTTAAATTTAAGCGCACCTGTAAGGACCGCCTCTGATAGCACTCCGGCCAATGTAGAGTGGCATAGCATTCAGGTAACGAAAAACTCAGATATACTCCAGCATAAAACTTGTTCCCACTAAATCAGGGTTATAACAATGTTCCTGTTGGGGTCAAGCAGACTGAACTTTTCCATTATGATGTTGGCTCTTCCCTCTGCCTGTTGTTCTTCCCAGTCCTTTATCTAGCTCTTCCCTCTGCCTGTTGTTCTTCCCAGTCCTTTATCTTGCTCTTCCCTCTGCCTATTGTTCTTCCCAGTCCTTTATCTAGCTCTTCCCTCTGCCTGTTGTTCTTCCCAGTCCTTTATCTAGCTCTTCCCTCTGCCTGTTGTTCTTCCCAGTCCTTTATCTAGCTCTTCCCTCTGCCTGTTGTTCTTCCCAGTCCTTTATCTAGCTCTTCCCTCTGCCTGTTGTTCTTCCCAGTCCTTTATCTAGCTCTTCCCTCTGCCTGTTGTTCTTCCCAGTCCTTTATCTAGCTCTTCCCTCTGCCTATTGTTCTTCCCAGTCCTTTATCTTGCTCTTCCCTCTGCCTGTTGTTCTTCCCAGTCCTTTATCTAGCTCTTCCCTCTGCCTATTGTTCTTCCCAGTCCTTTATCTTGCTCTTCCCTCTGCCTGTTGTTCTTCCCAGTCCTTTATCTAGCTCTGTACCACATCATGCAGGTCTGGTTAGTGCCTCAGTCATCGGGGCTTCCATTTGGAACTCTCAAAGTTTCAAACTCTGCATGTACCTGCTTTTTGTGTTGTATGGGTTCTGACATCCTATATGGGTACAGCAACACTCCAACTGGCTCTGAACTCCCATCCTACACAAGTGTAAAATGATGACCTGTAAACTTACAGTTATTGCTGGCACAGTGATGCAGCAGATAATATTGTCATCTCAAAGCAGGAGGCTCCCCAGTTTGATTCTCAGCTGGGTTGCATCTGTGTGCAGTCTGCATGTCTTCCCTGTGTTTGCATGGGTTTTCTCTGGGTGCTCCGGTTTCCTCAAACACTCCAAAGACATGCATTAGGTGGACTGGACAGTCTAAATTGGCCTTAGGTGTAAGTGTGCATGAGTGTGAGTGGTATGGAAGAAGAACTGCGACAGGGACAGCTGACTGGCAGTGTGAACCTTGGTTCGAGAAGATTGTCATGGTTGAAGTGACACCCTGACCTCAAGTGATAAATGGAGGAAAAGGTGTTGTGGATGGATGGATGCATTTACAGCTGACGCGACTTGTTGCTAATTTTATTTACATATTATTTTGCTTTTGTATCTGTTGCTATTACTATTGCATGTTTTTTGTATCTGTCCTATGGTCATGACTGGAGAATGAACCATTTTTACCCTATTATCAAGCAAACAAACTCAGGTTAACCATCCTTCATAAAGTAGTGAACACTGTAGCAGTTTTCTAGGCACGTATTAACTTCACCATTTGTATTGACTTTAAAAAATAATCCTGTAAATTAAACCAGTCAGTAACATCAAAGCAAATCGTACAGAAATAGTTTACATGGCTTACGGTTAAGAATGGGAGGGAACATTAGCGAAACATAGCCTCAAAAGTAAAATGCTTTAAAGGACAACAATGGCCTAGTTCTGTAACACTTGAAACACGAGGCAGATGTAAGCATACCTCTCAACCTCTCAGTGCAAGAGATCTGGACAAAGCCAGAAATAATGTGGAGACAAAGGCCCAAAAATAGGGACGGATTTTAAATACTGCTCCTATGAACTTAGAAAGTTGCCAGAATAACAGGTTTTGCATTACTGTGTACTTTCTGAAGGATATGAAGTCTGAAACTCAAATGCCTGTAATTATTTAGTATTATTTTAGTGACTTCAGTCCTCAATGATTTGCCAGAAAAATGCAAATTTTAAGAGGAACAGACCAAACATATGAGGCAAATATCTAGAGAGGTGAGAGGTGTGGATGCAAGGACTACATTTTCTACAAGAATAGCATAAACTTAGCATATTTTAGAACATTGCATAATCCCCTGCTTGTTGTGGCATGTAAAGTTTACAAAATTTAATGAGAAAAAAATTGACATTTGGGTGGATTCATCCTTTCTAAGGCAATACCTGCTAACAAGCTTCATCTTGATATCCTGGGTTTAAATTCTCCGTCTCCACTTGGATACTGTGGAATGCAGAGAAAGTCCTTTGCCATAAGGTGTTATTGGTTAACCTGCAAAAAGTGGTTGAGCCTGATGGGTTTTCCAGATGAAAAGTAAAATAAAATGAACCCCACTAAACTGTCTGCTGTCATTCTTATACTCTTCTGTACCCAAATATCAAACTAGCCACTACAACTCTTTTATAGCAGTAATAGTTCATGACAAAATCGGTCCTAATCCTGCTTAACGTGCATGCACAAGTCATACACGGTAAGGATCTTTCTTCTCCTACTGACTGTGTGTGTGCAAAACCTTTGCAGTGTTCGGTTTTATTTTTAAATTGCTTTGATACTCTGTAATGCAGCCTCTTGCAACATTCAGACTGGTCTCCTTATATCGACTAGGACTGTATAATATTATGAAGTAGTAGAGACTGCCAACTACAAAGCAAGGGGGAGTTGTAAGCAGCAGCTGCATGGGTGGGGCTAACTAGAGCGGGAGGGGTTAACATTTGCCTAATTAGGTATGACACCTCTCAACTGTCCAGAATTCCACAGAATGTCTAGTTTTTGCCTCATATTTTTGGTTCATAGGTGTTTACTAGGCTAACGACCACCAGGGCCTTTTTAAGCCTAGCCATGCATCGCAAATCTCTGACTTTTGATAAGTGTAAGCATGGGCCTGGGAGATGAACCATTTACAAGTTACCTGTTTGCATTAGAGATATAGGTGCTAAACCAGGGATGAATTTCTGTTTTCCCATTCAGTTGTTTAAGTTACACTTGAATAAGGTTAGGGAGGAACTCTGCTTCACATGGATGGGGAGCCTGTTCCATAGATGGGTTAGTATCCGGGATACATACCTGTCTCTCCACCAAGTCCTACTTATATGACAAACAAGGTTTAAGTCTTTAGAATGGGTAATTCTGGTACTGTTTATTTTATGGATATGCAGGAGGCCCATCAGAGTGGGGTCTGACAATGCCCTGTATGCCACGCATAGATCTGCCCTCAAAAGCCTGTAGGAGACAATACAGGGAAAGGGCCTTGAGGGGGTCTGCACAGAACATATTACTTGCACCCTGTATTCTTTTAGTGAGGAATTTCACTTGTCTGTTCCTCAATAAACTTGTGGTATTCTGGCAAATCCGGAGGACTGAAGTAACTAAACAATGACATACATTTCACTTTCAGACTTTATATCCTTCAGAAAATGCTTGCCAACACAAATCCTGTTATTCCAGCAACCTTCTAAGTTTGTAAATGCAATATTTAAAATGTGTCCCTATTTATGGGCTTTTGCCCCCCATTATTTTAGGCTTAGTCCAGATTTCTTGCACTAAAAAGTTGAGAGGTATGGACAATATCAGTACGACAAGGCACAGACAAGTGAGCTGCCGTTTCTGTAAACTCTTTTACCTTTAAATTTAAGCGCACCTGTAAGGACCGCCTCTGATAGCACTCCAGCCAATGTAGAGTGGCATAGCATTCAGGTAACGAAAAACTCAGATATACTCCAGCATAAAACTTGTTCCCACTAAATCAGGGTTATAACAATGTTCCTGTTGGGGTCAAGCAGACTGAACTTTTCCATTATGATGTTGGCTCTTCCCTCTGCCTGTTGTTCTTCCCAGTCCTTTATCTAGCTCTTCCCTCTGCCTGTTGTTCTTCCCAGTCCTTTATCTTGCTCTTCCATCTGCCTATTGTTCTTCCCAGTCCTTTATCTAGCTCTTCCCTCTGCCTGTTGTTCTTCCCAGTCCTTTATCTAGCTCTTCCCTCTGCCTGTTGTTCTTCCCAGTCCTTTATCTAGCTCTTCCCTCTGCCTGTTGTTCTTCCCAGTCCTTTATCTAGCTCTTCCCTCTGCCTATTGTTCTTCCCAGTCCTTTATCTAGCTCTTCCCTCTGCCTATTGTTCTTCCCAGTCCTTTATCTAGCTCTTCCCTCTGCCTGTTGTTCTTCCCAGTCCTTTATCTAGCTCTTCCCTCTGCCTGTTCTTCCCAGTCCTTTATCTAGCTCTTCCCTCTGCCTGTTGTTCTTCCCAGTCCTTTATCTAGCTCTTCCCTCTGCCTGTTCTTCCCAGTCCTTTATCTAGCTCTTCCCTCTGCCTGTTGTTCTTCCCAGTCCTTTATCTAGCTCTTCCCTCTGCCTGTTGTTCTTCCCAGTCCTTTATCTAGCTCTTCCCTCTGCCTGTTGTTCTTCCCAGTCCTTTATCTAGCTCTTCCCTCTGCCTGTTGTTCTTCCCAGTCCTTTATCTAGCTCTTCCCTCTGCCTGTTGTTCTTCCCAGTCCTTTATCTAGCTCTTCCCTCTGCCTGTTGTTCTTCCCAGTCCTTTATCTAGCTCTTCCCTCTGCCTGTTGTTCTTCCCAGTCCTTTATCTAGCTCTTCCCTCTGCCTGTTGTTCTTCCCAGTCCTTTATCTAGCTCTTCCCCCTGCCTGTTGTTCTTCCCAGTCCTTTATCTAGCTCTTCCCTCTGCCTATTGTTCTTCCCAGTCCTTTATCTAGCCCTTCCCTCTGCCTATTGTTCTTCCCAGTCCTTTATCTTGCTCTTCCCTCTGCCTATTGTTCTTCCCAGTCCTTTATCTAGCTCTTCCCTCTGCCTATTGTTCTTCCCAGTCCTTTATCTAGCTCTTCCCCCTGCCTGTTGTTCTTCCCAGTCCTTTATCTAGCTCTTCCCTCTACCTATTGTTCTTCCCAGTCCTTTATCTAGCTCTTCCCTCTACCTATTGTTCTTCCCAGTCCTTTATCTAGCTCTTCCCTCTGCCTATTGTTCTTCCCAGTCCTTTATCTAGCTCTTCCCTCTGCCTGTTGTTCTTCCCAGTCCTTTATCTAGCTCTTCCCTCTACCTATTGTTCTTCCCAGTCCTTTATCTAGCTCTTCCCTCTGCCTGTTGTTCTTCCCAGTCCTTTATCTAGCTCTTCCCCCTGCCTGTTGTTCTTCCCAGTCCTTTATCTAGCTCTTCCCTCTACCTATTGTTCTTCCCAGTCCTTTATCTAGCTCTTCCCTCTGTCTATTGTTCTTCCCAGTCCTTTATCTAGCTCTTCCCTCTGCCTATTGTTCTTCCCAGTCCTTTATCTAGCTCTTCCCTCTGCCTATTGTTCTTCCCAGTCCTTTATCTAGCTCTTCCCTCTGCCTATTGTTCTTCCCAGTCCTTTATCTAGCTCTTCCCTCTGCCTATTGTTCTTCCCAGTCCTTTATCTAGCTCTGTACCACATCATGCAGGTCTGGTTAGTGCCTCAGTCATCGGGGCTTCCATTTGGAACTCTCAAAGTTTCAAACTCTGCATGTACCTGCTTTTTGTGTTGTATGGGTTCTGACATCCTATATGGGTACAGCAACACTCCAACTGGCTCTGAACTCCCATCCTACACAAGTGTAAAATTATGACCTGTAAACTTAGTTATTGCTGGCACAGTGATGCAGCAGATAATATTGTCATCTCAAAGCAGGAGGCTCCCCAGTTTGATTCTCAGCTGGGTTGCATCTGTGTGCAGTCTGCATGTCTTCCCTGTGTTTGCATGGGTTTTCTCTGGGTGCTCCGGTTTCCTCAAACACTCCAAAGACATGCATTAGGTGGACTGGACAGTCTAAATTGTCCTTAGGTGTAAGTGTGCATGAGTGTGAGTGGTATGGAAGAAGAACTGCGGCAGGGACAGCTGCCTGGCAGTGTGAACCTTGGTTCTAGATGATTGTCATCGTTGAAGTGACACCCTGACCTCAAGTGATAAATGGAGGAAAAGGTGTTGTGGATGGATGGATGCATTTACAGCTGACGCGACTTGTTGCTAATTTTATTTACATATTATTTTGCTTTTGTATCTGTTGCTATTACTATTGCATGTTTTTTGTATCTGTCCTATGGTCGTGACTGGAGAATGAACCATTTTTACTCTATTATCAAGCAAACAAACTCAGGTTAACCATCCTTCATAAAGTAGTGAACACTGTAGCAGTTTTCTAGGCACGTATTAACTTCACCATTTGTAATGACTTTAAAAAATAATCCTGTAAATTAAACCAGTCAGTAACATCAAAGCAAATTGTACAGAAATAGTTTACATGGCTTACGGTTAAGAATGGGAGGGAACATTAGCGAAACATAGCCTCAAAAGTAAAATGTTTTAAAGGACAACAATGGCCTAGTTCTGTAACACTTGAAACACGAGGCAGATGTAAGCATACCTCTCAACCTCTCAGTGCAAGAAATCTGGACAAAGCCAGAAATAATGGGGAGACAAAGGCCCAAAAATAGGGACAGATTTTAAATACTGCTCCTATGAACTTAGAAAGTTGCCAGAATAACAGGTTTTGCATTATTGTGTACTTTCTGAAGGATATGAAGTCTGAAACTCAAATGCCTGTAATTATTTAGTATTATTTTAGTGACTTCAATCCTCAATGATTTGCCAGAAAAATGCAAATTTTAAGAGGAACAGACCAAACATATGAGGCAAATATTTAGAGAGTTGAGAGGTGTGGATGCAAGGACTACATTTTCTACAAGAATAGCATAAACTTAGCATATTTTAGAACATTGCATAATCCCCTGCTTGTTGTGGCATGTAAAAGTTTCATAAATCTGTAAATCCAGACAATGCAAAGGCAAAAAAATTAACCAGACAGCTGAAGGTCCTGAACCAGTAATCCAGTAACAGTAATTTTATATGCCTGCCTCATGAAAATAATTTCATATTCCATTCACTTAAAGGTGTAAAGAAAAACATTTTCAGATTAGTATATGTTCTCATAAAGTGAACCCACTTAGGAAACACATGGTGTATAATTACATTTTTAGTGCCAGACTCTAGAGTTTCATTAGTTCCCAGAAGGTTTAGATATGAAAGCACACTAGTTATAACAATTTCCAACCAATCTCTGAGCTAGCTTGTTTCAAACTATGAGCAGGTTAGAAAGTAAACCAATATTAAAATGAGTAAACAAGTCATTACTTCCTGCAAAAACATTTCCAGTGGTTAACTATCCACATTAGGACAGCTCTTACTGTTATAAAAATGTTATTTTTATTACTATCAGGATATCTATTTAAAGACTTTTCAAGCAGATACAAGAACATTTTTTTCCACAGGCCATCAAGTTCAAAAACAGTTAACTCAGCTTACTAGGTTGGGGTATTCTTTTTCCCAAGCCTCTGCGGATTCTGCAGTATTGTTTATATATTTTTAATACTGGTTTCTTTCAGAGTTTATTTCAATATTTTGTGCACTGAGTTGCACTTTGCACCTTGCATGTATATGTATATTTCCTTTTTTGTCTTGTTCTTAACAGTTGCATGTATGTCGTTTGTCTTGTTCTTAACAGTTGTATGTATGTCATTTATGTAATTCATACTTGGAGAATCACTGAAACTGGACTCAAATTCCTTGTATGCTTGCATAGTTGGCCAATAAATTGATTCTGATTCAAATAGTGATTTTACCAAGTTAACTGAGTAAGCTTGAGATTAACATTTATACTGTCTGCAGGATTGAAACCTGACCAAACAGATCCATTTGGTAAGAGTGAGCGGTACACATTTCAGAGCAAAGTGCCCAGTGTTTAACAAAGGGCTCCATATTTGGTCTGCTGTTTTTTCAGGATTTTTGCTGATATGCAGATGCAACACAAAAGCCTACAAACTAAGTAACTATGCAGATGACTAGATCTAGGGAAAACGGTCTTCTCCAACCAGAAACACAAAGGGTAGGACAAAGCCTATAGCAAGTGTAAAGATAACAGACTGGCACTAAATACAAATGTACACCGTCACTGCAGTGGTGGTGCTTCGGTAGTGTTGTCGCCTCACAGTTAAGACATTGTCCTGTTCGATTCTTGGCTAGAGCCTCTTCTGTGTGGAGACATGCGTGAATGGGCATACCTTCGTTGAAGGTTCTGCATCACGGCTGGCAACTGGGCACGTAAAAATCTACTGCCAATCATTAGCGGTCTGGAGTTCCGCTGTGGCGACCCCTAACCGGGAAAAGCCGAAAGACACAACAACAACTTTTGGGAGGTTAGTCATCCCCCTCCTCATACAACAATGGCTGAGTAACAACCAAGGATAGTGTCTATTCAGAAGGACCTTGGTATGGGTCTATATCATGAAATCAACATTTGAAAATGTCGACTCATATTTGTTCGACACGAAAATTTCTAACTCCAACAGACTCGAATGGTCAAATCACCGATTTCTTTCCAACAGAAAGAAATCGCTTGGCCAAACACCAATGCCACACAAAAACAAACATATTTAAGTGGGGAGCTTTGCCCCTCACACCCTCCCTAACTAAATATTCTAACTCTGAGACTGCACTACAGTTGGAGAAAGGGCAGATGTAACAAGACGGCCAACCGATTTCTTTCCCTCTGAAAGAAATTGATAATTTGGCCATTCGGGAAAGTTGGAGTTCGACATTTCCATGTCGAACAAATGTGAGTCGACATTTTCAGATGTTGATTTCGTGATATAGACCCCCTTGGTATAGTTACCAATTAGAGTCTCTCCTCTGACTAACAGGTTGCCACAATGGTAAGAAATGCCTTCGGTATAATCCATGTGATACAAGGTGAAGTACAATTTGCTCCAGGTAAGTCACTGCTCCCCTGTAAACCTCACCTGCTTGAGAGAGTATAATATACCCCCACCTGCAGTCTCCTGGCAAAACAACTGATTCTGCAAAAGAATAGCAGAGATTCCTGTTTAAGAGGATTAGAAAGCTTAATAAACTGTGCTTTTCAGTAAGAATGAAGAGGGATTTCTTTTGTGGGGATCTGCGCCCTTTTACCTGGTCATGAAATACCCTTTTATCTTTAAGATTCTGCTTCAAACAAACTACTGGGAAGGCAATCACATGCACAAATGTAGCCAATCTTAAGGTTACTGTGAGCAATAGCAAAGAATAAAAATAATAGATTTATACCCCCACATCTCTCTCCCCTTTACAGTAAGCTCTCTCTTGCCTTGAAACATTACCAGTCCATCTCCACATTTAAAAGACACCTTCATAAACACATGGCTATACATAAATCTCAGCACAGGACAATAGCGACTAAGCTGTAGGACCACTAGACATTAAGCTTGTCAAATACCTACAAAACTGTAGAGTTTGCGTGTGCCTGGCCTTTTAAAGTTTTTCTTTTTCTCACACTCTCCAAGCGAATAGCTTTGGGGAATGTGCAGTGTAGTACCTGACTAAAACTGTGGAGAGGTTTTACTGGAGAGGGCTTCCAGTCTGTACTAATCTGGAGTGTTGTCAACCTACAGTTTCATGAAAAGGTCTTAAATGAAACCATTTTTCATGAAAAAAGTGGTTGCCACTGTATATTTATTTCTGGTTTTGTGTGTGTGTCTTTTATATTACACACACACACACACACACACACACACACACACACACACACACACACACACACACACACACACACATGATATGTGTGTAACAAGTGTAGAAGAGGATGGTGTTTAACTATAAAATAAATCCAGTTTTTGGTGACAGAAGGATGTATTAAAACTGGGAAAATCATGATACATTCTATTGAGATGAAGGAGATTAGACAAGCTCTGACAACCACCCTTACACTTTCTGGATAAGCAAGGGATGCAGTTTGCAATTCTGGAAATACCTGCAGTGGAATTGTGCTAAAACACATATGTAAATTGACTGAAATATTTTGTAAAAAGTGATCCTAAGGGAAGAGAAAAACTAAGACTATAAAGCACATACATTGCTTGACATTACTGCTAGAGAGTTTGAACACGGATATAATCTTAAATGAGAGTTTGATGTAGCTGGTCTTGATACATTACTGCCCGTTAAGTTGTTGGATAGGGCTAGTGTGGGAGGATTTGACTTTTAATTACATAAAATTTGCTCTAATGTATATTTTTTGGAGAAAAACAGGTCAAACAGCACGAAAAGGGAATTAAGTACAGTATCTTGCGACTTTCCTTAGTGCCCAGAAAAGAAACTTTTCCAGGATTCCAATTTCCTTGACCACTTTGACAGGATATTTAAACGTGCTACTTAGCAAAAGCACATTTGACTTAGGTTCATAGGTTGGTACTAGGCTATCAGCCCTAGGGCCTATACAAGCCTAGCCATAACAATTCCCTGGATATTTCTTCCCACAATATTTACTTCTCTGGACCCCTATCTAGCAGTAAAGTATGATTGCTGTAAATACACAATGCAGAGATATGTTTTACGGGCAGAAATAATCAACTTTTCAAAAATACACACACACACACACACACACACACACACACACACACACACACACACACACACACACACACACACACACACACACACACACACCTCAATTTAACCATGCAACCTCTTACCTGCTGATTGTCCAGTCCTCAAAGTAATTTCCTCTTCTTCAAGGTAGTTACTGTCACAGTTGGCTAAAGACTGTTCATATGAACAGTGTATAATATTAATGTTTTCAGAAGACCCCCTTCCAAATACAGAAATGTTTTTTCTACTTGGGTCCACTGCTACTGACCCTGTACAGAAGACATGTCAAAATCAAAGAATCAAAAGATACTGCTGAAACTTCATAGGCAATTTGCACATGCCCATGTGTTGACAAACTGCAATCTTCTAGTTAGTTTGATTACTGGACATTCTGAATATGGATTTACTTCTAATTACTGAAATCCCACTATGTCGAGCTTCATAACGACAAGACAAAGTTGCCAAAGATCTAGTTTCATGAACACCAGGATAACTGTAAAACAACTCCAGGAAACAAACCACTTGGCCACCATGGTGAACTTTGCCTTTTTCTCCACTGCAGTGAGATCTCGAAGTTGGTATATTTAGTTAGGGGGGTGAAGCCCCCCACTTGGGTGGGTTTGATTTGCTTTGGTTTGTTGTTAGTGTTGCTGGACAAGTGGTTCATTTCCCAGAGTTATTTTATGGTGATCCAGGTGTTCGGGAAACTACATCTTCGGCAGCTTAGTCTCATTGTTATGATGATCGACAAAGTGAGATTTTGGTAAGAAGTAGATCCCCGAATATATATTTAGGTTCATAGTTATATACAAGGCTAATGACCACTAGGGGTCTTTATAAGCCTAGTCATACAATCCAACCCATTTGTGCACCTATGTATCATGGGCATTTATTAGGAAAGGGGTATATTAGTTAGAAATTTCTAGAGGTTATGAGTGTCTAGGAAGTTATGCTAGTTTAGGCAATACTGTATGCCTCTGTCTATCAGACATGGGGGCCAGACCTGTGGTGAATTTGTGATTTCACATCCATTGGTCAAGATTATGCTTCACATGGATGGGAAGCCTGTTCCATAGCATGAGGATTCTCTGAGCTATATATCTGTCTCACCAACATGTCTTATTTATGTCACAAGCAAAATTTAGTCCTTGGATCTAAATGTTTTGCAGAGATGCAAAAGGTCTTTCAGAGTTGGACCTGAGGATACACTGTATGCCAGGCATAGATTGTCTCTTGTAGGTAACAGAGGAAGAGTATAAAGATATTGCTTTAAGGCAATCCATATAGGACAATGAGTTAATAACCTAGATTCTTCTGTTAAGGAACCTTTGTGGGTATTCCAACTGTTGCATATGTTTGGTCAGAAACATGCCGAAGGAGGCATACTTAATGATGGGTCTGATACGGGCCAAATAAAGTAGCAGTAGAACTTCCTTGGACTTGGATGTCTTGCCCTTACTTATAACTTGGGGAACACAGAATCATTTTACTACTTTGGACACATGTTGGAAAAAGGCCAGATTATGGTCTACATATGTTCCCAAATCCCTGACTGTCAGGTCATCTCTTAGGGGTTTCTCACTGATGGATTAATTAGTCTGGGTAGTTGTTTTCCCAAAAGGCACTACAATATATTTGTTGGCATTGAGTTTTAATCCAGGACTTTGACATCCATCATTTGACTATATTAGACCCTCTTGCAAGATGTTTGTTTGTGTCATGGGGAATCTATGACAGCTCTGAGCTTGCAGTCATCTACAAGCTTTGTCAGCCAATGACCCTTGATATTAGCCTTTAACTCAGAGAAGCAGATGCCAAATAGGAGTGGTGCCAGTACTGAGCCCTGTGGTACCCCGCTGGTGGAGGGTATTTTAGTGGAGGTGGTAACACCAGTCCCGACTTCCTGGGACCTGTCTGTGAGCCAGCTGGCAATCCAGTGAGTTATGTAGAGCGTTATTTCCAGTTAGGTGAGTTCATCAACTATACTTGAGCAGAGTATTGTATCAAATGCATTAGCAAGGTCCAGGTAGGTGGTATGCACAGTTTTCCCCCCTCATCCATGGCATGATCTTCCCTTGACAAAGCCAAATTGTGGTGGGTCCAGTGTCTGAAGGTTGCCTGTATCTTTGTTGATCATTTCTTTGGTAACTTGTTCCATGGCTTTAAATATTAGACTATTTAGACTAATAGGTCTGTAGTTTCCAGGATCGGTTGGTGATCCACTGTCGTAAAGTGAGAAAACTGTTGCAGTCCTCCACTCTCATGATACAAAGCCTGTTTTGAGGCTATAGTTGAAAAGTGACCCAAATGGTCTCGACAGCCCACTGAGGCTGTGTCCTTGGCCTTAGTGTGGTCCGCCAGGACCTGCTTCCTGTTAATAGTTGGGGGGGTATGTTAGTAGGTATTTCATTTCAGGGAGGGAGTGGAGGGTAAAGTTTGAGCAGAATTTGCCAGGCAGCAAGTTCGCTATGTCACTCAGCTCAGTGAAGGTGACACCACTGAACACCAGTTTGGCACACTGATGTGTGCTGCCTTTGAGGTTTTGGACATAGCTGTAGAAGGTCTTGTTGTCTGTAGCCTGTGAGTGAGGGTATATTGACCTTGTTAAACTTAATTAGTTGAATGTTTAGTTTAATTAGAGAGCTCCTATCATTATGGGAGCTGCTCTTCCTGATTATACTCTGTTAAGTTAGCAGCCTCCATACAGCCATTAATTATGTCACAAGCAAAATGTGAACAATTCTGTGTAGGTTGCTGTGAGCTTGGGGTTGGGAGAGACACTGAATTTTGATAAACTATCACTTAAAGAGACAAACAAAACTACAACCCGTTTATTTATTTAGCATCTGTTGATCAGGAAAGTCTGACTAAGACAGAGCCTATGTTCAGTGGAGGCCTGGGGAAAAACAGTCCAGACGCATGTCTTTGGAAGTATTATCAGAAAAAGATGGAAAAGAAGTTTGATTTGGAACAGTTCCTAACTGTTACAGGGTTTGCTGGGATTACAGAGTTTATTTTTATTTCAAAAGAAACCTCAACAGTGAGGATGTGACCCGAGGGGGTACAGTGCTCTAGTATATTGGTGAGTACCAGGTCCAGTATGTTTGAACCTATAGTGGGTATGTACACTAATTTGGGCAAGGGTATTTGCTTATTAACACAAAGTCCAGGAGTAGTTGTGTCCGTGAGCATGAGGCAGTGTGTGTTTCCCACTCTATAGAGGGTAGTTAAAGTCTGCCATGAATAGGCTATTTGGTTTAATGGCGAGTGTCTCCAGTAGGTCTAAGTATGAGCTCTGGGATTCTAGGGACATAGAGGGTGACCAACAGCTTTCTAGTATACAGTACAGGACATTGTCTATGGAGATTTGCACATGGATACATTTGAGGGCAGTGTCCTATCAGACCGATGTACAGTTACGCTTGTTGCTAATACAGATGGAGTTTCCTCCACTTACTGTCCCTGTCTGTGCAGCTGATTGTCTAAATGTGTGGAAGGCACTGCCTTTGTATTTTCTGTAAATTTAATCATGTTTCAGTCATGGTATAGATGTTTATATCCTCCAGAGTGAGGACAGCTTGTAGGGTGTGGAGTTTCTTGTTTGTGCTCCTATGATGAACAGTAACATGTTTACATTTCTTTAGATTTTATTTGCTATGTTGGTAGGTTTGTCAATTTGGCATGGCCTAAAAAAGCCTCTAAAGGGGTGGATAAAGTTTTAGCCTTTGTAAAGCAATGTGGTCTGCTAGCCATGTCCTCCCATGCGGACAAATACTGAATCCCCCTGGAAAGCCATCAGAAACTAAGCCAATTATTGAAGTCAATCATATTTTGTTCATACTGTGGCATCATTCTTGGTGAAGGTAGAATGCTTCTCAATGCAAGGCACATACCTGTCTGAGACACATATTCAGAGAAATCAACAATGTCTCTTCATATAGTTCATGGGAGTATGTCTCAAATGTTTAACTCCCACATGGACTAGGACAGAATCATACCGGTAACTTTGGTGTAGTGATAGGAGTGCATGTGTAACTTGGTGGATCCTGGCTCCAGATGACGGTTACCTTCTCCTTGTTCAGTCTGGTGACTGGGTCATCTGTGTGTCATATAATGGAGTCCCCAATGACAAGAGTAATGGGTAATGTGTTGGCTTGCTTATGGGCTTTGCTCTTGGGGCTCCACTGGGTCTATGTGTGGTGTTTGTTGTTGCTTTTGGTGAATGCTTTACAGACTGCTGAGGACAGGTGTTGCCATTTATAGGCTTAGGAAGTGTTTGAGGTTTGGGAAGACTGCCTTTTAGTGCCTCAGCATTGGTTGGTCTGTGTGTGCGGCAGACAATGTGAGGTAGATGTAGTGGGTTTGCTCTTGGCAGCCTTGTTTGTATGCAAGATTTTTATCTCCAGTGAACTTGTGTATGTCATCTCTTTCATACTGTTTTTCTTTTAGGATTAATGGTCATCTTTGAACATGAGACAACAGCTACATTGTCTCGGGATGCCCATATCGACCAAGCTGGGTACAGAGACATTTAGAAATTGCATATCCATTTTGTCCAGACCCGTATTTGGGTGGGTTATTGTAGGTTGTGGACTGGGTTTTGCAGAGGTCAGAGATCTCCTTGGGTGGTCTCTGGGGTTTGGCACTAGACTAGGTTAGACTGTGCTAAGATTTGATAGTCGTACTGTTTAATGTGCAAACTGGCTGGTCTAAGCTTGTCTCCATGTTTTAGCCACACTAAATTATAGTTTTCATTTCTAAGGAAAGTTTTATATATAAAATTTACTTTCTGGGTGTTTGTGTCAGTACAGGGCACTGCTAACCTCCACCAAGAAAGACTGCTTGTGACTGTAATGCTACAACAAAAATGTACACAAATGAGTAAATTGCCCATGTGCCAGACTCTTTTAAAGATCGAGAACAGGTGTGAAACATGCATAACACGCAGCAGACCTAAGCCTAGGTAAAATATGAGGGATTGCTACTGCCTACAAGATGTAATGAAATGGAGTAAACTACAATATTACCATAGAATTGTAAGATTTAAATCCAAAAGCACAGTACCTTCACATAGTGGATACTTTACCTTCACACAGTGGGTACTTTAGCACTTTCAGTGCAGGAAGCATTATGACCAGAAAAAAAAAAACTTTGAAGTTGAAAGAAAAAAGCTTACTATCTCATGGATAAGTGTTTGTGTGTTCTCAAGCAAGGTCACAAGGTCATGGAATAGGTTTGGTAAATGAGGCTCTAGACCCAGGTAGAAGCCAGCAGTAGGGGATATCCAACAGGGGTGTGTCTGAAATAAATGTATTTTTTTATGTAATGTTAGTGTTTTGCTGCTTTCAAGATCAGGTCTATCTCATGAAGAAACTATCCCGATTGAAATACAATGTGCATGCCAAAATTCATGTAATCATTTATAAAGTTAATTTAATTAAAAATAAGCTACTGTGACACCCAGAAAAGGTATGTGGGCATATAAGTTGCCCCATGTACCAGACGCTTTGGTTAAGCCCTGGCCTCAAAAGTTAAATAGTGAAAACAGAGGGGAATTCAACAACAATGAGGCAAGAGGTATGGCTGACAATTCCAACCCTTAATCTAAGATGTCCGCTGCCTGCGGCCCATAGAGTCCTGGGCTTTCTTATAAAACCACACATTCAGAAAAGTTCGGTAAAATAAAACACGCAACTGGGAAACTGCATTGCACTAGATACTTAAGGTGAAGAACACCATGTTAATGTATATGGTGTCAGTCTAGACGAGTTGTATGAATAAAATCCCAAATTTTCCATCACATTTAAATTGATAAAACTTCTTGCAACTGAGAACACTAAAATAAGAGCTTGGGTGGGACACTGGATTTCTGCAGTACATACTTGGACACAGCATTTTCTGAAGCAGAAAATGCACACAGAGGAATTGCAGAGCTTTACATAAGCAGTTATAATCATGTAACCCCATCCTAGAGGGACCCTGGCCTAAACAGTATCCTGGTGCTCTGATGGTAGGAATGATGGCAAACTGGCAAGCTGATGCAGAAGCCTGGTGGAGAAAGAGATTCATTAAAATAGAAAAAAATTAAAATAAAATAAAAAGTTATGAGGAATTGAGTCAGTTTTCTTGTCAGGCATACACTTGTTGAGAACAGTCGTGCCTATTCAGTGTTCGGGATTAATTTGCTGCTGTTGCAGAGAGGTAGACATCACTGGGTGGTCTCCTAGCTGTTTCCTTGTTGATTCATTCACTTTAGCTCCTCAACTTAACAATGGTGGGCCGTGCTTTGCACAGCACTGCACAATGCTATAGACACGGGCACTTTTGTGTTCAGATTCTGTCTTAGAAACCTGATTTAACTCCACCTCCTAGTTACAGATGTATAAACCACACAGTTAAGCTGTCATACATCATTGTACATCTAAAGCCAATCTCATAGCCTGTCTAGACAAATTATTTACTACTATGCTGGTGTTAGTACTTAAACCAAATTTTCTCTGTACACAGTCACTACTATTCCCTAATCAATCCATTAATTACAAGCAAAAATGCTTTCCTCAATGGTTGCATGACGAGACTGGTTTGCGCCAAGATAGACCCTCTGTGGAGACTCAGTTTGTTCTTTTAGACAGATAGCGCTCCAGTAAATCAGCTCCAAACCTCACAGGTACTATTATAGCAATAACCAACGCCTGGGTGTGGGTAATGCGGGATTTACCCATGGTTGGCATGGTTTGGTCCCGAGGGCAAAGCCCGAGGGACCAAACAAAGACAACCGTGGATAAATCCCGCATTACCCACACCCAGAAGTGGGTTATTGCTATTATACTATGACATTATTTAAGAAAATAAATAATTACTTTTCTTAAATAATGGCATTGTATAATGCCTCTTTGCTGCCCTTCTGCAGCTGGCTGGTATCCGCGGCAGTTCTGATGTACTGCGCATGCCTACGCAGTACATCAGAGCTGTGGCCAAAAGCAACGGAGAAAGCAAGATCTCCATTGCTTTTTACTGTTTTGTTATGTTAAATGGGTTTACCATAGCGAGACAGCTTTAAAATAAGCAACGGAGATGTCTGTTGCTTATTTTAAAAGCTGTCGCTATGTTAAACCCATTTAACATAGCGAAAAAGTAATGGAGATCTTGCTTCTCCGATTTTTTAAACCTGTCTCGCTATGTTAAATGGGTTTAACATAGCGAGATAGCTTTAAAATAAGCAACGGAGATCTCCGTTGCTTATTTTAAAGCTGTCTCGCTATGTTAAACCCATTTAACATAGTGAGACAGGTTTAAAAAAAAAGCAACGGAGAAAGCAAGATCTCCTTTAACATAGCAACACAGTGTGTAAAAAGCAATGGAGTTTAACATAGCGAGACAGCTTTAAAAAAAGCAACGGAGATCTCTGTTGCTTTTTTTAAACCTGTGTCACTATGTTAAACTCTTTTAACATAGCGAGACAGTGTTTTAAAAGAGACTTATACTAATCGAAAAAGTCCGGGCGACCGGACCTTTTTCCATTAGTATAAGTCGATTTACAATGTGCACGCTGGCCAATCAGCGTGCACGTTTTGGAATATTAATGGGGGGGTCATGGTATAATCCCCATTTAACCACATTAGGAAGTATCTTAAAGCATGAATTTGCACTCTTCATCTGTCTCTGTAGCCAGAGTGGTTGAAGTGGATATTCTGACACAATGTAGCAATTGCCTCATATTTACTGACAAACACCTAGTACTTACAAAAACTGATACAATGAGAGATATATGAGAGATATAAATAAATAACGATTAACTTCCACTATTTACAGAAAAGAAAACCTACTCATTCTAATAACACTGTTACATTATAATAGCAGACATCCAATATTACAAAAGAAAAGTATAGTTGAAGGACAATTTGTTCATTTAGCCAGAATTATTTCTAATTACAATACATTTTTAACTGAATGTGATAGAATGATAGGTTATTTTAAAGCCACGGATTATCCTCAAGAATTTATTAGGAAATTAATCAGTAAGTAGTTTCTAAGAGAGTTTCAGGTTTTTATAGGCCATAGATTTATTCAGGTGAAATGATAAGCTGTAGAAGAAAGGATAGAGTAGTAGATAATACATTTACTCTAGCATTTATAACGACTTACAGTTTATACTGTGAAGCTATTAAACATCATTCTTTTAAAAGCAGGACTATGATTCCTGCTACTGAAGAAATAAGAGACGTAGCTGTGACCAGACCTAAATTTGCATACTGAATAGACAAGTCTATAAAAATATTACTTGAAGAGGGTGATAAGAATAAAACATTAATTAGGAAGAGAAATTGTACTTTCAAATGTGGGGGTTGTTCCCAGTATTGTTATTGAAAAGAAGGAAACATAGTGTATTAATATAATAAAACGGTAATCATAGGTTCATAGGTAGGTAACTAGGCTATCTGCCTGAGGGCATTTATAAGCCTAGCCAGAGTGTGTCAGCTTTCACCACCCCACTGATTAATTAACTGAGCCTCTGTCAAGAAGAGTCAATGAAGTGATCCCAGGGGTGTATTTTCTGTTACCCATCCACTCATCAAGGTTTTTCTTGAAGAGTGTTAGTGAGGGGCTCTGCCTAATTTAGTTAGGAATTTTGTTCCAAAGCATGGGGAGTCTCTGTGACAGGAATCTATCCCTCCAGTATGTTCTATTTATTGTTGTGGCAAGGTTTAGCTCACAATGACTTGGATTTCTTTAGGTGGAGCATGTCCATCAATTCTGAGTTGGACATGGCTTTGCAAGTCAGGCAGAGATCACCTCTGAGTAAGCGATATGCCATTGAGTACAGCCGGAGTTTTTCCAGTCGGGCTGCATAGGACATATGTTTGAGGCCAGTAATCGTCTTGGTGAGGTACTTTTGTGGTCTTTCCAGCTATTGGAAGTGTCTTTTGAGGTACATCCCAAATGGGGCATTGTACTCTATGATGGGTCTGATGAGTGATGAGTAGGCAGGCACTATAACCTCTTTATTTCTAGATGCGAACCCTTTAGTAATTAGATGAGTTGCATAGAAAGATTTCCTAACTACTTTGTCAATATGATTGTCAAAGGAGAGATTACTATCTACCTGGGTCCCCAGATCTCCTATTACCTCTTCTGTATTAAGGGGCTGCTACCTATGTGGTAATTCATGGGTGTTTTGTTTTTGCCAAATGGGATGACTATGCATATTTTGGCATTTAGCTTGAGACCATGACTTTGACACCAGGTGTCCGTCTCAGTAAGGCCCTTTTGGAGAATGTCCGTGTCAGCCGGAGAGTCAATTATGGCTCCCGGTTTGCAGTCATCGGCGACCTTGGTTAGCCATAGTCCTCCTGTGTTTGCCTGTACTTCTGAGAAGTATATGCCGAATAGTAGGGTCCCAGGACCGAGTCTTGTAGGACACCACTTGTGACTGGTTTAGAGTCGGACATGGAGCCCGCTTTTCTTACTGTGTGAATTCTCTGTCTGTAAGCCAGTTGGCAACCCATCTCGTGATGTAGGGGTTTATGTTCAGTCTGGTGAGTTTTACTATAATTTCCGAGTGGGGAATGGTGTCAAAAGCCTTGGCAAGGTCAAGGTAGGCTGTGTGAACTACCTTCCCCTCATCTATGGCCTTGGTTACTGTCTCGAAGTTAACCAGGTTTAGTAGGCATGATCTGCCCTTAACAAAGCCGAACTGGGTTGGGTCAAGTGTTTGGAGGTTCCCAGTGTCTTTGTTAATGAGTTCCATGATGATGCGCTCCATAGCCTTGCAGACCAGGCTAGTCAGGCTTATGGGGCGATAGTTACCAGGGTCATTTGTGGCCCCTCCTTTGTGGAGCAGAATAACCATTGCTGTGCACCATTCTATGGGCATGTAGCCTGTGGAGAGGCTGAGGTTGAACTGTGTGTTTAGGTGGGGAGGTTAGTTTGTTATGTACTTCATGCATGATGCAGCCTGGGACACCATCTGGCCCCATTGACGCTGTGCTTTTGGCTTTTGAAAGGGCTGATTTCACCTGTGCATCTGTGATTTACGGGACACTACACTTTTCCGGTATTGTTGTGGGCCCTTTTGGGGGTGAGAGGGGGGGGGTGAAGTTTGCACTGAATCTATCTGCCAGGATGTTGGCAATATCAGTGGGTTCAGTATATTTTGTGCTATTTTGCACTAGCTCAGAGCATATCTGTGAGTTGCCACTTAGATTCTTGACATAGCTAAAGAATGCTTTTTGGTTATCTTTCAAATCCTTGGATATTTTTCTTTCGAAGTTAGCCTTGGAGGATTTTATGAGGGACCTTAATTTCTTACAGATACTGATCAGGGATATCTTTCCTTCATGGGATTTGCTTTTTTTCTGAACTAGTTTCATCCTTCTATCGTATAGCCTGTTTATGGCAGGGGTCCACTAGTCTGGTTTCATTCTCTTAGGGGAGTAAGTCTTGGTTTTGCTAGGGATGGCACAATCCATGCATCCTTGTAGGTGCTCATAGAGTGCATTTGTAAAGGTTCCTGCATCTTGGACACTCATCCTTTAGCGTGGGTGCTGTGAAACGTAAGGTGAAGTTTGCTATAGAAAAGTTTTTCACTGTGGTTTCCTTGGTTGGAGGTGGTGGTGTGGTGTGGACATCCAGAGTGATGAGTTTATGGTCTGATCTAACCAGTGACGGGTTGACCTCTGGTGTGGAACACCTGTCGCCCATGTTGGTGATGACCAGGTCCAATATGTTTCACCTCTGGTAGGGGAGTTTACCAACTGATCCAGGGCATTTGAGCTGATAAATTCCAGGAAGCACTGGACCTGGGAGTTTGTACTCGAGTAGTTTTCCCAGTTAACGGTAGGGTAATTGAAATCGCCCAATATCAGGGTGTTCGGTAGGACCTTCATGTTTTCCAGTGTCTCCCGAAAGGCGGAGTGATGGTCCTAGGTCATGGAGGGTGATCTGTAGCAGGCCACAATTTGCATTGCAGATTTGCCTGATGTTAGTTGCACATAGATGATCTCTGAGGTATCATGCTGCGCCACTAACCTGGAGGTGTAGGTATCCTTGATAAATATGGATACACCCCCTCCTTTTGTATTTCGGTCCGTGTTCTGTGGCCAAAATATGTGGTATGAGTTGTAGCCTGGTAGTGCTGGGGTGCTCTGTGGAGCCTTGAACCAGGTTTCAGTTACTGCACAGATGTCAACATTCTCCATACTGAGGAGTGCTTCGAGCGCGTGCATTTTGAGATTTAAACTCCTGGCGTTGAGTAGCATAGCCCTCATTATTTTTATTTGTGCTGTTTACGGAGGTGGGTTTGACTTTTGAGCCTTGCCTAAAACAGGCACTATGGGGACAGTAAGAGCCTTGGCCAATATTCAAAAGCCTAGGGGTGACAGGTGCAAGCAGTCTTTTGCAAAGCAATGAGGCTTGTCAAGCATGTCGTCCCAGGCTGACAGACACTGGACCCCCTTTGAATGACACCAGAAGCTTAGCCAATTGCTGAAATTGATCATTTTTTCTTTATACTGTGGTATCATTCTTGGTGAGGGCAGGATGCTACTCAGGGTCAGGGACATACCAACCTGGGCTACATGATCAGAGAGCTCTTCCATGTCTCTTTTCATGTAGTCCAGGGAGGTACATCTCAGGTCATTCACTCCAACATGAACAATGACAGAGTCATACTTGTACTTGTTCTGGAGTGACCTGAGAGCTTGTGTTATGTGGCGGATTCTGGCTCCCGCCAGGCAGCTAACAGTAACCTGCTCCTTGTCCAGCCTAGTGAGTGGGACGTCAGTGTGCCTGACTATAGAGTCGCCTATTACTAGTGTGTTAGGTATGTTATTTCGCCTTAAGGGCTGTGATTGTGCGGCACACTGATTTTGTGTTTTATGTGTTGTCTGGTTTGCGACGGAAGGTGCAGGTGTTTTGGGTGTCTGCTTTGGAGGTCTGTGATGCTTTTGCAGGTTTTTATTTAGAGCCTCAGAGTATGATTTTGTGTATTTATGTGTATTTTTTTCCAGTGCTGGTTTAGTACGTCTATGTGAGGCTGGCGGGTGTGGTGCAAGTGTTGACCTTCTCCTCATGACTGCCTGTTCCAGTCTTGGGTGGAGAGAGCTTAGCCTACAATTCAGCTATATAATTGCATCTCTCACATATGTTAATGTTTTGTGGTAGGACTCAGGGCGAAATTTTTTTACAGTTGTAATACTGAGGGAATTATTTATTTAGCTTTATGTCAGAATTGCCCTGCTTTTTATATTGGGAAAACTAAAAGAAATTCAAACAAAGATTTTATGTACAGACCCACTCTACAGTTAAGAAAAATAAAAATAATGCTCTTTATAAATATATAGAATCTAACTTTGGTCATAAATTTTTAATTTCAGGGCTAGATAAAACAGTAATAGATCCCAGAGGAGGTCCATGGAATATCGGGTTCATATTACGTTATCGAAAAATAACGTAATCGAACGCTCAGAACTTATAAATGGCCGCATTTTGAAACTTTTATTGTAGGGGACTGCTCCCCCCACACACCCCACTAAATATATATTCCATCTCCAAGATCACACTACAGTGAGGAAAGGACAAATATGCCAATATTTACTGTACTGTGATCCCACAATGCAATCTTCGAAATGCGGCCGTTTCAAAGTTCTGAGCATTCGATTACGTTATTTTTCAATAATGTAATAGGAAGCCTGTAATATCCTGGAGCTTTATGAATTACTGTGGCAAATTAAGTTAAATGCATACAATTTGCCTGGTCTGAATGATATGGTATCCTTGAATAGTATTCTTACAATTAGAAGTTATTTTAGGTAAAAAAATGTTTTCACTTTACTTATATATTTTAAATATTATACTACTACTGTGATATATATTTATTTGTGATCTTATTTATATATATTTTAATACCCTTAGAGTGCATGACTCTTTAAATGTGTATGGTTCTTCTAAGTAATTACCACGTCAGCACTTTTAGTGACAGTTTGAGAATTGCTTAGGTTTGGGATGAAAGCGCTAAACAACCGTTTGTTTTTTTGTGTTTTATCTGTGTGGCTATCTAGTAATTAAAGATCTTTGGAGTGACCCTGTGTGCTGCGAGTTTCATCCGTTTTCTGGTGGCAGAGTTTGCTTTGGCATTGTTCAGCCTTCTAAAGCTTCCAACTTAACAAAACAGAATCCAAATAACATAAAGGTATTGCTGCTTAATACTAGGAACCTATACAAAAAACTCCACTCCTACAATCACTCCTTAACTCTAGAAAACATCTATATACTTGCATCATTATGGGGATCCAGTTAAACAACAATGAGGTCAATCCAATCAGCACACGGTTTCAAGGCCTTCCTGTTCAGGCACATCACAGCACTACAGGACAGCGGTGTCTCCATAGTCAAAAAACTTTCACCTCCAATCTCATTAGACAAGATAGCAACCTGTAACTCCTCAAAGTCCAACTTACTCTTAAAGCCCTTTTATTAATATCATAGCTAATTATAAGACCCCCTCTATACCCTCCTCAGCCAGTACCCCCTGCCTAATTACCATAGAGTCCCTATGCATTACGCTAAATGTCATTGTCCTAGGAGATTTCAACTACCCCTCCATAAACTGGGACCTCAAAGATATATGCCCAGAAATTTATGGGTTTCATCAATACAGACTCTTATGACCAGTTAAGTGTTTCCCAAGGGGGAGGATAAAATTCTGGACTTGGTCCAAACCAATATGGACAACTCTGCTCCCCATCAATTGTCACTTCCCTCCTTTTCAGATTGGACCACAAATCAGTCACCTTTATGACAAGACTGAAGCCAGAAGCATTCTCCAAAACCTCAGTAGTTAGACAGTATGCAAAGGCTAATATTCTACTATTAGAATGGTACCCCTCTGAAATAAACATAATGCCAAATTTAAAAATAAACTTGTATGGTGGAACTCCAAATATAAACTGGCTCTATAAAAACTCATTGCCCACAAAATAAATTTAATTCTTAAGATATTTAAAACTCTAAACTTAACAGGGGAACTCTGGACACTTAAATCAACCAAAGCCAGATATGAAGTAAAAACAGTCACCCGGATTACGGATAGCCACAAAACCTTCTTTAATTATGTTTGAAAAATCAGAAAACAATCCAAAGCATTGGACAGAGCTAATAGTAAGTGATATCCATACTCTGAACCAGAGGACATCGCCAATGTTCTAACAGACAAATTTAGCTTAAACTTCACCCCTCTCTCCCACTGCATTCCCAGACCACATGCTCAAATCTACACCTCCACCTCAAATCTGCCAAGAACAAGTCCTTGAGGCACTAGCCAAGGTCAAGAATGCTACTTTGGGGCCAGACATATTACTGGGCTCCTTTCTTGTCTGCCTTCAACAGGACTTTTCACTGTCCCTACAAAAGCTAGTCCATATCAGACTCCAAACCGGTTTCATGCTGGATGAATGGGGGACAGCAACAGTCACCCCCTTGCACAGAGGTGATGCATCAATGGACATGGGTAATTATAGACCCATAAGCCTGACCAGCCTCGTCTGCAAGGCTATGGAAAGGATAACTACAGAATTAATAAACAAGGACATAGGCAAGCTGTGATGCCCCACCACTGGCCCAGGTAATTAAGGAGCCTCAATCCTCACCACTAGCACTGGTAGGGGATGTACACTTGGGAAGATGACAAATACACACACAATACTTCCAGATGTAGCCCTCTGCATCAAGTGCAATTTCCCTTAAGAGCACACAGAGACCACCAGTCAGTCTGGGGCTGGTTTCTCCCTCTTTCTCTAGATTCCCAATAAGACTCCCCACTGGCATTGGCACAACTATAGAGTTGAGATCTCAGCTGAGTGGCCAAGCCAAGACCTCCAGCACCAGCTCTGTCCAGCCAGTGCTTAATGTCCCTGCTCAAGTAGCTGACACACACACTCTGAGATTTGATTTACACACAATCACACACACACAAACACAGGAAAGGCTGGCACAGGTTTACTAACTATGCCCCCTTCTCCCCAGACTATAAGGTAATTTTCACTGTCACCAGCCACTGTTTATCAGCTACTTTAAGGCCCTTAGCAAAGAGTGTCCAATCTTACTGTATAATGTTACTATTAATCCAAATGGTAGTTTGACCAAGAGCAAGGCTATAAGGTGTGGTCTGTACAGTGTCACCAAATAGATATGCAAGTACACTAAGAGCTTAAATATCACTAGACAAACCAGCCACAAGGTTTAAATATATTTAATAATAAATATTGCTTCAGAGTTCAAAATCACAGGAAATATTTAAAACAACATTGCAGGACAGTCCGATATAAATAAAGAAAACATCTAAGCTATACGTCACTATATTTCTAACTGTATCTAAGAGACATTACTGTGCCCTAGGCATAAGTGGGTTTTCCAGCTGATGTTATCAGGTCAAAGACAAAATACAAAATGCCCTGTCTCTCTCAGAGAGTTCTTAAATTAATATTTCAAATATTACTGCTGGGATACTTGTAAACTACATCACTTCTTATCATCCGACTATCCCAGGTGAAAACCTCCATTGCTAGAAACTGCCAGAATTTAACATCTCCCTGTGAAAAATTCAAAGCCCTTAGATCTTGCCCTTAGATCTTTGAAAATGGTGGAAGTCATAAAATAATTTACATTCCTATACATGTAAAGACAATACAAACAAAAACTTCTAGTTCTAGACATTGCATCTGTTACTGCACTGAAACAGAGAGAACTTTTGTTTATGGCCCAAGTATAAAGTAACTTAACCCCAACCATTATTCTGAAGTTTTGCACTTAATCTCCTGTGTTTCAGTCCCACCTGTTAAACAGTTACAATAGTTATAAAAATATCTCTTCAACACACATGGCTATACAATATGACATACAGTTCTAATACATTTTTAGCACACGCATATGAATCATGTTGATATTCACAAATGAGACAGAACCACTTAGAAAATTCCAGATAGCTGGGATCTGTTGACCCAAAGCAGTTCAAATTCATTAAGGGGAGAGCCTACCTATTTAACCTAGTTTACTTCTTTGAGAAGGCTACTGAAGCATTGGATGAGGGCAAATCAGTATACATCATATATTTAGACATCTCAGAGGTGTTCAACACCATACTACATTAAGACAACAGCAGTAAATTATCCCAGTTTAGTGTAACACTTATGCAACTCATTGGAAAGCAAACTGGCTCACAAATTGGCCAAGGAACTTAGGGTGATTGTTTATACCACCTCAGAAAATTGTCAGTAATGGTTTACCCCAAGGTCCAGTATGTGGGATACTCCTATTTGTTATTCACTTCTTAGAGGTCAAAGCAAATGTTAAGGATTTATGGCTGACCAAGTTTGCAGATGACTGCAAACTTGATGTCATCATAAACTCCCTAGCGGACTCCAAGAGGGCCTTTCTAAAACATATAGTTGGTGTCAAAACCATGGGCTAAAACTAAATGCCAAGAAATGTACAACAGTATCCTTTGAGAAGCATGGCCAACCTTGTAACCATCAAATTGACAACAGACCCCTGAAGATTGATCTCATAGTCAGGGATTTTGGAAACTGTTTGAACAATGAACTGTCCTTTGATCATCACATATCCACTATTGTAAGGAAGGTCTTTTTCATCTAACGGCTTACAGCTAAAGTTAGAGCATCAAGATCCAGAGATGTAATAATTTCACAGTACTTACCTCTCATTAGGCTGATCATTGAATATAATGCCCCGTACAGTCTGATCATTGAATATAATGCCCCGTACAGTATGTACCTTTCCAAACACATGGCACAACTGGAATAACCACACTTTCTCACTAAAAGATTGCAGAGAATATCAAAGCTTTGCCTTTCTTCTTGCTATCTTCTCTTACTCTAGTCAGAAAAATTGGATGACTGGAAGGGAAACTGTAAATTTACCCATCGCTTAGCACCTACGCCCCTTATGCAAAAGGGAAATAAGGGAATAGCCCAACACCATTTTGTTCTGCCTGTCTCTGGGTTATTCATGCACAACATAAGGGCTAAAAACTACATGGAAATATAATGCTGGGCTTTCTAAGATCCTCACAGATGAATAGCCTAGTTAGTACCTATGAACCTACAAGAATGCAGGTGTAAACTCACAAGGTGACTGTGGTTCTCTACATCCTTATAGTTTGTTGAAAAGTACTGTTTATGCCTGGTAAGATGAGATGTAACGACTAATTATTTGATAGTTAAGATTTGGTGAAAATGTAGTACTTGTAGTTTATCGTAGCATGAGAAGTGTTGCATGCCACTTTACTTTTGTGGTGATTTTCATACCAACTCAGTCTGGAAAGTTCTTATGAGTTCTAGTATTTCTCTGCCAGATCAAGCAAACATACCTCTTAACTGTCCAGATTTTTCTCTTATATTTTGGGTCTGTTCCTCATAAAATTTGTGGTTTTCTGGCACGTCCCTGAGGTTTGAAGTCATCTAATAATGACATACATTTCTGCTCCAGACTTCACATCCCTAAGAAAATGCATTCTAGCACAAATTGTGTTATTCTGGCAAATTTTTAAGTTCATAATAGCAGTATTTAAAATCTGTCCCTATTTTTGGGCCTTTGTATCCCCCATTATTTTAGGCTTTGTCCAGATTTCTTGCCCCAAGAGGTTGAGCATTATGCGGGCAAAACAGTTCACCGGTTGTGTGAAACTACAAAATGATAGCTTACAACAGCTTCCTGAATGGAACTGTAAACATCTCATGTAACTGGCAACATATCTGTGGGAGGGTAGCTATGCCTGAAGAAGGTCACTGGATCAGTCCATCTAGCTCTGTGGGAGGGTAACTATGCCTGAAGAAGGTCACTAGATGAGTCCATCTAGCTAGCCAACAGGTAATAGAATGCAAGGCATTCCTTGCTGCTCTTCGACTTTCTGGGTGCAGAGTAAAGCACCTTGATTCTCTCGCCACTTAGAAATGGCGGTAAGGTAAATTATTCCGTTTTTCTTGCAAAATGTAATATGCACACCTCAGGAAACATATTACTTGCAAACATTTTTTTAACATAACATAGATGCAATGTGGAAAATAAAAGCTTATTCAATAGGTTTTTAATTCCAGCCTGATGTCTTCTGGAAATTCCATCACAGCAGTTAACTCAAATATTCATTTTGGATTCAACTGTGTTGAAAACTTGGCTGCTACCTCCAGCAAATTTTTCAAACACTGACAAAAGTAAAAGTAAAACTGCATTGTTAAATATTCATACATACTGAGATGTGCCCACTGTCTGGAAAACTGACTAGAAACAAGTCACCTCTGCAAAATATCCTGCCATTTTACTCAACTCATTTGTTGATCAAATTAGTACTGCAATAAATACACTACAGCATTTAAGTAGGGTTTTTGTAGACTTACACAACTTTTAGCAAAGCCCTTCTAAATATGCAGACTCTTCTTTGTTATTTTACTTACCAAATGGACTAGAACTTCTACTCTGCTCTGTAATAAGGCAGCCAGATTAAGGGACAAAAAAGATGGAGACTTTACAACTAATCACAAACACTTCATTTGGCTGCAATTAAGGAAAAAAAGTAAAACTCGCCCATCTCAGTTTTATTCACGGTACACTATGCAATGCAGAATGCCCGGCTACTACTGACACACCTCATTGGCAGGTCACAGACTTACTATGAAAAGGAGGCCAATCAACGTCAAGCAGCAAAAAAGTAGAAACAGACATGGTAATGACATCATCTGTCAGCATTTGCCCATGATTTAGAACTACCTTCTGGAGCTTTTCACCCAAGACTCCGCTCCCAATTTTTTAAAAGTCCAGAAATCTGGATGCAGTGGGTCTGTAGTTGCTCCATCATTTTACAGTCACATTCCCAAAACATAATGTTGCATCCCCAAAAATCTAATGTCATACTCCCCAAAATATAACAGCTGCAACTAAAGGCCTCCATGTTACCTCCTCTGTTATTACATTCTTACTATACTGTGCGACCTTCTCCCACCGCCGTATGTGGTCTCTAAGACTCTCTGACTCAAGATCATACCTCTCAACCTCTTAGCATAAGAAATCTAGGGAAAGCCTAAAATAATGGGGGAACAAAGGCCCGAAAATAAAGTTGTGTTGTACATATTGCTCTTATAAACTTGAAAATTTGGTAGACTAACAGGATTTATGTTGGCATGCATTCTCTGAAGGATTTGGAGTCAGAAACCCAAATGTATATCATTATTTAGGGACTTCCAAGTCTCAGTGATTTGCTAGAAAAACACAATTTTTATGATGAAAAGACCAAAAATAAGAGGCAAAATTCTGAATGTTCTGCAAAAATCTGGACAGTTGAGAGCTGTGCTGAAGATATCAAACCTCTGACTTTACTACTTTGTTATCAAGCTATTCTCATTTCAAAAGTGTGATTGACTAGACTTTTCACAGCTTCTCCAAATTCCTACCAAGAAAATTCTACACACTCCTTCATTGCAGCAAATAAACTGATAAATGACCTTGGCTCAGCTCCACAACAGTATTATATGTACAATATTAAATATTAAACTATATGCACCATGTACGGAACATACATACTATATTACACAACCAATACATAGATGTAGGTCATTATATATGTACGTGTCCTGTACTAATATACAACATGCTGTAAATTACAGCATATTTACTATAGGCAATGCTTCTTTGCTCTGTTCTGCAATGTGATAAGGTGCTGTACTTTATGACATACTGAACTATAAGCGACAAACACACACACACTTTGCATCAGTTTTGTAAGACACTGTGGTACCACATTCTGTGTACAACATATATTCATTAGCACTCTGTTGATCTGGCAGTACTCAGTTACTTGCACACTACAATAGGCTGTTGTATATCCATACTCCACCATAGTCATTAATGTCTCATTCTAGTCATTAATGTCTCATTCTAGTCATTAATGTCTCATTCTGCACATTTTGTACACTTAATCACTGTAGGTTTTGTCTTTATTGTAGTTTTACATTTAATGCCTTGTGGAGGTCTTCTCCACAGATCTCTACCAAAGTTAAACTCTGACACTACTCCAGATTCCAAAACATAATCAATGGTATAGGTTCATAGGTTTGTACTAGGCTTAATAGCCCTAGGGCCTATACAAGCCTAGCCATAACAATTCCATGGATATTTCTTCCCACAATATTTACTTCTCTGGACCCCTATCTAGCAGTAAAGTATGATTGCTGTAAATACACAATGCAGAGATATGCTTTACGGGCAGAAATAATTAACTTTACAAAAATAGAGACACACACACACACACACACACACACACACACACACACACACACACACACACACACACACACACACACACACACTCATCAGTTTAACCATGCAACCTCTTACCTGCTGATTGTCCAGTCCTCAAAGTAATTTCCTCTTCTTCAAGGTAGTTACTAGGAAAGACGAAATAAAAAGAAGTACATTACTCCTTGATAAGAATATAAAGGAATTTAAAAAAAATGCATTGTTTAATACATAAGTGAAACCTAAATCGGTTTTCTTACTGAGACAATCAATTTTCTTAGAAGTAGGCTTTGCTGACATTGCGGAATAGAAACCACCATCCCCACCAAATCTGCCTACTTTATTTTTATTTTTTTATTTCGCATTTGTTAATCGGGATAGTCCAATTGGACGAGGTCCATTTACAGTGGAGGCCTGGGGAGAAAAGCTCCACATTAGTTAACAAAAAAGCAAAAATTTATAATAAAAATTTATAATACAGAAATATATCATACAGAAAATACATATCTACCTTGGGTGTGTTACTAGCAAACTTAATTCACATGAAAACGTATGCCAAATTGGCAATCAGCAGAAGAAATTTGAAGACTGTAGCATGTGTACAGCAGGTAAAAGTGGGACGGAAGGTAGAAGTAGGGGAAGACAGGAGAATATGATGTAATACATGGACATAGCCAGGAATTCATAAGGTGCAACTTAAGCGAGTTTTTGAACGGTGTGGAATTCAATGCAGAAGTAACAGCACTGGGGAGTACTTCTTTTGAAGTACTTTGTTTTTATAACATGAAACCCAGTAGATTTCCCATATTACTGCTGTTTTCACTGGGGAAAATGAACACAGTGAAATGAGGGGAAAAGCATTGCTCGAGTACGACACATTAAGAGCATTAGCATTCTTATTTATTATTTCTCTGTCGACCAGAAAAGGCCAAATGGGCAGAGCCTGCTTTCAGAAACAAATAAGCACGTTTGCACTGCTACACTCTCCAGACTTATATAACCCCAATGTAGCACAACACTGGGGAAAAGAAACTCCCACTAAAATTGCATAACCACAACCCTTCTCAGGACAAGTTGCTAGAAACTTAATTTCTACAAGCTGTATTTTGGCAATAAAGGCTTGACCAACTGGCCATTGATCTGACTATTGGGAAACTTTCGCCACCATGCTGTGGGCACACTTCAAGGGTACAATTGACCAACACTCTTCTCTATTGCTGGCTGCCTTATGCACCAGAACACCACAGAACCATTAACTTGTACAAGTACAACAGTAGATATAACACTTGTTTCATTACATTTGAGGTTGCTGAAGCCCTTTGCTCCATTTCAGTAAATTTTGCTTGCAGTGAAATAAACTGGTCAGCCCAGTACAAAAAGTACCACAGCAAGCAGAAACAAAACATTTATTCCTAAACATATCAGAAGGGAAGATGAGAGCAATCCAAAGCAGGTACAGGAAATTTACAGTTAGAAACAGTACAGTTGATTATAGTTAGAACTGCCAAAATAAATGCACAAAGTACTTTTATACATTTCGCCATTCAAGAAAGTAAAAAAATAATAATTAAAAATAAACCACAAACTACTGGCACACTGTAAACTTTTATTATGGTCTAGCACTTTTATAATGGCCTAGCACTTTGGTACCACGAGGCCTTCAGGGACTCAGATTGAAAAAAGAATAAAAATATATACTGTTACTCACCCACACCATTAAAAACATTAAGTAATTAACCAATCAACACTTTGTAATTGAATTCATTTTCAAAACCCAAAGGATATACGGTCTGGAATTTTAAAATCAGTTTAGCCTACATCCTTAGTAAAACATTTTCTGTTTCTTTGCTATTTTCCACAACTAAACCGGTAGTAGCACACATTTGTATTACTCTCAGGCCCCATTGATGTTTATTCACAATATGTTTTTCTACTCTATTCTTATACCTTTCATTTTTAATATAATTAATATACCACAGAAGTCTTACTTTTAGTTTCCTTTTTATCTGTCTTGTACAACAAACCACATAAACAGCAAGTCATATAATATTCTTTTGTGTGGCAAGAATGTAATCCTTTATATTCAAGTTTCATTCTTCCAAACTACTGACTTTGCCTTTTTATAAATATGCATATATTTTTCTGAGCAACAGGGAAAATTTCCATATGACTCCACTGTTTTCTGCATGTCTACGACAGTGTTTTGAAATCTAATTGTGTACCACCATATCCAAATGTTTCTTCTCTTACACAAGATTATAAGGTTCAGTTTATTTAAATCATAAGATTATATTATAAAATGACTGGAGTCTTATCATGACATTTGTAAACACAGTATATTCAGTAATAAATATTTTTCTTCTGTGAACCACAATTATTTGTTTCAGCTGAATCCAATAATGCCCATTTTTTTTCTGACTAGTATCCAAAAAGTTGTTCTCACTAGAAATACTGGGAAGCCCCTATCAATAAACAAACACCCCATTTCTTTAGCTGCATTTAAACCCATCATCTGCTGCATGCTTTTCTTGCTCTTGTAAATTCTCCAAAAGCCAATGTAGTTAAGAGCACGCATGGCAAGACAACTTGTTCCAAATAAAAAAGGTGTTTACAACTCCTGCAATCTATTTCCCATGTAATTTTTATATATACCATTGCCACTAAAATATGATATGTTTTCAGACCGGTGATGTTGCCATCTACAGACATGTCTCTGTGCAATAAATATATATTCAATGCAATGGAATCAATGCACCTTAAGGGAAAGGGCTGTGTAACAGCTGTAAAGCAGAAAATAAATCAGTGTCCAACACAAAGTCATACAAATTTGCTGCATCTCAGCCAATGACCTGCACAGCAGAAGAATTACATTCTGATGTCCAGGAGATTGTCACTTCCTTATGCCTGCGGCATATTACAGGACATAAGTGCCATTTTAGGTCCTTTTCCTCTATAGACTACTAAAATATGTGCTTTATACTTGCAGTCACTGCGAGTCCAAAGAGAATTACCCTGCAGTTTTCCAACGGAGCTTCTGACCTTGGAATCCACTATCATCTAAAACTTGTCCCCAGCCTGCAATGATGCCTCTATAAAGTATTATACAAACAAAGTAAGCATTACTGCAGCTTTTATTTATTCTTTGAGTCCACCTTATGGATGGGCACCACAACCCCACTCTCCAGTCTGTATACCGATTCAGTGAGGTAACCAACATGAGAGTTGGGAAACCTGCAGGCATCTCAGCTAGCTTCCAAATTATATTAGAATGAATGTAACCCTGACCCCACTACCTTGTCACCTCTTTTCCCCAGTACGAATGTAACTCTGACCCCACTGCCTTGTCACCGCCCCCTCCCTGTTATGAAGGTAACCCTGACTCTACTGCCATGTCACCTCCTCCTCCCTGTGAATGTAACCCTAACCCCACTACCTTGTCACCTACCCCCTCCCCTCTATGCAAGGAAACCTGACTCCACTGCCTCATCACCTCCCCGTCCCCACCTCCAGTGAGCTCCAAGCTGTCTGGTCAGTAACTTATTTGACTAAGCAGACAAGTAGCCTTGACTCAAACAAACCTGCTTTTAGTTACAGCACAAGCTATTTTTGACAATGAGTTTAACAAAATACGGCAGTCATATCTTAAGATATTATAAACAAGGAATTAAAAATGTATTTATAACCTGAAGCAAGCAAACAGGCTGAGAAAGGAACTGAGTGGCCAAGAATTCAGACAGTGTGGAACTACACTCACATAAGAAGCTCACAGCGAGTGATGGCAACTAACATTTGTTGTGTGTGTTTGCAAACTAAGTTCAACTTATCCTTTTGCAGCTTGCCATAAATTTTAACTAATCTCTAAGGATTCTGATTGCCTGTCAGAATCCCTGGAAGAATAACTATCTTTTAAGTATTCTGGCAGCTTTTGAATGATAAGGCTGAAGAAGTCCTTGTACAAGTCATCCACTCTGCCAAAGCATGTAAGAAAAAGTAAGGAAGATACACGTCTCTGCTGGAGTAAGGGATTCAATTCTAGTACAGTCTCACAGTTAATGTAAATAAAATTAAATAAGCCATTAGAATGATCCAGTGCTGCCTTTCTTTGATAACTGTCTGTCCCTCCTATCACCATCTTTTACTGTTTTCATCTTTGTTTCTTTATATTATATGTGAAGACCCCCCCCCAACTAGTTAAGTGACTTGCTCAGAATTTCACAGCAGGCAAATGTCGGCTGTGGGAATTAAACCCAGTCCAGCTGCATCGTCTATGTCTAACAGCATATTGTGAAAATCTTTGCATCTAACTGCTAGAATAAAGCCATTGTCATATCCTCACCTTCTTTGAAGTCCTGTCACCAGAGTATTTTTTCCCCTTTTGTTTTGCCCTGAATACTACATTTCCCTTTATGTAAACCATATTACACGCAGATGAAAGGCACAGACAAATTTTAATGAATGTCCCCCCACCTGAAGCCAGTCAGCCAGATTCCTTCCTACTATCCATGCTAGTATTACATTGAGCAGACGTCATCCAACGTAAACAGATCTTTTGTTGATTTCCTTACTAGACAACAGAAGATTCATGCGGCTTAATGTAACACTGACTCAGCCTGCATTAACAAACTGTAATAAAATATCTAATATGACTTCCTTTCAGTTATGGTGGTTAGAACACTGGGCTCCCAAATTACCTGGTGCCCACCCAAGCAGAAGGTGTTACCATACCCAAAATCTCTTCAGCTTTGCACTTCTCTTATATCCTTTCAGACCATTCAAAACAGCCAAGACCAGTCTTCTAGTCCTGACACAGAGCAAACTATGTATCAGTGCTAAATGCTGTGTGTTCCCTAAAATAAGCCTGAATATCAAGTCAGAGAGGCGAGATTGCGTTGGTTTGGACAAGTGCTGAGGAGGGATGCTGGGTATATTGGGAAAAGGATGCTAAGGATGAAGCTGCCAGGTAAGAGGAAGGCCTAAGATAAGGTTTATGGATGTGGTGAGAAAGGACATGTGGGTGGTTGGTGTGACAGAGCAAGATGCAGAGGACAGGAAGAAATGGGAACAGGTGATCCACTGTGGCGACCCCTAACGGGAACAGCCGAATGGAAAGCACCCTTCTCTCCAGAGACTTTTTTCTCTATCATCTTTTTTTGGATTTCAAAGGAATACTAAGAAATAAAGGATATTACTAACTATCTACCAAAAACTTAACAAAATGGGTCACCGGTAAGATAGCACACAACTATTCAAAGTCATTCCCTTATTACAAGAATAGGTGATAATAAATGCAAACACCAGAAGGAAAAGCCTTTATGGTAAAACATACACCAAAAAGAAGAGCTTGTTATTTTGTCAACTATAGTTTGTGATGGTATGAAACTGATACAGTAATGGTGTAGAACTGATACAGTAATGGTATGGAATGGATACAATAATAGTATGGAACTAATACAGAAATAGTGTGGAACTATAAGATAAGCAGGAATGATATTACTTACCATCAACAACAGAAAACTAATACAAATTAAGGACTAAAGCAATACTGGGGTAGGAATGTACTAAAATGCCACCCTGGAGTGTAATACAAAATAGTACTGCCTTTAAAGAAAAAAATTGTGACTTTATGTTTACTAAATTAAGAGGCAAACCATGGTACAGTTCAAAACAAACACCATCGTTTGTAGCAATTTAAAGCGGTTTTAAATGTATTTTTTTTTTTACTGTTTTTGCCTTATCTTTTCAAAAAAAAAACAAAAAAACAAAAAAGAAAATTCCTTGTTTCCTGCTTTTCTAAGCTAGTATAGTTCTGTTAGTTATTAGTACCTGATGAAGTTTTTGACGAAAACGCCAAGTTGTATAAGCAGAGTTAATTTGTGCATTATTTTGTCTGAATACATTTCTTCATGTGACCTGGGCTCTCAATTGGCTTCTCTGAGTGATTTGCGGATTGTTACATAGTTCAAACTTCACTGCCATCCTTTTTGTGGTTATAAGCTAGTATAGTCCAGTTTTCAGACTACTGCTGAATTCAGGGCTGTGATACTAGTTTCTGAGTTGCCCATACCTTACTTGGATAGAAGGAAGTTTATCTGTTCACCTGTGAGAGAGGGGAGCATTGAGCAACCTATCTGTCCCTAGAGGAGTGGCTCCATCCCAGAAGTTAGTGGTTTATTGGCCATTTTGGACTAATTTCTATCTTTCATTTCCCTACTATAAAAAAATATGTTTGCACGTATTTGCGGTGCACCGGGCAGTGCCGGTTAGCTACGGTTAAATTATGCCTGGCTCCACTAAGTCTCCTCTTCAGTTTTCCTTTGAAACTAGTCTAACTCTCAACCTAAGCACAAAAAAAGCATCTTACAGCCCAGCACTTGCTCAGACCTAATAGCAAGCACTAATATATCCTGACACTGATTGCCCAGCAGGGCAAGGCTCTTTATTTACCCCTCACCAACCAAGCGACTAAGCAGCTCACCCTGCTATTCAGGCATGACCAAAGGGCAACTTCAGGTGCACTCTTAAGTCCAGCTGGTGAATCTGGGTATCCTGAGGCAATGGTACAGCTGCCTCATGTACACAGACATCCCTCTCCTCCTATCACAAAACACTAACATATGCAAGAGATGCAATTATACAGCCAAACTGGAAGCTAAGCTGTCTCCACCAAAGACTGGAACAGACAGTCAAGAGGAGGTTAACACTAGCACCACACCTCCAGCCACACACAGACCTAATAAAACAGTACTGGCAAAAAATACACATAAATACACAAAATCATATTCTGAGTCTCTAAATAAAAACCTGCAAAAGCATCAGAGACCTCCAAAGCAGACACCCAAACAACCTGCACCTCCCGTCACAAACCAGACAACACATAAAACACAAAATCAGTGTGCCGCACAATCACAGCCCTTAAGGCGAAATAACATACCTAACACGCTAATAATAGGTGACTCTATAGTCAGGCACACTGACGTCCCACTCACTAGGCTGGACAAGCAGAAGGTTAATGTTAGCTGCCTGTCGGGAGCCAGAATCTGCTACATAACACAAACACTCAGGTCACTCCAGAACAGGTACAAATATGACTCTGTCATTGTTCATGTTGGTGTGAATGACCTGAGATGTACCTCCCTGGACTACATGAAAAAAGACATGGAAGAGCTCTCTGATCATGTAGCCCAAGCTGTTATAACCCTGACCCAGAGTAGCATCCTGCCCTCACCAAGAACGATACTTCAGTATAAAGAAAAAATTATCAATTTCAACAATTGGGTAAGCTTCTGGTGTCATTCAAAGGGGATCCAGTGTCTGTCAGCCTGGGACGACATGCTCCACAAGCTGCGTTGCTTCACAAGAGAAGGCTTGCACCTGTCACCCCCTAGGCTTTCAAATACTGGCCAAAGCTCTTGCTGCCCTCATAGTGCCTTTTTTAGGCAAGGCTCAAAAGTCAAACCCACCTCCGTAAACAGCACAATTAACAAAAAACTGAGGGTTATGCTACTCAGCGTCAGGAGTTTAAATCTCAAAATGCATGTGCTTGAAGCACTCCTCAGTATGGAGAACGTTGACATCTGTGCAGTAACTGAAACCTGGTTCAAGGCTCCAGACAGCACCCCAGCACTACCAGGCTATAACCCATACCACATGTTTCGGCCACAGAACACGGACTGAAACACAAAAGGAGGGGGTGTATCCATATTCATCAAGGATACCTACACCTCCAGGTTAGTGGCGCAGCATGATACCTCTGAGATCATCCATGTGCAACTAACATCGGGCAAATCTGCAATGGAAATTGTGGCCTGCTACAAATCACCCTCCATGACCCAGGACCACCACTCCACCTTTCTGGAGACACTGGAAAACATAAAGGTCCTGCCAAACACCCTGATATTGGGTGATTTCAATTATCCTATCATTAACTGGGAAAACTACTAGAGTATAAACTCACAGGCCCAGCACTTCCTGGAATTCATCAACTCAAACACCCTGGATCAGCTAGTAAACTCCCCTACCAGAGGTGAAAACATATTGGACCTTGTCATCACCAACATGGACAACAGGTGTTCCACATCGGAGGTCATCACTGGTTAGATCAAACCATAAACTAATCACTCTGGATGTCCACACCCCACCACCACCCCCAACTAAGGAAACCACAGTAAAAAACTTTTCTAAAGCAAACTTAATCTTACTTAAGACAGAGGCGGTACGTTTCACAGCCCCCACGCTAAAGGATAATGCTGCCCAAGATGCAGAAACCTTTACAAATGCACTCTATAAGCACCTACAAGGATGCATGGATTGTGCCATCCCTAGCAAAACAAAGACTCACTCCTCTAAGAGAAGGAAACCAGTTTGGTGGACCCCTACAATAAACAGGCTATACAATAGAAGGAGGAAACTAGATCAGAAAAAAAGCAAATCACAAGAAGGAAAGAAATGCCTGATCAGTATCAGTAAGAAACTAAGGTCCCTCATGAAATCATCCAAGGCTAACTTTGAAAGAAAAATAGCCAAGGATTCGAAAGATAACCACAAAGCCTTCTTTAGCTATGTTAAGAATGTAAGTGGCAACTCGCAGATATGCTCTGAACTAGTGCAAAATAGCACAAAATATACTGAACTTACTGATATTGCTAACATCCTGGCAGATTCAGTGCAAACTTCACCCCCTCTTACCTCCAAAAGGGTCCACAACAATACCGGAAAAGTGTAGTATCCCAAAAATCACAGACGCACAGGTGAAAACAGCCTTTTCAAAAGCCAAAAACACAGCATCAATGGGACCAGATGGTGTCCCAGGCAGCGTCTTGCATGAACTACAGAACGAACTAACCCCCCACCTAAACACGCTGTTCAACCTCAGCCTCTCCACAGGCTATGTGCCCATAGAATGGTGCACAGCAACAGTTATTCCTCTCCACAAATGAGGGGCCAGAACTGACCCTGGTAACTATCGCCCCATAAGCCTGACTAGCCTGGTCTTCAAGGCTATGGAGCGCATCATCAGGGAACTCATTAACAAAGACATTGGGAACCTCCGAACACTTGACCTGACCCAGTTTGGCTTTGTTAAGGGCAGATCATGCCTACTAAACCTGGTTGACGTCTTCGAGACAGTCACCAAGGCCATAGTCTAGGGAAAAATGGTTCACACAGCCTACCTTGACTTTGCCAAGGCTTTCAACACCATTCCCCACTCGGGTATTACAGAAAAACTCACCAGCCTGAACATAAGCCCCTACGTCAGGAGATAGGTTGCCAACTGACTTACAGACACAACTCACACGATACAAATAGCAGGCTCCAGGTCCAACTCTAAACCAGTCATACGTGGTGTCTTGCAAGGCTCGGTCCTGGGAACCCTACTGTTCGGCATATACTTCTCAGAAGTACAGGCAAACACAGGAGGACTGTGGCTAACCAAGTTCACCGATGACTGCAAACTGGGAGCCACAATTGACTCTCCGGCTGACACAGACATTCTCCAAAAGGGCCTTACTGAGACGGACACCTGGTGTCAAAGTCATGGCCTCAAGCTAAATGCCAAAAAATGTATAGTCATCCTGTTTGGGAAAAACAAAACACCCACGAATTACCACATAGGTGGCAGCCCCCTTAATACAGAAGAGGTAATAAGAGATCTGGGGACCCAGGTAGATAGTAATCTCTCCTTTGACAATCATATTGCCAAAGTAGTTAGGAAATCCTTCTATGTGGCCCATCTAATTACTAAAGGGTTCGCATCTAGAAATAAAGGGGTTATAGTGCCCCTCTACTTATCACTCATTAGACCCATCAGAGTACAATGCCCCATTTTGGATGTACCTCACAAGACACTTCCAACAGCTGGAAAGACCACAAAAGTACCTCACCAAGAGGATTACTGGCCTCAAACATATGTCCTATGCAGCCCGACTGAAAAAACTCCGGCTGTACTCCGTGGCATATCGCTTACTCAGAGGTGATCTCTGCCTGACTTACAAAGCCATGTCCAGCTCAGAATTGATGGACATGCTCCACCTAAAGAAATTCAAGTCACTGCGAGCCATGCGCTCTAGTGAGCTAAACCTCACAACAACAATAAATAGAACATGCTGGAGGGATAGATTCCTGTCACAGAGACTCCCCATGCTTTGGAACAAAATTCCAAATTATATCAGGCAAAGCCCCTCACTAACACTCTTCAAGAGAAACCTTGACAAGCGGATGGATAACAGAAAATACACCCCTGGGATCACTTCATTGGCTCTGCTTGACAGAGGATCAGTTAATTAATCAATGGGGCGGCGAAAGCAGACACACACTGGCTAGGCTTATAAATGCCCTCTGACAGATAGCCTAGTACCTACCTATGAACCTATGATAAAATATACATAGACAAGATTTTATCAGAACACATCACAGATACTTTTAATTGAACCAAAAAATTTTGTCGTACTCCACTGCATGCTGCCAAACATTGGGGCACAAACCATCATGCTACACCGATAGCAAATGTAAACCATGCAGTTAATATTACAATCAAACTTGAAGAACATAAATTAACATTATACTACATTTTAAAAAGTGCACCCAACTCCACAATCAACATAAGTACAGCAATTATGTTCTACAGATGGGCTCTGCCCCCAAACCTCCTACATGTTAACTTCACAGTCGCACAACCAAGGCCAAAGTGAAATGACTACAAATTATGCTAGTCAGTAATCCACAAGTATAGCACAATACGGCCATTTAAACAGCTGACAATTTGTGAAGCAAAATCTGCACATGATGAATGAAACACTACCATATGAAACGTAACAAAACATGTATATCAGAAACACATAAATATTTAAGCAGCAGAATGGACTCTCAGTTGCTGGAGATAAAAATCAGTTCATAAAATAACATGCAAATTCATCTTGAGAGTTAGATATGACTTCCTTAAGAGATGATCGCCAAAGGACCTGAAAAACAAAGCCTAAATCTCACTTGCCCTAAACAATGAAGATGGTTGTTTCCACAGAACCGAGGTAAGATAGGCAAATGAAGAGATGTTTTAAGCCTGGTTTTGTCAGGGGGACAGCATCCCTTCACCCAATGACCTTACAGGACAAACACTCGGGGAAGGAGCAGCAACTCATTTCAATCACATGGGACTCTGACTGTGTTGTCCATCTTTATTTCCATTAACCTGTGGATTATGGTTCCAATCCTCAGAACAGACCAGACACTTTCTTTCCAGCTCTAGACTCCTGACTTGAGCTCCTCCTCCCTACCCATAATGCCCCACTTTTCCTCCAAAATAACTCAGATCAGATCAAATTTGCCAAAAAAAGCATAACAGCTAACAAGCATTATAATACCCTAATGCAGTCTTTCAACCACCTGGAGAACGTAACTTTGGTAACTGGTCTAACTCTCTCTGTGTTCAAAAATGAGACAAACTGATAGAACCAAACCCTTCAGGAAGTCTGATGTATACAAAAACAAAGCTGTCTATGTACATCAAGTAAATGCAAAATGGATTCCTCTTTATTTTGATAATTGGGGAAAAAGACTGGAAGATTGATGGACTGATTACTGTTACTCTCCTTAGCCACCTTGGGTAAAAAAGAAGGGTTAGTACACGCAGGGTCACTTTGTCCTTGCAGAAAATCAAATATGGAAATTTTGCCAAAAGGACTTGAAGTTCAGACATTCTTCTGGTCGAAGTAATAACTACTAAAAACAGAGTCTTCCAGGAGAGAAATTTCAAATACACTATTCCTGAGGGTTAGAAAGTGGGATGGACCAAAGCTTACAAGATCATAGTTAAATCCCACAGGGGAGTAGGATCTTTCACTGGTGGTCAGAGCAGGAAGGTGCCCCAGAGAAAAACTTTACAAAGTGAGAAGGAATCAAAGCCCACATGAAAAATGGATACAGCAGCCAGCTGGACTTTTGACAGTAGAATATCTAGCATCATCACTTTATCCCCCTCTCACCCCCTGAAGAGCCCATCTCTATACAAGAATGCAAAGTTCCTGTAATTACAGCTGCACAGATAAAAAACACACTCTCCAAAGCCAAACACAGCATCCATGGGACCAGACAAAGTACAGTTGTGTACACTATTTTATATATTTTACATTTGTTGACCAGGCTAGTCCAGCTGGATATATGTCCATTTTCAGTGGAGGCCAGGGGAGAAAAGCTCCACAAATTACAACATAATAAAAGGTCAAGACAAATACATTACCAGTAGAATTTCGTACATAAGAAGTTTTAAAAAATATTACACGCCTAAGATTATATATTTTATATTTCAGTAGGGAAAAAATATTTATCTAAGAATAGATGAACAAGACTAAGACATTTGCATTAGAAATGGTGTATTACAATCTTTATAACATATTACAAGCCTAGGATTTTATATTATGTATTCTATTACGGAAAGAAAACTTAATATAAGGACTAAACTAGATACAACTATTAGTTACAGATACTAGCTACACTTACCATAAATGTAGATGTTTGAGTGTATTCACTGTTGCAGTCATTCCATTTGGGTAATCTGCTGACAGGTTGCCCTCAGTTGGCCTGAATATCAAAGTCTTGGGTCCTGCATTGGTTGCTGTCTCTTCTTCCATGACGTCAGGTCGTCAGGGGTATAAAACAGGCAGCCGACGCCATTTTCTTTAGTTTTTCTTGCCCCAGATGTCAGGTGCCCCCCAAATGGGGAGCAAAAATATATATAAATATATATAAAACTATATATATATATATATATATAAAACTATATATATATATATATATATATATATATATATATATATATATATATATATACACATACATACACACACTTGCAATTGTAACAACATAGGCTTTACCTTCAGCAAATACACCACAAAGGCCATAGAATATAGTGAAGGAAAGAGAAGCTCCAGAATAAAGGGGGATGGCGGGTGGGTAACCCGGACTGCAACAGTGAATACACTCGAACATCTACATTTATGCTAAGTGTACACAACTGTACTATGTTCTTCATGTTTCACTGTTGCAGTCATTACATTTGGGTAGAATCCCAAAGCTATGGATGGGAGGTTGGAACTAAATAGCATTAGGAGCGGCTATACGGCCCTGCAGAACTGCAGTGGCAAAGCCTGCCCTGGACTTCTAGAAGAGAGACAAATGATAATGCTTTGTAAAAGTATGAACAGAGCTCCAAGTAGCAGCTTCTAGAATGTCTTTGGTTGGTACCCTTCTGAGAAAAGCTGCTGAGGTAGATGCAGCCCTGGTGGAATGTGACCCGATTCCCTTGGGCACCGGTTTACCATGATGCAAATAGCAGAAACGAATGCAGTGGCTTATCCACTTTGAAATAGTCTGCTTTGAAATAGCCTTTCCCTCTGATCCTGCAGCAAATGCCACCAGTCACTGCTCAGACTTTCTTAGATATTTGGTCCTGTTTAAGTAGAATCTTAGTTGTCTGTGTACGTCCAAGGAATGCAGAATCTGCTCCCCCTTGTTCTGCGGATTTGGGTAAAAAGTTGGCAGGTGAATGGCTTGGTTAAGAGCCACACTGGATGCCACCTTTGGCATAAAGGAAGGATTGGTCCTGAGGGACACCCTGTCTGGGTAAAATATCATAAAAGGCTCCACAGCCATGAGGGCCTGTAGTTTATTTTTATTTATTTATTTTATTTTACATTTGTTGACCGGGATAGTCTGACTGGATGCATGTCCATTTTCAGCGGTGGCCCAGGTAGAAAAGCTCCAAGGGTAAGCAGATACAGCATTACATAATACCAGCATTACATATTACAAACAGACTATTTACAGAGATTACATAAGTAAGCAAGTTAAACAACTTCCACAGGTTACAGTTAATCCTGAGCGCAAGTCAGGATTAAATTAAATTACACAGTAAACTGGTTAACAGATAGTTAGCCAGGCTTGATACACTGACATAACCAGTTAAATGACAAATGTTGTCTGAGTCTAGTTTTAAATTGACCTAAGGTGGAAAGTAAGGTAATATCAGCTGGAAGAGAGTTCCAGGATCTACTTACAGAGTTTGCAAAGAGAGAATCACCGGCTGTGTTATTAATTTTGCTAGTCTTAATTAGTAGTTTGTTAGAGGATCGAAGCGGTCTAGGATTGTTATAGGGGGTGATAACATTTTTAAGTGCAGGAGTATTGTCCGGATTATAGAGGATTTTATAGGCCATAATCAGTTGGTTATACTGGATTAGGCTGGGTAGTTCAAGCCACCCAAGCTGATTTAGATTGATGCAATGATGTGTCCTAAAAGGCAGCCCCTAGAGGCAAACCTGGCAATGTGGTTGTAACAAATTGAGAGTTTAAGGACAGTCTTGTTTAAATTTGAGAGTAGAGGGGATGCATACAGAAGGGTTGAAAGAAGGTGAGAGCGAGCTATGGCAATTTTAGCTGGAGGGGTTAGGAAGGCTTTTATTCCGTAAAGTGACCCTATTTTTTATTGATGGTTTTGATAGTTTGGTTAATGTGTAGGTCAAATTTTAGATTATTGTCTATGATGACACCTACTAGTTTTGTAGAGGGGTCAGGGGAGATTATTGTGCCATCATTTGATTTTATGGTAAAGGTGAAAGCAGTAGACCTATGTGTTGGTGAAAATAACAGCATTTTAGTTTTTTTTGGGATTTAGGATCAGACGATGTTCAGAAAGCCAGTTTTCTATTGTATTAAAGGTGGTCTGGGTAGGTGACCATAACTCTACTGGAGATGTGGCTGAGCAAATCAGATTAGAGTCATCAGCATATTGGATACAGCTGACTTTTGGGATGACAGTATAAAGGTCGTTAATGAAGATGGAGAACAGCAAGGGCCCTAGTATAGAGCCTTGTGGTACTCCAAGGGTGTTAGGTAGAAGGTTAGAGAGTTTGTTCTGCCAGAGGACAGCCTGCTGTCGACCATTCAGGTAGGATTGAAACCATTGAAGGGCTTCAGTATCTAGAGAGAATGTTTGCAGGGTGTGGATTAAAAGTTGGTGATCAACCATATCGAATGCCTTGGAAAGATCCAAGAAGAGGGCTGAGGATATATAATTATTGTTGCAATTATGGTTTATGGTGTTGGTAAAGGCTAGGAGGGCTGAAGTAGTGCTGTGATGAGGACGGAAGCCATGCTGATTGTCTGCCATAAGGTGATTCTGCATGAGTTGTCTGTGAATACATTTTTCCATAATCTTTGCAAGTGGAGAGAGTATAGCTATTGGCCTATAATTGGAGAATTCAGTAGAGCTGCCTCCTTTGTGAAGTGGGATTACATAGGATATTTTCCAGATGGTGGGAATTTTAGTTTCTACTATGGTTCGATTGATTAGTATTGAGACGGGGTAAGCAATAGCATCAGCTGATTTTTGTAGGTACTTGACAGGGAGTTGATCAGCAGAAAGTGTAGTGGGCTTTAATTTTTTGATCAAGGTACGGATAAGTGAAGTGGCAACTGGTTGGAAGCTGAACGCGAGTAGGTTTCTAGGGGTGCTACTTTCGGGACCAGGGGAGCTAGGAGGTAGTTGGCTAGCTAGGGCTTGAACTGTCTCAGTAAAGACTTGGTTAAAACTATCAGAAACATCTTCAGGGGTTTTATCAATAGTAGCATCAGGGATTAGGGTTGAAGTTTGTCCAGGATGTAGTAGATTATTTAAACCTGCCCAAAACTTCTGAGGGTTATTTTGATTTACTGTCTGTAAATTACAGTAGTATTGTTTTTTGTCTTGTAAAACTGATTTTTTTGGTTTCGTTCCTGGATTGCCTGTATTTAATGTGATCTTGAGGGTCTTTAGAAGAATGCTGTAAAGCCCATGCTTTGTTTCTAAGGATAATTTTGAGTTTAGACTCTTTAGAAAGCCATGGCGCAGTTTTTGCCTTGGTTCTCTTTGAACAAACAGGTGCATGCAAATCAAGGATCTCAAGGAATTTGTTGTTAAAGTATGCTACTGCTTCCACTAAGGGGAGGTGGTTTAGAATAGACAAATTACATGAGTTTAGTTTTTATTGCAATTTGGCAGGGTCAAAGTTTTTATTGTTTCTAACCTTTCTGAGCAAGGGTTGTTGGGAATTAATGGTTTTGTTCTTAATTACATATGTGAGAAGGTGATCGCTTAGGCCATCAAGGAGTGTACCAGAAGTGTGCAGTTGGGGGTGACTATTTATGAGTACCCAGTCAAGTATACTTTCTTTTTGGTTGGGTTTACCTATCCTGGTAGGGGTAGACATAATATGTGTAAATGCATGCAGGTTAATATGGGTGGTTGGGGATTCTGAGGAACAGGTGCCCCAGTCTATGTTAAAGTCTCCAAGTAGTAGGGTTTCTTGGGGGTAGTGACATGATAGCCAGTGCAGGATATCTTCAAATGTAGATATATTGTTACCTGGGGGAATGTACATACAGATGATATTAATGCATTTATTTTTATTAAGTTGCAATTTGGTGGCAAGAATCTCTGAGTTATTAATCTGAGGTGGCTGTATTACATCTATGGTGACATTCAACTCAGATTTATAGAGTACAGCTACCACACCCCCTTCCTCGAAGCACGATCCAGCCTGTGTATGTTGTACCCAGGTGGTAACACTTCATTGTCTTTAGTGTTAGGTTTTAACCAGGTTTCAGATAAACAGAGAATCTCAGGGGAGTGGACATCCAGAAGTGCATGCAATTCATGTACCTTGTTATTAATGCTTCTAATATTGAGATGACAGACTAGGAGAGAGTTAGTTGGCCTATTAATTGTAGGTTTGTAGCTTAGATTACAAGTAGAGGGGGTATGTGTATCTGAAGTGAGTGGGCCAGGGTTGGGGTGAATATCACCACCAAGTATTAGGTTGAGTCTATACTTGGTGATGAACTTCAGGAATTTGTTTATTAGCTTGTGGTAGTGTTTGGATCTAGAGCTAATGTGCCTGGGATTGAGATGTTGATAGACTGAACAAGATGTTGGATAGGATCTGGTACTGTAAGTATGGTTGAAGGTGGAAGGATTTACAGCTGGGGTGATAGTATGGCCTTTTGGGACCTGAAATCCCATGAGAAACTGGTTTTCATACAAGGTACGGAGGTATGGTGCAAACAAGAGGGTTAGTAAAGAGGAGTATATCATTATATGTAATTCAGCTAGTGAGTGAAGGAACTGTTTTACCTGGTGATGCAACACCAGAAGATAGAGTGGTGAAGTAAAGGTACTGGAAGGGGGATGGGAGAATGCCAGATGTAAGCTAATAGGTGCTATTAAAATGTAGGTAGAAGAATGGGGGCGGATGGAATTATCCCAAATGAAAGCAGAAAGGATCTAGAAAGTGGGGGAGTGGCTATAGTACTATAAATTTAGAGGTACTGGGGGCAGGGAGGGGAGTGAAGAGAGGGCGAACGTAGCGGGGCTATTGCAGTTTACAAGGTTTCCTAAGGTGTCCTAAAGCTATAAGGTGAGTATTATAGCTCTTAATGTAAGAGTCAATTTACTTACGTTACAGGGGAAGGAGGCAACCACTCAAGTAGAAAAAAAGAGCCCTATGGCTGACCAATATGGTGACCTGCTTAATTACACAGCAGTGTAAGTGAAAGGTTAATAAATGCTTTTTGTGTGCGCAACCTACTCTGTATAAATGATGAGAGAAACTGACTGCAGTCCTGTAGACACCATTTTGTAGGGAACTGTAGAGCTCAATCTGTATAAATGCTGAAACCCTTCTTGCTGAAGTGATTGCCAGAAGGAAAGCTGTTTTCCAAGATAAAAACTTTATATCTGCAGTAGCTGCTGGTTCAAATGTAGGCAGAGTGAGATTTCCAGCACAAAATTGAGGTCCCATGCAGGAGTTGGCGATCTTATGGGAGGCCTTAAATTTTTGGCCCCTCTAAGACACTGTTTTAGCAGATTATGAGAAAAGATGAGAGGCTCTGTGTTGTAATGAGCCGAGATGGCAGAGGCATGGATTTTTATTGATGAAAAAGATAGACCCTTGTCAAGCATCTCAGTCAAGTATTGTAAAATCTGACGAATATTTGGCTTTGCTGTGTCAGCCCCTTGTGCTTGGTTCCAAGCACAGAATCTCTTCCATTTATCAGCATAAGATTTTCTAGTACTAGGCTTTCTGGCTTCCAAAATTACATCCATCATAGATTTACTGAGAGGTGTTGTTTGAATAATTACATGATCAGCCATGCTGCCTTGTTCAGAGTTTGGAGCTGATTGTGCAGAATTTGATTGTTCTGCTGAGACAGTAGATGAGGTATTTGAGGCAAGTACCAAGGAGGGAGTTGAGACATATTCCTTAGAATTAGGTACCAGCGCTGGCGAGGCCAGTCCGAGGCAATTAGGATCATTTTTGTTTTTTCCTGTCTGACCTCTAGTAGGACCTTGGGAAGAAGAGGCAGAGGAGGAAAGGCGTAGACTGATAGGTTTTCCCAACTGAAGGATAGGGCATCCACTTTCCATGCTTGTCTGTGATAAGAACCTGTGCAGAATTTGTCCAGTTGATAGTTCTGGGGAGAGGCAAATAGATCTATGTCCGGGCTCCCCCATTTCTCTGTTATCATGTTGAAGACTTGTGGATCCAGTTTCCACTTATGAGGGTCCATAAGATTTCTGCCAGAGTATTTTGTTTGCCTGGCAGGAATTGAGTTTGAAGATGTACTTGGTAAGTCAAGGCCGTGTCCCACAATGCCATGGCTAGTCTGCAAAGGGAGTAGGAATTTGTGCCCCTCTGCTTATGCACCACATAACCGTGGTGTTGTCTGTCTTTATCAGTAGTTGTCCTGGATGAAGTAAGTCCTTGAAGGCTGTCAGGGCATTCTGAACAGCTAACATCTCTTTCTGGTTAATATGCGGATGCATTTGTTTTGGGCTCCATATGCCCTGAATGCATCTCCCCACCAGGTGGGCCCACCAAGCATAGTCTGATGCATCTGTAGTTAGGGTTTGGTTGGCAGGGGGTAGAGTGAAAGACCGTCCCATGTTCTGGTGACATGTCTCTGCCCACCAAAGAAACTCCTGTTGTAGGCAGGGAAGGAGAGGAATCATTGTTTCCAGACTGTGACAATGTTAACTCCATAAACCTTTTAAGTACCATTGTAGTTTCCTCATATGCAGTCTTGCATATGGAATTAGTAGAATGCAGGGTGCATGAACCGCAAAGCCTGCAGAATTTGTCTTGCAGACAACTGGGTTTTTGTTGCCATCTGTTTGAAGTAAATAGTCAGTTGCCTTTGTTTGTCTGGCATAAGGTAAGCCATCTGGGCAGTTGTATTCAAGCTTGCACCCAGGAATGTAATCTTTTGAGAGGGTTCCAGTTGGGATTTCTTTCCGTTTGTTGTGTACCCTAGGCATGTTAGAAGCCTTTTTACAAACGCCAGATATTGAAGAAGAATGTCCTTGTTTTCTGCTTGAATGAGACAGTTGTCCATGTATGGACAGATATGAATACTTCTTTCTCTGCAAAATGCAATTACTGGTGCCAGGCACTTTGTAAAGACCCTGGGCGCAGTAGATAAGCCAAAGGGCAGTGCAGAGAATTGGTAATGCATAAAACCAGCCTTGAAGTGGAGGTATCTTCTGCACGATTCCCTTACTGAGATATGCAGGTATGCCTCTTAGTCTAGAGTCACTAGCCAAGCATTCTTGCCCAGTATGGGAAGAAGCTGTTGCAAAATCAGCATTTTGAATTTTGGGATGTCCAAGAATGTGTTCAAAATCGATAAATCCAGTGCCAGACATGGTCTTTTTTTGGGTACCAAGAACAGTCTTGAGTAAAACCCTTGTCCTTTTTCTAGTTCTGGTACTGGCTGAATAGCCCCCATATCCATGAGGGATGCAACTTGTTTCTGTGCCTCTGCCCATTGATTTTGTGGAAGATCTGGCCAAACATTTGGAATTGGCAAGGTATGGAAATGAAATCTGTATCCCTGGGATACTGTGTTTAATACCCACTTGTCCTGGGTTATTAACTGCCAATTTTGTGCATGAAGTGCTAGTTTTTCCCCTAAAGGGGCTGCCAAAAGATAAGTGCTTGGTGATGGCAGAGGGAAGTCATTGAGACTGCTTATTGTAGCGTTGTGCTTTGTTTCCTCCAGATTTGGAGGTAGAGGCACCCCATTGCTTTGACCTGTAGGAACCCTGTGATTGGTATCTAGAGCCTTTTGAGTGCCTGGATTTGCCCCGTGAGGCTCTGTTGGACACAGGAAAGGACCAATTTTTTGTAGGCCAGTGTCTACTGAATCTTGGTGGCTGCACTTGTAAGAAGTCTTTTACAGTTTGCATAGACTTAGCTTTGTCTTCCATTTTTTTTTAAATCCTCTTCTGCCTTATTACCAAAGTATCATGCTGTAAAGATGCATCCAACAGTTTAGCTTTAACATGATCAGGCAGATTTTGCTTTTTGAGCCAGGCATGCCTTCTAATCACAGATCCAGTAACTGTGGCCCTACAGGAGGCCTCCAAGGAATCAAAACCACATGGCAAAGTATGCTTTCCAACCTGTTTTGCTGCATGCAATAATTCCTGTAATTCTTTATTTTCCACACATTCAGAAATCAACATCATTTTCTGTTTCAATAATCCCATAACATGCTGTTGATATTTAAGCATATGAAACTGGCAGTTTAAGGCCCTAAATGCCAAAGTTGCAGACGTATAAACCTTCTTTTCCCATCTATCCAGCGCCCTGGAATCTCTATCAGAGGGGGTAGGATTCTTAGCTGTTGAGACCTTTACACCTTTGGGACCCTGTGAGATAGTTTCAGGGTCAGCAGCAGGATTTTTGAATAAAAATTTGTGGGAGTCAGGAACCCTGTAATATCTGTCTAGCTTGCTAAGAGTCAGTGGTGGGAAATCTGGAGCCATGCTGGATTCTGAAAACACATCAACAATGTCTAAAACAGGAGGTATGGCCAAAGGCCTATGCTGAGGGAGAAGAAGGAAATCCCCAAGCCTCTTTTTTGATTCTGAGAAATCTTGACTTTCCCAATGAAAATGTTCCCACAAAGTATGCAAGTTTTCACCAAAAGAATAATCTTCAGGAGGAGATGCAGATGGAATGGATTCCTCTGCATCTGAATCCTCATAGGGTGGTATAGAAAATTCCTGATCAGAACAAATAGAAACCCGATCTGAAGATTCATAATCAGCGTCTTGCCTAGGCCTATTATCGGGGGGGGTTGGGAACACCTGATCAAGGTAATTAAGTCTTCAGCCATTTTGATCATCTGTTTCTTGGGCATAGAGGCCTGAGCATGTGGCTCATGCTTCGTTTTTTTGGACTTAGGAGTTGCTTTTTTCTTTGTTTTTGAAGCTGACGTCGGTTTTATATAGAAATGCTGAGGCCTGAAAACACCCTCAGAAGCCGGTGCCTGCTCAGTGGCTCCGGACCCGTCCGAGGGAGAGACATCCATGAGTACAATACTTTGAGAATCTTGAGGCATGCCAGACTCCACATGGATCTCGGTAGAGGCCTGCGACTTGAAAGTAGCGGGTATCAGGGGCTGCGAAGGCACCTCACTGAGTACCAGCGACTGGCTTAGGAGAAGCTTCGTCGTCGGTTTTGGACCTCAATGGTCTGTCTCTGTCCTTTTCTTTGTGTTTTTTGTGAACTCCAGTAGTCGGATTACTATCAGACGACATTTCAGGTTAGTTAAATCCGTTTCCAAAATATTTTGAAGCAAAGATATACTGACGCTTAATAGTGTGTTGGTTGAATCTAGCACAAAACCGACAGCAAGGCACGTTATGATCAGGGCCTAGGCAAGGAATACAGTACAAATGGAAATTCTTATGAGGTATTTGTTTCCCACAAGTAATGCAATTATTAACTTTTACTGACATCAGTATGGAGCAAGAAAAAAAGTTTCCCCAATGGGGTACTTAGCTTTAACTGAAGACTTAGGTTCTGAAACTCGAATGCAAAAATTTCAGGAGTTGGCCGACCGGCGCTTGCGAACTGCTTCTGCTTTGGGCACTGTGCGGCAAGAAAGACTAAAGAAAATGGTGTCGGCTGCCTGTTTTATACCCCTGACGACCTAATATCATGGAAGAAGAGACAGCAACCGACGCAGGACCCAAGGGTTTAATATTCAGGCCGACTGAGGCCAACCTGCCAGCAGATTACCCAAATGTAATGACTGCAACAGAGAAATACGAAGAACATCATCCCAGGCTGCATTCTACACGAACTACAGAACGAACTGGCACACCACCTAAGTACCATGTTCAATCATAGCCTCGCCTCAGGCTTTGTGCATGCTGAATGGTGCACAGTAACAGTTATCCCACTCCACAAGGGGTGAGCCACCACGGACCCCGGGAACTACTGCCATATTAGCCTGATGAGCCTGGTCTGCAAGGCCATGGAACGTATCATCATGGAAATTATAAACAAAGACATTGGTAATCTCCAAACTCTGGACCCCACCCAGTTCAGGTTTGTAAAAGGCAGATCATGTCTCCTAAACCTGATAGACTTCTTTGAAGCAGTCACCAAAGCCGTAGACAAGGGTAAGGTGGTTCACACAGCCTATCTAGATCTTGCCAGGGCTTTTGACACCATCCCCCCACTCTGGAATTACAGATAAATTCACTAAACTAGGTATAAATCCCTATGTCACAAGACGGATTGCCAACTGGCTCACTGACAGAACCCACACTGTGAAAGTAGCAGACTCCAAATCTGACTTCAGACCAGCGGCAAGTGGAGTACCACAGGGTTCAGTCCTGGGTCCTCTCCTGTTTGGTATCTACTTCTCTGAAGTTCAGGCAAACACAGAAGGTCTTTGGCTAATGAAGTTCACAGATGACTGCAAACTAGGAGCCACAATCGAAACTCCTAATGATGTGGACATCCCACAAAAGAGCCTCACTGAGACAGATGCCTGGTGTCAAAGCCATGGCCTCAAGCTCAATGCCAAAAAGTGCATTGTCATCTCCTTTGGTAAAAACTCTGTACCCATGAACTACAACATAGGTGGTAGTATACTTAACACCGAAAGTGTGATAAGAGACCTTGGGACACAGGTGGACAGTGGTCTCTCCTTTGATAATCACATCGCCACAGTAGTCAGGAAATACTTCTATGTGGCACACCTCATCACAAAAGGTTTTTCATCTAGAAAAAAACAGGTAATTGTTCCCCTCTACTCATCACTGTTTAGACCCATTATAGAGTGCAACACCCCTTTTGGTATGTACCTCACAAGACATCAACAACTGGAAAGGCCGCAGAAATACCTCACAAAGAGGATTACCGGCCTCAAACAGATGCCCTACGCAGACTGTCTCAAAAAACTCCAGCTTTACTCCGTCGCATATCACCTACTCAGAGGTGATCTCTGCCTAACATATAAAGCTATGTCAAACCCAGAGCTGTTGGACATGCTCCACTTAAAGAAATCCCAATCCCTCTGAGCTACACGCTCTAGGGACCTAAACCGTGTCAACACAATAAACAGAACATGCCAAAGGGATAGATTCCTGTCCCACAGACTTCCCGTACTCTGGAATAAACTACCTATCTATATCAAACAAAGCTCCTTATTAGCACTCAAAGAAAAATCTTGATGATTGGATGGTAAATAGGAAATTCACCCTGGGGATCACCTTTGTGGCTGTGCTTGACAGTGGCACAGGAAAATAATTTTCTTGGGTGGCAAAAGCCAGGGTACCTTTTTGGCTGGGCTTGTATAGGCCTTAGGGCCGACAGCCTAGTACCTACCTATGAATCACTGAAAAGGGAAGCAAAAAAATAGAGCACGACTGCCACTGGGGCTGTAAAGGATCTATCGGTTTCCATTCAGCCCAAAAGGAAAAGCTCTTCCATTTGGTCTTGTAAATTTTGTGCGTTAAAGACCTAAGAGAGTAAATTAAAATTTCTTGAATGGGGGAAAGAGAGCCTCGGAAATCTTGCCATCATTGGAAGTGGAGTAACCATGCAGTTAATTTCAGGCCCTGAATGTCTAGGTGTAGATGCCATGATGGATGAGAAAGCAGATTTGGATTCAGATTCAATGTCATCAAGGGGCAAACCAAGTGAAACCAAAGAAAGGTGAACCAGGTTTGTCAAGGCCAAAATGGGACAATGAGGATTACTTTGGTTCTCAACCGGAGAGCTATCTGTAGGAACTTGGGAATCATCGGTAGAGGATGAAAGGAATAGAGCAGACTGGAGGGCCAAGCATGGACAACAGCATTCCTGGGGGACTGTCCCTGAGGAGGATTAAGGCAAAGCATCTGCTACATTTGTTGTTGAAAGTGGATGAAAGAGATTGCAGCAAGGATGAACCCATTTCTGAAAGAGCATGTCTGCCATTGACCAATTCAGGGACCACTCGTGAGGCATCAATAACACTCAGCTGAGCCTGTCGGCTAATATGTTGGACTCCCCCAGAAAGTACAGTGCTACCAGAAAGCAGGTGGTACAGATTACCCACTGCCACACTCTCAATGCTTCTCGACATAGAGGGTAAGACCTGGTCCCTCCCTGTTTGTTGATGTACCAAACCACAGACATTGTCGGTTTGGATTGCAATAGTCCCCTGAGGTAGAAAGCTGCCTAGTTCTTGCAGTGCTAGAACTGCTCTCATCTCGAGTACATTGATATGCAACTTGGTCTCCTGGGGCATCCATGTGCCTTGAACTGCCCAGCCCAGAAAACACCCCCCCCCACCCAAACTGGGAGGCATCCACGGTCAATGTGGCATTTGGGGTATAGAGAATGAATGGGCATTCTTGAGTAACATGTGTGGAGTGAAGCCACCAACACAGAGACTCCTAGCGCACATGAGACAGACTGATGAGGAAATTCAAAGGATTTCTGAGAAGTGACCATTGAACCACTAAGATCCATTATAACATCCACATGTGAAAACGTGCCATGAGCAGAAGGATTATAATGGCCACCATTGAGCCTAATGCCCTGAGAACTAGAGAAGCTGGGGGTTGTGGAATGGTCAAAATTTGTCTGATGTGAAATTTCATGTTTGTTACCCTGCCTATCATGAGGCAAGCATAGGATGTTGTTGTGTCCAGTCAAGTCCCTATAAAATCTATGGCTTGTACTAGGTTCAGTTGGGACTTCTGTATGTTGACAGTTATTCCCAGGATTTTTGCTAACTTGAGAAAATAATCCCTGGCCTAAAGGAGAAGATGCCTGGTTGGAGCAGTCAGAAGCCAGTCATCCAGACATAGAAATATCTGATAACCTTGCAGTCAAATATGAACTGCAACTACTGCTAGACATTTGGTGAACACCACGGGGGGTGTGGTGAGACCAAATGGAAGCACCCTGAACTGGTAATGACTGACTTCCAGCCTGAAATGCAAAAAAATGCCTGGATCGCCTGTCCAATTTAATATGCTGGTATGCATCCTTGAGGTCTACAGAACAAATCCAATCGCTCATCTTCAGGACAGGTAAGATGGATTGAATTATGACCATTCTGAACTTTATGTATTTCACCAACATGTTCAGACAGGTCAGATCCAGGCTAGATCACAAGTCCTCTGTTTTCTTTGCAACTAAAAAGAATCTGGAGTAAATGCCCAATCCAATTTGACTGGGGGGGGCAGACCTCTTGGATGACTCTCTTTTTTGCAGGAACTTTTTTTACTTCCTGGGCCATGTCCTTCCTCTGATTGAGTCAAACATCGGGAAGGCAAACTTTTCATTTGAGGGTTTCAGAAAAGGGAATGAAGTATCCTCTGGATATGATCCTTAGCACCCATTTGTCATTTGTGTTGGCCCCCCAGGCTTCTGGGTGCAAGGAGAAATGTCCTCAGACTACTTCCAGAAGAAAGCAGTTGGCCAACAGCTCGCTATCGCTGGAAAGGCTCATCCTGGAAAGATTCCCATGACCCCTAATTTTGCAGACTTCCTTGGCTGTGTGGGAAGCATTACCCTTTTTGAATATATCCCCCTCTGCCCTGGAGGGAAAGTCTCCCAGAGTGTCCTGGAAAGGACCTTGTGACTTTCGAAACCACATCTTCTTACTTCCATGCTGGTTCTTGGAGAAAGTCCATTGGGAAGCAGAAAAATGGATTCTGATGGCAGACAGGATCCTACCATCCTTTTCGCTCTGGGATAAAGTGTCACATACCCTGGGCCCAAACAAGGTAGAGCCATCAAAGGGACATTAGTAAAGGACTGTTTGAAAGTCTCTGCAAAATTGCACAGCCTCATCCAGGCATGGTGTTGTATGGCAACACTGGAACTGGCTGCCCTTGAGGTACCCTCCACAGCATGACAGGGTAGCAGTACAGACGCATTGGCTAAAGAGTGTAGGGTGGCCAGCCTGAAGGAAAAAGACTCCTGTTCCTCCGTAGACATGGACCATCCTGAGACCAATATAGAAAGTTCCTTGACTAAGTCCCTTTGTGGCTTGGTGAAATGCGACAAATAGTTCAATGCACTAAGTGCAGAGGTAGATGGGGTACAGACTCTTTTGTCAAACATGTCCAATGAATGGGATTCTATATTTGGGTGGGGTGGACAGAAGAGCCTTCTGCCGCCACAACCATAACATCTATGGGGATTCCTTAGGTCCAGAAAGAGTTGTCAACAGTGACACTCAAAATGTCTGCACATTTGGTGATAGGTTCCACTACAGCTGGTTCCTTTCAAGCCCTTGACAGCACCAGCTGGTAAGCCGGGGGGGACACCCAGGTAGTAGATGGGTCAGACCCGAAAGCCTCCCACAGTACTGATTCCTCCAGGGGAGGGTTTTTGGCAGACCGACCACCCCTCTGGCAAAGGGTTTCAAGAATGTCTCTGAAGACCTTGCCAGGTGGTGATTTGGGAGACCCTTCACCTAACTCAAAATCAGTATCCATAGTGAGTGATTCCATAGGGGAATCAATGTGCCTCCTTTTACTGGATCTCTTCTGAGGGACATCCTCAGGGGGCACTCCAGAGAGGTTTCAGAAGAAGCTAGAGGGCCCACCAAGGGAAAGGAGTGGAGGCTTTCCAGGACTGGCTGTCCATGTGGCAGCTCTGAGACCTCAGACACAAGTCCAGTATGAGGAATGGAACGTCTGTAGTGGTAAGTGCAAAGGATCTCCTAGGAATGTATAGAACCCTCTCCATGACCTCAAAAGTGGAAGGGCTATGAACACTTGGAGCTGTCCCACCAGAGCAGACACTTCCCTGAGTTCAAGACTCCTGCTCTGAAGGGGGGGGGGGGAGTCAGAGCTGAGCTGTTGAAGGTCAAGGCTCCAAGGGGAAGAGATGGCTCTGAAAGCTTCCGAGTCAAGGTCAACCCCCCAGAACTGACCATGATGCTATGGCTCCGAGACGCACACTGAACCAAAGCAAATGGAGCCAAGCAGGTCAGGGAGGAAGTCAGAGGTGAAGAGGAAGATCGCCATTGGCTCTGACATCCCGGCACCAGGACCAAATGGAATGTCAGACAACTCTGAAACCAAGGGTCAAATTGGAGAAGGCATTAACAGCTAGAATGGGGAAACTCATGGATACAGGCTTCGAAAAGACCCAGAAGCAGTGGTGGATGGAGGTCTGGAGGATCTTCAAGGGGACTGAGACAGAGATCTCCTTACATATGCTGGCAGAGTTGACCCCAGCACTAAAACTGTAGGAACCAATGCCGTGGGAGCACCATTTGGCCCAGAAGCAGTAGAGGATGACCAGGGCGGAGGTGAGGCAGTGGCAACTGAACCTGGAGCCAAGCGAGATGATGCCGAAGATTTTGTCTTTTTCCTAGATGGCTTAGAGGACGATCATGCAGGAGAAGATCTTCTGGAATCCCAGGACTCCCTGGGCTTTTTAGAAGGGGGTTGAGCCCCTGAAGTAGAAGGCATCCCCGAGGTAGAGGAAGAAGGGAGCAAATCTTTTAAAACCAGTTTGCTCCTCCCATCTGTCAGAGCCGGAGAATGGAAAGCCCTGCAGATATCGCAAGGGGCTTCCTAATGGTGACTTTTGGTCAGCCATAAAGGCAAGAAAAGGAAGAGAAGGAACAGAAGAGAAGGAGAGAGCAGTGGTGCAGCAGTTGCACTGTCGCCTCACAGCAAGAGGTTCTTCAGTTCAATTCTTGGCTGGGGTGCCCTCTGTGCAGAGTCTGCATGTTCTCCATCCATCCATGTGGGTTTTTCTACAGGTGCTCCAGTTTCCTCCCACATTACAAAGACATGTGGTTGGAGCATTTCTTCCTGGCCTCTACTGAAAGTTTTCTTTGTTCCAAGTTGGACTTTCCCAGTAAACAAATGTTAAACAAATAAATTAAATGAATAAATAATTTAAAAAAGAAATTTAAGGGAAAGACTTGACAGACAGAAATGCAAAAACTAGTGAGAAAAGTATAAGAGAGTTAGAGGAGTAAAGCAAAAAGGGTAGGGAGACAAAAGAAAAAGGACTTACAATCACTTTGAAGATGGAGACGCTCAAGGGCAAGGAACTTGATGTGAACTCGAAGTGCAGCAAATGAGATCCGAGGTATTCTGGAAGAGCAGGGCATTATGGGTACGGAGGTGGAGCTTAATTCAGGAGTCTCAAGCTGGAAAGAAAGTGGCCGGTCTGTTCTGAGGTCCGTTCTGAGGATCAGAACTGTAACCCACAGGTCAATGAAATGAAGTGGACAACATCAAATACATCTATATATACAGAGAAAAAAATTAAGACACTTGACAAAACAGTGTAATCCCTTAGTACAATCATAGAGTTGAAGTAGATGAGCAATGACCCTCTTAAACCACACATGTCTATGTGTGTATTTGCTTGAGTGAGTCAGATAAAGTGTTGGGGAAGGTACAGCTATGGATCTTGGGCTGGCCAGTCAAGCTACCAGTTGACAGGATATCCTAATAGTGATGAATGCAGCCATGAATAGCACGATAAACATTTAATTAGTATAAGTGCATTTCAACAAAACAGTGCAATCATGTAACACAGGGAGAGCTGAAGAATCCATTTTAGAAATGCATTTATTGACTGAGGATAAATATTCTACACATATATGAAGAATAAACTAGAACATGTACAAAGAGCTGGTTGAAACTATTAACTTCGTAACTTATGTATATAGTGTTTACAATGATGCAATTTAGCAGAAAAGGAGGTGGAATGGGGAAGGGATGAAACTAAAAGAACAGATACATAAAATAAAAAACATTCTGTACAAGTGATAGTATTTTCAAAAGAAATGACAAATTGTAGCAAAGTTTGGAGAGCAGTGGGAGGCAATATCTGAGGAAATGATGCAGCTGAAGTTTGCTTCTTTTACAAGAGATTTATAAAAATGTGATCTGAATTTAGTGTATGAGGCAATTCTCTTCAGGTGGGGGCAGACAATCATAAAAAGCTTAGGAGAGTGAAAAATAAGCCGTGTTGTGCAATATGTAAACTGCTTTAGTTAACACGGAGCAATGGCACCCCCTTTCGGGGTTTATGATGAACTTACAAATGTTGGATAGTGTTTGGATGGCTAACAGGGTTTTCTTGCAGGCAGCATATATTACAGGAAGACCATACTTTAGTTAGACTAAAAGGATCCCTGTCTTTATTCCTGATGAAAGGGAGCACAATATCTTTTTTTTTAAATAAAGAAAATAAGTGTGCGTTAATTTTAATTTATTTTCTTGTAGGATGGTAAGGTCATGCTCAAACTGCTTTTTATAAATAACAGAGAAATGAGACTTGTAAAAGTTACCACGTCATCTGAATATAAGAATGGGTAATCGAGGCAAGTCTGATGGCAGCTTGTTTATAAAAAGAGAACAACATTAGGGAAGGGACTGATCCCTGAGGTATTCCTTGACACAAGGGAGCTGAAGAGGCAATGACAACTCAATCTGGATGAAGACGTTATGGAAGAGGAAGTACTTAAACCAAGTCAGGTTATTGGTACTGAAGCCTAAAATGATTAGTGAGCAGAGAAGTAAGGGATGGTCTACTCAGTTGAATGCCTTTGTTAGGTCTGAAGACTGCCCCCGTAGGGAGGCCATTGTCCACCCTCTGTAGTACATCACCAAGAGTGTATAATGATGTTATGGTGCTTTGACTAGACAAGAAACCATGCTGGTGTTTTGGCACCATGTTGTATTTGGAAAAATATTCAGAAATTGGTCAAACATTAATTTTTCAAGGATCTTCCAATAAGATGTGGATTGAAGTTTGTAATTAAATCCATTACAAGAATTAACAACTTGCTTCCCAAGGGGAGACATAATGTATTGTGTGAGAGAGAAGCTGTAGAGGTGAAGTAGACAATACAATCACTACATAACAGGAACTCGTTATTTCCTGTTTGGCTATCTGAAGGTATTTTATCAAGGCCAAAATCAAAAGAGTGGGGTAAAAGAAGAGGGTTCGGGTTATGCATGGAGGAGCAGCAGGAGAGGAAAGGATAATAACAAAAGGAGAACATATACATCAATACAAAGGTGGTCAGAGGTCAAGCTGTGTACTGTATGGTATTTCTACACTGTGCATTGATTTCAGACAGTCTCCCCAAGATACAGATGACCAGGTCTCAGAGGGAAGATCATTTGAGAGTGATCGGATAACATTGTCTGTAATCACAAAGGCAATCCTCACTTCCACACATTGAATGGTTTCCAGACCTTGACTGCATCTTAAAATCCTTCATCAGTCCACCAACCATCCATCTATCCATTTTCTGAACTGCTTGTTATACACTCACATACCAGACAATCTAAAGCAAGTCTCAGTGTCATCCCTTAGTATTTCACAGGAGTATTTTCAGGCAAGATGAGTGATATAACCCTCCAATATCTCATATGTCCTCCTCTCAGTGTGCCATATCTGGTATACCTCCCCTGGCAGGCACCTAGAGGGCCATATTTGCTATACCTCCCATGGCAGGCACCTAGAGGGCCATACCTGCTATACCTCCCATGGCAGGCACCTAGAGGGTATCTTTGTGTCCTAACAAGGTCAATTGATTTATATTAAAACTGGAAAAGCAATGGCATCACTGTGAAATCTTCCAGGAACTCAGAGCACCTCAGTCAGGTCCGTCACAGACAGCAAGGCCAACTTCATTACGAAGGCACCTCCTGTTTGTATTTGTGACATCACCCTTTTCGGTCACTACCTAAAGCTCATGATTATATCTGGTGACACTGTCCAGTAAACAGAGGGCTTCAGCCTATGATTCAGTTTTAACTTCATCAAATCAGTCTGGTACTGCCATTTCTAAAGGTCAGTTCTAGAGTGGAGGAGATTCCCATCCCTCATTGCAGCACTTTAGTTACAGAACTCGTGCTGTGTGTATAGAGAACACCACATCTAGCTGGCTTTGAAATCCTATCCATGAAAATCATGAAAATGAGGTGAAATACAACATACCCTTGACTGAGTGCTATGTCTAATTTGAAAGTAACTTAATGCCATGAATGTGGACACATTTTTCCTCAATAGATTCAAGGATGGAATAGCATAAACAGTGGCTCTGGGACACAAAACAGCTACAGGAACTTCAAAAAAAATGTTGTGGGGTACACAGCTGTTCAAATCCTCCAGTTCAACAGAACACATGTAGACATAATGAGTCTGTCCTATAGCTTTATGTCATGGCCAGGATGGATTCTGCTGCTCCTCACTAGAGGGTCTGCTATCAGATGAAGAGTCTCCTTTCCAAAACTGTGCCAAAGACTTTCTAGGAAGTAAAGGAGTGGCAGAAAGCCCTCAAGGAGACCATGGTACTACAGAACAAACAGCGGCGGGCAGAATTAGCAGCATGTTTTCTGCAGCAGTAGTCAGAGCCTCATTAAAAGCCATGACCAGGATGCCAGAATGAGGAAAAACCGCAGAAAACACAAGTCCATGCCAGACTATAATTTCATCTTCTGAAAGGGCATTACCAAGCCATTTCAGGAGCAAACCCAACAGGTAATAGAATTAAGTAAGAGGTGATGCTTTGACCACAAAAAGCAACATGCTACAGCTTTTGAACATGAGGTTTAAGGGGAGGTGGGGACGAAACAGTCATGGAATTGTTCTGTTTTTCAGTTACTGTTTACTGGAATTCGGTGTGGGTTCACCTACACACTGTACGCTTTCCTTCCTGTCATCTACACATACGCTGTATTGAGACAGTGGGGTACTACTGACATACATTTTAATATTACACTCCGCTCTAACTAGCATATAAACTGTTAGATATTATGAATTTAAATTAATTATGTTCTAAATATGCTGAAAGAAAAAGCTTGCTTAAATGCAGAAACAGAGTTTAGTAATATGTGATCAGCAACCATACTAAATGACTGTGGCTTAAAAAAATAAGGAACTTGTATTACACACACATCAAGAAAGCTGAACTTCTTACAGACATGACAAGAATGTAATCTGTTTTCACTGGACAACAGGACATGCTTTTCTAAGAAAGTTTAAAAATGTGCTTTTCTAATCCACAAGGCGTTTTCTTGAAGACAGTTTACTTATCAACATTTGCACAAGAACAGATGTGTTAGCATTTGCGTCATCAAGGCAGTATCTTTCCAAAACCTAGAGGGCATGAGTTTAACTAAAATATGTATAAAAAGTCTGTATTAAATCTAGTTGTTAGGGGTATGGTAGGGACACATTTGGTATCCTGAGGTAAATGTTATATCTCTCACATCATCTGTACTATATGAGAAGTAAAGTGGAACAGTACTTTAAACTGCAACGTTTGTCCAGTTTGGTTTATTATAAAAGTTATTGGTTACTGCTCTTAAAGACAGGTGCTGCAAAGTATATTCTCTCATCAGTGTATATTCTGCAAGCTTCTGTATGCAACAGACTGTGAATGAAACTATAACCAGACTTTGAATTTTAGCAGAATCCAGCCAGCAAGACTGAGTGTCTTAAGAAGACTTCAAATCCCACAGCAAGAGCAAGCAGTAAGAAGCAGTAAGCAGAGAGAGCTCAACATATTTTTTCAATGGCAAGCTAGTCTGCATTTGAACCTAAAATCTGCATTTGAACCTAAAAATCTGCATTTGAACCTACACTTTTCATTCAAACACAGGGGGAGTGATGGTAAGCCCTGCAGAGGGTCACTTCAGTTAAATTGCAGTAACTAACATTTGTACGCATGTGTAAATCCTAAACAGAAGTATTCCAGTTTATGCAGCTTGCAGTAGTAAAGTTTTTTAGACGTCTACATCCGGAGTGAGACTGAAGTTCCAGTCGCAGTGCCATAACTTCGCTAAGAAAAGGGGAATATCCACTAGCACAGCAGTCCGCTGCCTGTTGTGCTTTCCCAGCTTTTCAAGTGACTTTGAAAAATTTCCAGCCATCTGCAACAACAGCCTGATCACCTGTTTTCTTGCTCACTGGTAAGACTTTTTTCTACGTCACATTTTTTTAGTATGGATGGTATTCGACAGTTTGGATATTAAACAGTTTGGATATTAGATTAAACAGTATGGATATTTTCATGCATAATTCAAGCAAATGTAAAAAATTGCAATGTTGGTATACACAGCACATTAGTAAATGTAAAACCTTATTAGGGCAGGTTGATAGTAAGGCATTATGCAAATGTATTACAATAGTTGACTGGTATCTGAAAGAAAACCATGTGAAATATGACAAATGTTTATTGTGTGATTCAACAAAAACTGCATTTTGTGTATTATGTCATAAAAAAGTATTACATGATGTTGCTAAAACAATAGACTGTGAAGACAGATCTGTTCATGATAAAGAATTAACTAAGGCTAAAGTGTTTCTATTATATTCAGATGTTAAACAGTTATGTCCTGTCACCACATGCGAGTCAAATCAGTTACTGATAGAACCCCTAGTACATTTTGTTACTAAGGAATGTAGTAAACTTCTAAAAGACAGACACAATGAGTTCAGGAAGTTTAGACAAGTTATACATACATCTTTTCAAAAGTGCATAGGAGTTTCAAATTCAGCAGAACAGCTTACTAAAAAATGTCAGAAAGACCATGCAATATTACAGGAGACTCTTAAAAGTACAGTTTTGTACCTACCATAAATGTAGATGTTCGAAGATCCACATTGCTGCAGTCCTTACATATGGGTAGTCCGCTGTCCTCGGTTGGCCCGAATACCAAAGTATTAGGCTGACGTCGGTCATGGGTGCTCAAATCTGACATCAGAGCGTCAGGGTATAAAAGCACATGACCGACGTCATATCCTCAGTCTTTTCTTGCCCCAGATGTCAGAAGGCCCTAAAAAGAAAGGCCACAGGCCAAAAACAGGATACCTCCCAAAAACATGCCCAACAACAACCATCACCCAAACCATATAACCATGCTAAACTACAGAGGGGAAGGAGGGAGGGTAAATTGGACTGCAGCAATGTGGATCTTCAAACATCTACATTTATGGTAGGTACAAAACTGTACTATGTTCTTCATCTCACATTGCTGCAGTCCTTACATATGGGTAGAATCCCAAAGCAGAGGTAAAGGGAGGATGGCAAAATCATAAAGCATTAGGGGCTGCTAAAATGCCCTGTAATATTGCAGTGGCAAATCCAGCCCTAGACTTAGAATAAAGAGGAAGGTGGTAATGCTTGGAAAAGTATGTACTGAACTCCAAGTGGCTGCTTCCAAAATATCTTTTGTAGCTACCCCCCTTAGAAAGGCAGTAGAAGTGGCAGTAGCTCTAGTGGAATGAGGTCTGATTCCAGCCAGAATCTCCTTACCATGATGGGAATAACAGAAAGAAATACAAAACCCAATCCATTTAGAAATAGTTTGTTTTGAAACAGGTTTTCCTGAGAACCCAAAGCAAAAGAAACAAACAACTGCTGAGACTGCCTGAACCCCTTGGTTCTGCTCAAATAATAACGTAACTGCCTGTGAATATCCAAAGTATGCAAAATCTTCTCCCTTTATTTTGGGGTTTGCATAAAAAGTAGGCAAATGAATAGTTTGGTTCAAGGCCACACTAGAAACCACTTTAGGCATAAAGGAAGGATTAGTATGCAAAGATACCCTATCCTTATGAAAAATCAGGAAGGTTCCACTGCCATAAGGGCCTGTAATTCAGAAACCCTTCTTGCAGAGGTAATGGCCAACAAAAAGCAGTCTTCCATGATAAATACTTTAACTCGGCAGTAGCTGCAGGCTCAAAAGGTTGTAGAGTAAGCTTTTCCAACACAAAATTGAGATCCCAAGCAGGAGTAGGAGCTCTACGTGGGGGTCTTATGTTCTTTGCCCCTCTAAGAAATTGCTTAAACAAAGGATGGGAAAATAAAGGAGGGTCACAGTCATAGTGAGCAGAAATGGCTGCAGCATGAACCTTTATCGAGGAGAAAGACAAACCCTTGTCCAATAACTCAGTAAGATATTGAAGAGAAACACTTAAATCAGGCTTGGAAACATCAAAGTCCTTGGCTTTGCTCCAAAGAAAAAATCTCCTCCATTTATCAGCGTAAACTTTCCTTGTACTAGGCCTTCTGGCCTCCAAAATAACATTCAAAACTTGTTGTGGAAGCGGAGACCCTCAGGGCCTAAAACAGAATATGCCAGGCTGTGAGATGCAGAGACTGAATCTTGACATTGAGGAAGTGATTGCCCTCCTGAGACAAAAGATGGAATCAAAGGCAGAGGCCATGGGCTCCCTGCCAAACTCCTCAGTAGTGGGTACCAGTGCTGTCGAGGCCAATCCGCTATCAGAATCATGGCTGGCTTGTCTATTCTGGCCTTCAGAGTACCTTGGGAATGAGAGGCAGAGGTGGAAAGGCATAGACATGAAGATTGCTCCAACTGAATGATAGAGCATCCACCTTCCAAGCTGTGGGATGAAACATTTTTGTGCAAAACTTTGGCAACTGGTAATTTAGTGGAGAAGCGAACAGATCTATGTCTGGAGTCCCCCATAACACTGTCAACTTTTGAAACACATGAGGATCCAGTTTCCACTCGTGAGGATCCACAATTTGTCTGCTCAACACATCCGCTAAGGAGTTCTGTGCTCCTGGTAGAAACCTTGCCTGAAGATTGAGGTGTAATCTGAGAGCAGTCTCCCACAAAATCATCGCTTGCCTGCAAAGAGGGTAAGAATGGGTTCCCCCTTGCTTGTTGATGTACCACATGACAGTAGTGTTGTCTGTGTGAATCAACACCTGTCCTGGGTGAAGTAAATCCTTGAAAGCCATCAATGCAAATTGGACTGCTAACATCTCCTTCAAGTTGATATGCAAATGTTGAAGTCTGACAGGCCACGTGTCTTGCACCCATTTTCCATTGAGGTGTGCTCCCCAAGCCTTGTCCGAGGCATCTGTCGTTAGAATCTGACTCGCCTCTTGTCGGGTCACAGAGAGTCCCTTGTTTAGGTGACATTCCTGAGCCCACCACAAAAATTCTTTCTGAATGCAAGGTATTATCTGAATGACAGTGTCTAGATCTTGGCAGTGTTGTGTCCATACATTTTGAGATACCATTGAAGCTTCCTCATATGCAGTTTGGCATTGGGAAGCACCAGAATACAAGATGCCATGAACCCCAAGGCTTGAAGGACAGTCCTTGCAGTCAGCCTGGACTGTAGAGACATTTGATGGAAATAAAGAGAAAGCTTCTTTGTTTGTCCGGGGTCAAAAGGCCATCTGGGAAGCTGTATTCAGTCTCACACCCAGAAAGCACATGTCCTGAGAGGGTACTAGACTGGACTTTGTTTCGTTCACAGAATACCCTAGGCATCTTAACACTACCATCACATACTGTAGATGATGCAGAAGTTCGCCTTTGTGTTGTGCAATAATCAGGCAATCGTCCAAATAAGGATAAATCTGTATTCCTCTTAACCTGAAAAAGGCTATCACTGGAGCCAGAACCTTTGTGAACACTCTGGGCGCAGTAGATAAGCCAAAGGGCAATGCAGAGAACTGATAATGTAAATTTCCAGCCCAGCAGGTACCTCCTGCAACTGGGCCCGATAGGAACATGAAGATAAGCCTCTTTGAGATCCAGAGTTACCATCCAGTGATCTTTTCCCAACAGAGGTAAAAGCTGTTGTAACGTTAGCATTTTGAACTTTGGAATGTCCAGATAAGTGTTGAGGATAGATAAATCCAAAATTGGTCTCCACGTGTTCCCTTTCTTTGGTACTAGAAACAGGCGAGAATAAAATCCTAGTCCCACTTCTGACAGAGGAACTGGCTGTATAGCTCCCATTTGAAGAAGTAAAGAAATCTGCTTGTGAGCCTCTATCCTTTGCCGAGGAGGAACGTCTGGCATGCCTTTGAAAGGAGGCAATGTATGGAAATAGAACTTGTAGCCTCGGTTTATAATGTCCAATACCCATTTGTCCTGGGTGACTAAAAGCCAGTTTTGCTTGAAGAGTGCCAACTTTCCTCCCAAAGGAGCTGCCAGGGAAGAAGCTGGCAGCTGAAAATGCAGGTCATTGGGCCTGTTTACGAAAGGACTGGCCCCTGCCCTCACCTGCAGATTGTGCAGGTGAACTCCAAGTTCTAGGCCTGAATGTACTGTGAGCTCTGCCTGCCACGTCTAGATCTACCCCTAGACTGAGAATCAGAAGAAGGGTAGGTCCACCCCTTAGTAGGCCAATTTCTACTAAACTTTGGAGGTTGCACCTGCAAAAAATCTTTAACAGTCTGCATGGACTTAGCCTTGTCTTCCATTTTCTTCAAAACCGACTCCACAGGGGGACCAAACAAAACTTCAGACTGTAAAGGGGCATCCAGAATTCTAGTCTTAACATGCTTGGACAAATTCTGATCCTTAAGCCAGGCGTGCCTACGAAGAACTGAACCAGTGGCAGCCACCCTAGAAGAGGCCTGTACAGCATCAAAACCACACTGCAAAGAATGCTTACCCACCTGTTCAGAGACATGTACTAAATCCTGCAATTCTTTACACTCTATGCCCTCTGCCAAAGCATCCACTTTAGATTTTAGCTGAGAAAGGAGGAAATTCTGATATTTCAACATATGAAACTGGCAATTTAAAGCCCTCATTGCTAAAGTAGAAGAGGTATACACCTTCTTACCCCATCTATCCAAAGCTCTAGCTTCCTTATCTAGAGGAACCGGATTCTTTACAACAGAAGCTCTAACACCCTTAGGCCCCTGACTAATAGTTTCCGGGTCCGCCCTAGGACTCTTATACAGATATTTATGAGCCTCAGGCACCCTGCAATACCTGTCCGGTTTAACTGGCGCAGGAGGCAAAGAATTTGGATTAAGGGAAGCCTCCGAGAAAACATCATGAACAACATCCAAAACAGGAGGTATAGCCAAGGGTCTATGCTGTGGTAAAAACAAGAATTCCCTAAGCCTCTTCCATGAATCAGAGAAATCCTGTCCTTCCCACTTAAAATGCTCCCTCATGGAATGCAGAGTTTCTGAAAATGAAAAATCCTCTGGAGGAGAAGCAGAAGGAGTGGAATCCTCTGCATCAGAATCCGAATAAGGGGGAAAATCTTGAATATCTTCAGCAGAAGAGTCTGAGTCCTCCGAGGCCTGATCCAAACTTTCCAACTCTGGCTCCACCCTGGGCCTCTTATCAGGAGGGGGCATAGAACCTCTAATTAAAGTAATCAAATCTTCTGCCATTTTAAGCATGTGCTTTTTAGGCACAGACCCTGAAGTACCTGGAGGAACACCAGAGGAAGGCAAAACAGACCTGCCCTTAGAAGAAGCCTTAGAAATAGTAGCAGAAGGCCTAACCACCTTAGGCATAGAAGGGAGAACAGTAACCTGAGAGGCCCCTTCAGCTTGACCTGACTCCTGTGAGGCCACAACCTGCAAAATCAAATTTTCCCCCTGAGACTCAACAGAAACTTCAGCCGGATCCACCTGCTCCACTGTAGTTTCTGCAGGACCGGCGTCCGAAGCGGACGAATCAACCTGTCTAGGTTTCAAGGATTTGTCTTTGCTTCTTCATTGGGCGGTCGGAGGATCCGACGGCATATTATAATTACACCGCTTACCAAAGACTAACCTAGCACAATCTAACCTTCTTTTTATAGTGCGCTTATTAAACCTAGCACAAAACCGACACCCAACTACGTGGTCGGTCCCAAACAAGGAATGCAAAGAGTGATAATCCCTATGCGGTACCTGTTTCCCACAAGAAATACAATTATTCACTTTTTCTGACATCCAGAATTAACTGAGGCAAGAAAAAACAAAAATATTCTAGCGGGTACTTAGCCCAACTTGGTTTCGGTCTGAAACTCAGAATACGAAAATTTCAGAACGCTGAACGGCACTTGCAACGCTGCTTCTGCATCGGACCATGCGGCAAAAAAGACTGAGGATATGACGTCGGTCATGCGCTTTTATACCCTGACGCTCTGATGTCAGATTTGAGCGCCCATGACCGACATCAGCCTAATACTTTGGTATTCGGGCCGACCGAGGACAGCGGACTACCCATATGTAATGACTGCAGCAATGTGAGATGAAGAACATCAACAGTTACAAGATGAAGAAAATAGATTAGCTGAACTGACAGAGACTGACTTCCTTCATACATTGGGAAAGAGTAGGAAACTACAGCTGATCTGTACAAAAGAAATATATTTTATAACATGTTTGTGTTTTGAAAATGGTTAAGCTTACATGGTAGGATGATAGGATCTGACAAATCATTCTCAAATGTTTAAAACTTTCATTCAATTAAAGCAATATATTTATCAGTACTAAAGTAAAGTAGAGCATATGACTGACATTCTTAGCATAGTCAAAAGGTAAACAAAACTGTTCTTGTATATAAAAATTAAATAAAAATAGTTAATAAGAGTTAAAAAGTTAGTCACAACACTGACATGATTGTATAAAGATATACAGATACAAGACAGACATGCATGTATGTTATTTTCATCTAGAGTACATTTGTTTACAACACACAAGAATAACAGGCAGACAACAGCAAATATAAATAATGTAAATATATAAATGTGTTTGTTAAGCTAATAGCTATTTATTTTTTTTACATTTTTTTATATAATTGTATAGTAACACCACAACAAACAGTTAAAGTTCTGAATTTTAAAAAGAAATAAAATCACGGATGGTATTAGTCAAACAGTCTTTGTAAAATGAATGTCAGAACAGTTAAATAAATAAAAAAATACTGAAATCAAAAGTTAAAAAATATGTAAACAAATTGTAAAATAATGTTTAGTTTGCATAGTTATGCAAATCACAAATATAATACTAAGTGTTTTATAACAGCATTTTACTAACAGATGATTAAAGGAAAAATGCTAAAAAGGGTTAATTGAAATGTGAGCTCAGACCTTCCTAGACTGGATGAATAGTTACAGGAAATGTTGAAAAGATAAGATAAGAAACAAGACTGCCAGACAAGTGGCTTAAGTTTTTCTAAAAACTTATTGTTATTAAAACATAATTGTTAAAATGTTCACATGCAACACTATTTGGTAATTATAATAAAACATCACAATTGTGCATATATGTCACTGATAAAAATAAAAAACCTCAGTTACATCAAGTATAGCCAACAGATGGGTTATAGTACACATACAGTTCAAATAAAGTATACAGGAGGATACAAATAACTACTAGTAGAATTAGACAGCAAAGGCAACAGAAAAGATGAGACAAAAGTCTATAGTTTGGTAACCTAATAAAATAAATGTATAACCAAAGTGTTGGGCTGACATATATTATAAAGCAGATAAACAATACTGCAGTACTACATGGGGAGGGGTACTTTATCAGTTTTACACACTGTGTGAGCAGTATGTGTTGCAAAAGGGTCTGAAATAAACCTAGAGAGCAGAAGTTCCTTCTTAACAACACTCTTTCAGGGGGAGGGAAAAACAGGTATTAGTGTATTAGAAACTGGATTAAACCTTACAGAATAAGATATTTTACAAGTTAATAGCTATCATAATGGTTATTATTGTATTGTTTAGTATTAAATTGTATTTACAACCTGTTAAACTGTAAAGCTATACAAAAGATGGTTTAATAAAAACAAGAGATGGCTTAAAATTGATTACAGCTATACAAGACAGAGTAAAGATATGTAAAAAACTGAACAAGACTGGACACTATTTTTTAATATGTTTTTGGCAAGACAATGTTGGTATAAAAAAGCATGAATTTATTGCTGAGTATGTAGTTTAAAATAACAGGACATATACATTTGGTGCCAATTCCACTAGATATTTCTAAAGAGACATAAACATTTTCCAAGATTTTTCTTAATATTAATGGTATTAAATTTGTAAGATTAGACTAAATTTACTTTATAGTCTTTGTATGTACAAATACAGAAGAATTCAGTACAAATTAAATTAATGCCTAGCAATGAATATGTGTGAAAAACCATGTTTTAAAAAAATGGGTTCAGGATAGCTGCTAAATTGAAATGCATGAATAGCAAACAGTCTGTGTAAATACATACTGAACAGAATACATTGTAATAAGTTTAAAAGTAATTTGTCAAGTTGTAATATCACTGGTTTTACCCCAGTAAAAGAATTGCTTTCAAATATTTATTATCTAAGCCCAGTTCAGTACTTTATGTTCACTTCACGGTCAACCAAGATGTTAATGAGCAGTTCAAAGACATGATCACAATGTTATGGTTAAAATGACATTGAAACTGTATATTTTCAGTAGTGTATAAATGCTTGCAGTAGCACATGGTTCTTGTCTCTTATAGTTAATTCAACAAGTTGCAAAGAGTTAATAAAACAGTTCTAAGTCATAAATTAAATTCTGTAATTGCAAAAGAATAAATTAATCAAGTTAAACTAAAGCTGACACAGCTCACAACTGATAAAATAATTTCACAGAATGGTCTGCAAAAGAAAAAGTTGTTAAATACATTCAGTTTTGGTAGTAATACTTAATATCATTGCATTAACTATGTAAAATTGCATTTTGATCAAAAGAAGACTAAAAGTTTGTTTCTTGTGTTTTCTATATAATGTGATAAAAATACATATCAGTATAAAATGTTTTGAGTATGTTTAAAAACAGAGGGAATTGTTAGATATTATGAATTTAAATTAATTATGTTCTAAATATGCTGAAAGAAAAAGCTTGCTTAAATGCAGAAACAGAGTTTAGTAATATGTGATCAGCAACCATACTAAATGACTGTGGCTTAAAAAAATAAGGAACTTGCTTATGAGTGTATTACACACACATCAAGAAAGCTGAACTTCTTACAGACATGACAAGAATGTAATCTGCTTTCACTGGACAACAGGACATGCTTTTCTAAGAAAGTTTGAAAATGTGCTTTTCTAATCCACAAGGCGTTTTCTTGAAGACAGTTTACTTATCAGCATTTGCACAAGAACAGATGTGTTAGCATTTGCGTCATCAAGGCAGCATCTTTCCAAAACCTAGAGGGCGTAAGTTTAACTAAAATATGTATAAAAAGTCTGTATTAAATCTAGTTGTTAGGGGTATGGTAGGGACACATTTGGTGTCCTGAGGTAAACGTTATATCTCTCACATCATCTGAAATATATGTGAAGTAAAGTGGAACAGTACTTTAAACTGCAACGTTTGTCCAGTTTGGTTTATTATAAAAGTTATTGGTTACTGCTCTTAAAGACAGGTGCTGCAAAGTATATTCTCTCATCAGTGTATATTCTGCAAGTTTCTGTATGCAACAGACTGTGAATGCAACTATAACCAGACTTTGAATTTTAGCAGAATCCAGCCAGCAAGACTGAGTGTCTTAAGAGGACTTCAAATCCCACAGCAAGAGCAAGCAGTAAGAAGCAGTAAGCAGAGAGATCTAAATATTTTTTCATAAACTATCAGTTTTCAAACAGAAGCCATCACTGATTGGCCATCTTCACACAAATCAAAATGTCACTGCATACCCCCTTTTTTCCCCTTTTAGAGAGTCTTATAGCCACCATGCAAATCATACAATCATATCCCCACATTTAGCCTCAGTTCTGAATTTCAGAATATTATCAAATTCACAAGATCTAAGAATTACCATGGATTTTGTCTGTTCTCTTTATCACCGACTAAAACCTGAAATAACCTTACCGCTAAGATTAGGAAATGTGCCAATCACTTTAAAATGGTAAATGCCCATCTCAAGCTACAATTCTGACATTTTTAGATTTACCCTGTAAGATCAGTTGTGTTCACTTCTAATCAGCAATGCTTTTGATGACTTAGCGGAGGATTGCCACCTACATATCTAACATACAACATGTTGGATGGCGCAGTGATGCAGCAGTAAATTTGCTGCCTCACAGCAAGAGGTTCTCTGGTTTGATTCTCAGCTGGAGTGCCTTCTGTGCAGACTCTGCATGTCCTCCCTGCATTTGTGTGGGTTTCCTCTGGGTACTCCGTTTTTCTCCCACGTTACAAAGACATGCATCTGGAGCATTTCTCCCCAGGCCTCTGCTGAAAATTGGCTTCATTCCAAGCCGGACTTTCCTGGTAAACATATGTTAAATAAAATAAAAAAATAGAATGATTTGCCCCTTTCAATCCCCTGTTTTTTTTCCCTTCAAAGCCTCCATGCCTGGTCTCTGTTTCTCATTTAGTCCCCTTTCCAACCCCCACATAACATCTCCTAACTTCTCTCTTTCACCTTATCTTTCATTCTGTTTGCTCCTGTGACAAAGGGGGATATTGCCAGCACAGCTATCTGGAATTTTGTAATTAATTATATGTCTTTTGTGAATATCAACATGATTTTTATAAGATGCTTGTGTTACAACTGTATGCCATGTGTATATTAAAATGGTCTGTACAGATGTGTGTGTTAAAAAGATGTTTTATCAAGTGCTTGTACTTAAAATGTAACCACAGTGTGCCCTACTGGAAAAGAACATAAATGTACATGCACTATTGTAAATGTTTAAATGTATGTATTTTAACAGGGGAAACTGGAATACAGGAAGTTAACTGCAGAAAAATTACTGAAATTATATTACTTTATAGACTAGGCCAGAGACACAATGTCTGTGCTCAGAAGCTTTCCATATGGTCTTCAGAGTGAACTAATTAATAGTTTTGAAAACATGAAGGAATGAAACTGTTTTATGACTTACAGCATCTGCCAAAGATCTGAGGTCTATATATTTTCACAGGTAGATGTGAAATACCGCTAGCTTTCAGCAGTGAGGATTTTACCTGGGATAGTATCAGACGACAAGAAATGACATCATTCTGCAGCTATCGCAGCAGAAATATTAATATGAGAAGTCTCTTAGTGAGACAGTGAATTCTGCATTATGTCTTGGACCTGACAACAAGAGCCATTCACCATACATCTGCCTTGCTCTGATGAAGTTTCTAGGGAACAGTGCAATTCTCTTAGATATAGCCAGGAATATAGCAAAGCTTAGTTTAGACATTTTTATTTATTTATTTGAGACTGTCCTGCAATGTTGTTTTAAATATTTCCCATGATTTTGAACTTTGATGTCACTGTGAATATATACTGATTATTTTCTTTTTCTTTTATTAATTATTATTAAATACATGTTTAATCCTTTCATTGTGGCTGATCTGTCTAGAGATATTTAAGTTTTGAGAGTACTTGCATATTTATTTGGTGACACTGTGGGGGCAACTCATGGTAGCCTTGCAATTGGTCAAATTACCATTTGTGTTACTATTAATATTACACAGTAAGATTGGATACACTTTAAGGGCCTTAAAGTAGCTGATAAGGAATTGGCTGATGGCAGTAATAACTACTTTATAGTCTGGACAGAAGGAGGTGGGCGGCCATGGTGGTGCAGTGGTTAGCATTGCTGCCTCACAGCAAAAAGTTCTCCGGTTCGATTCTCAGCTAGGGTGCCTTCTGTGCAGAGTCTGCATGTCCTACCTGTGATCGTGTGGTTTTCCTCTGGGTGCTCCAGTTCCCTCCCACATCCCAAAGACATGCTGTAGGTGGAATGGACACTCTAAATTGGCCATAGGTGTAAGTGTGTGTATGCCTTCTGTGGAGGGTTGGGCACCGGGCTGGCAACTCAACACTGTAAAACTCCACTGCCCATCATGAGCGGACAGGTGATCCGCTGTAGTGAATCCTAACCAGGAAAAGCCGAAAGTAGAATAAGTCTGGGCAGAAGGGGACATAGCTGCCTGTGCCAGCCTTTCCCAGGTGTGTGTGTGTGTGTATATAAATCAAACCTCAAAGAGTGTGTGTCAGCTACTTGGGCAGAGACACAAAGCAGTGACTGGACAAAGAGGGTGCTGGAGCTCTTGCCTTGGCCACTGAGCTGATATCTCAAATCTATAGCTGTGCATGTGGGGAGTCTTCTTGGTAATCTGGAGAAAAAGGGAGAAACCAGCCCTGGACTGACTGTGGTCTCTGTGTGCTCTTAAGGGAAATTTCACTTAATGCAGAGAGCTGCATCTGGAAATACTGTGTGTGTGTACCTGTTATCCTCCCAGTGCAAGTCCCCCACTGTTGCCAGTCGTGAGGATTGAGGCTCCTTGATTACTGGTCCAGTGGTGGGTCGTCACACCCCCTCCCCCTTTTTAAAGCCAGTGCGGTCTTGCATTTGTATCATTGTGAATATTATACATAATATTTCAAACTCTAGATTCTGTTGTATACATATTTGCTATCTCAGTTTATGGCAAACACTTTTGTTGTAGTGCAACATATCTGCACTGCACACTATATAATGGTCTATATGAAATCTGACTATGTATACTTGCTCTATATGTAATATGTATACTTGTATATATTTGCCTTTGTCTAAATTTATGGATCTCCCCGGGGCTCAGTTGAAAATGGACTCAACTCATTCTGAGAAGTCTGGTCAACAAAATGCAAGCAAGCAAAGAAATAAACGTTTTCGGTCCGTTCCTGGGACTTCACTGAACATGAGCTCTCATTAACAGATGTATATAAGATCACAGAACAAACAAATAAAATATGATGACAACTTTTCTTTAAGAATGGTGCACTACTGGAAAGCCTCAGAATGTTAACACTGTGCTACCTTGTGCAACACAGCATGGCAAAACTTCCAGTAGTCTTGGATATCTGCAGTCAAACATGATGGAACAAATGAGGTGTGATCAGCAGATATACTTTATAGACTGTGATCGCATCTATTTCCATGTAGATGACGGGAGGGAATGCTAGCAGGAAAACCCAGCACAAACTGTGGTGCAGAGTTACCAACAGGTAAACTAGGCAATGCAGTGAAATGCAACAGAACAACTAACTCCTTACAAACATTACCATGTTGTAGATCTAGCAGGTAAAATACTATACCCAGTGCAGCAGAGCATAGCATAAGGTACTTTAAACCACGTGTAATACAATGTAGCAAGCCGTAAAGTCACCAACAGGTACATTTTGTGCTGCAGTGTGTAATGCAACAAGGGTGAGTTATCAAAATGGTAACAGCATAGTGTGGTATTACCAGAACACAACTGTTGTAATGCAAATGCAGATAGCTGTTGATATTGTGAGGACCGCAATTGTGATCCTTGGAAGACAGGGGCTGCATATGTAAATACTCAGAATAAAAAATTCAAGATTGCAATATCGCAGATTATTCTCCTTTTTCAGAGGTTCCTTGATCTCAAAATTAACAGAAATGGGGGTGGGGTACATCCCTATATATCAGAAAGTGCAGAGAGAGTAAAGACTCCCTGAAAACTGCTTTATAACTTTTTATACTATGTTTTTCCACTGCATTTTAGTGAAATCATCTATATATTTTTTTTTACTTGCAAGAGACAAGAGTATGGTTCTCACATTTATGATAAGCAGCTACATCAGTACCTCTCAAATTTTAACAGAATGTCCAGATGTTTGCCTCATATTTTAAGTCGTTTCCTAGTAATTTTTTTTCTGGCAAATTGGTGAGGATTGAATTCACTAAAAAATGACTGACATTTGAGTTTCAGACTTCAAATCATTCAAAAAATACATGGTAAACACAAAACCTTTTATTCTAGCAAATTTCTACATTTCTAAGAAAAAATGTATCCCTGTTTTGGGCCTTTGTCTTCCCATTATGTTTGTCTTTGCACAGATTTCTTGTTGTAAAAGGTTGAGAGGCATGGCATATTGTAATACAACCACATGTAAACTCTACAATGTAGCATGCAGTCCAGTCACCTGTAACTGCATTCTGTAAGACAATATAACACAGCAAAGCAAGTTACAAAAATGCAAACAGTACAGTATAGTGTTTTCAGCAGGTAGTACACTAAATTGTAGTAGGATAGAACATACATACTGAGCTAAAATTCAAACCCTGTAGTGTAGAGTGAGATTTAATTTTAATTTACACCTTTACACCTATGCAATGTGATGTGCAAGAAGTCACTTTCTCTACTACAGTATTGCACAGTATTCTACAAGAAGGGAGCACAACTGCACAGTACATTATTACATACTTGCAAATTCTAGTGGAATATAATATATCAAAGTCCTGCTTACTATACTCAGGATATAAAAAAAAACAGATCTGTGAAATGTCATTTACTAAACTGTATTCACTGTATAAAAATCAGTTTAGAGTGCATTGCAGTAAATTGCATTTTACACAACGGCATTTGTTGATTTTTAATAGCTGGTGTACTAGCATAAAGAGGATGATAGGAAATGGAGCCGAGCGCTGGCCATTAAAAGCTCTGTCACCTAGCCAGGAGATGTCTAATTCAGTTGTAGATCAACCTGTAAGAATGATGCTTGAACAACAAATAAAACAACATACTTTAATGCAACAAGCAGTTCTGAGTAATTTATGGCACAGACATGGGAAAACAATCCATACAATTTTGGCTAGCAGCTTAGCTGGAAAGCAATGCTTTCTATTTCACTGTCTACGTTCTGTTAGGGTAGTTACCAAGACCTGCATCCACAGGCCACCTTGCATTAAAAACAGTTCAAAGAACTTCTGTAATGCTTGACAATGCAAGACTGATTTTTAGGACAGTAAGGTCACATTAGATTAATTTCATTACAATCTCAGCACTCTCTCACAAAGAGTAGGTCTTGGGAGAATTACTGGTGACACCAGTTAAAGTGTAACTGCTCTCCTACTGGCTGGGAAAATCAGCTTCACTGCATCCAATCCCAAACACCTTGTGAGACAGCTTCCATGGGCAGCTGCTTCATGGTGACACAAATGAGGAGGAGGTTCGACCAGCTTTTGTCTTTCTCATTATCTGACTGACTTTTGGAGACACAAAAGACACTAAGAACCAGTCTGTAAACTACAAGAATTAATGAACATGTTTAATGTATGAAATGTAGGGGTAATGATACACACAATATAAACATACACGTATACAAGATTCCCAAAACTCCAGCTGGATAAGAGGATTCTGCTTTACAAATTAGTTGCACTTCAGGTAAAGGCAGGCATGCAGACACACATCTCCCTGTTTGTACTGATCATTCTTTTCCTGTCTATAGACAGGCATATAGACAAGACAGACATTTGTACAACTGTGAAAGTAAACTGACCCATGGCTTCTATATTACCTTTACATTTTAACTTTCCACTAATTTTCTATCATGTTGAGTCAATAATTATCATCCCCTCAAATTAAAGTCATCCAAGAAACATCAATGTTAGTGCTTTAAAATGTGCATTAGTTCAAAACACTATGACTATTTTAGAAAAAAAATGCAACCTTTAAACAAACAAGAAAAAATCAGCAAGAAAAAAAAAACAATATGATGGTAGGAACATATTGCACATTTTTATGTACAGTGGCAGCAAACATAAGCTGAACTCCATTTAATCATTGCACTTAAGTGCATTTTGCGTGGGTATCCCTTACCTTTAAGCCTTGTGTTACACATTGAAAACATTAAATCTTCCTGTAAAGCAGTTAACACACTACCAACACCCCAAACAATAGCACTCTGATATTTTATAGCTGGACCCCATGTTCTGCCACACTCAGGACACAGATGCCCATCAAGTCTTAGTTACACTTCAGAGGTATAAAGTGCCTCAGAGCTTTACCTCCCCTCCCCTCCCTTTCTTTCTTCCAACATATACTTTGCGTTGTTCAGTAAGGTCTTGCAAGACTCTAAGCATAGTTAGGCATTAAAGTAATATAAAGCCTGAGCAGTGAGTCGTGACCCGTAGAACAGATCAGTAATAAAACTAAGGTCAGACTAAAAAAATTAGTGGTATCAGCATGCTGTGTTTTTCTGCTAGAGAAACACCCTTTTTATGCCTGGTCACCTACAGGGCAGATAATGTATTTTGGCATGCTCTTTGATCGTAACTAAACTTCTTCTTCTTTCGGCTGCTCCCGTTAGGGGTCGCCACAGCAAATCAACTGTTTCCTAAACCAAATTTCAATATGTATTTATACTCAAGTCAAGCATTCCCTAAAAACCAATTGTAGTGTCTCAGTCTTGTTTAAAACCAGGATAAACTATATCCCTAAATGTGAACAAGTATGTTTTCATTCCTTATACATCCTTATGGTCTCTTCTTCAATTACTTCCTTACTGCCATCTAATTCTCTTCCCTGACTTTCTCTCTAAATATACCATAAACCTGTTTTTCCATCACTTCATATTGCAATTTGTGTATTTGTATTAGACTATCTTTGTATTAGACTAACTTAACTTTTATACCAGCTGTCTAAAATTTCTCTAAATATTAAATGATTGCCATATACCTTTTATCGATTCGTATGTTTTTATATTGTCTAATTTGTTATAATTATTTTAACTGTGGATGTTTTGATTTTTGAAGATTGTAAAATTATTGTTCTTAAAATGTTTTGTAATAATTTAGATCTTTTTTCCCTGGGCCTCTGCTGAAAATAGGCTTCTACCCAGTCGGACTCTCCTGGTAATAATGGGTTAATAAATAAATAAAGTTATAAAGGAAAAAGATCCACAATTAGCTGAAACTCAAGTACAACAAAGAGTGGCTGTTACAAAGAACCTGAAAAGGAAAGCCTTCAGAAGCAATACCAAAAATTGTTAAAAAGAAAATACAGTTGTGTACACTTACCATAAATGTAGATGTTAGAGTGTATTCACTGTTGCAGTCATCACACTTGGGTTATCTGCCTGCACATAGCCCTCAGTCGGCCCGAATATCAGAGTCTTAGGATTTTTGCGTTAGATGCTGTCACTTCTTCCATAACGTCAGGTCGTCAGAGGTATAAAACAGGCAGCCAATGCCATTGCATCAGTTTTTCTTGCCCCAAATGTCAGAAGCCCCCAAATAGGAAGCTAGTATATGGTGGGGAACACCACCAGTAAAAAGTAAATACAAATGCCATTAGGAATGGCCATAGAGAGGAGAGGTAGAAAGACAGAAAAAGCCAGGGGGCTGGAGGGTGGGAAACCAAGACTGCAACGATGAATACACTTGAACATCTACATTTATGGTAAGTGTACACAACTGTACTATGTTCTTCGTGTTTCACTGTTGCAGTCATCACACTTGGGTTGATTCCCAAAGCCGAGAAAGGGTGGAGGCAGTCAAGAAGTGTTAGGACTGGCTAGTAGGCCTTGCAAGACTGCAGTAGCAAATCCAGCTCTGGATTTAGAAAAGATGGGTAAGTGGTAATGCTTGGTGAAGTGAGTACAGAACTCCAGGTTGCAGCTTCCAGAGTGTCCCTGGTAGGGACTCCCCTGAGAAATGCTGTAGAGGTGGAAGTAGCCCTAGTGGAATGTGGTCTGATCCCCTGTGGGGTAGGTTTTCCATGGTGCTTGTAGCAGAAATAGATGCAGTGTGCTATCCATTTGGAAATAGTTTGCTTTGAAATGGCCTTACCCTCTGCCTCTGTAGCAAAGCTGACTAGCAGCTGGTCAATTTTCTGAAAGGTTTAGTCCTGTCAAGGTAGAACCTGAGCTGTCTGTGCACGTCCAAGGAATGCAGGATCCTCCCCCCTTTATTCTGAGGGTTAGGGAAGAAGGTTGGCAAATGGGTGGATTGGTTTAGAGCCACACTGGACACCACCTTAGGCATAAAGGACAGGTTAGTCCTGAGGGAAACCCTGTCAGCATAGAAAATAATGAAGGGTTCCACAGCCATTAGTGCCCTCGGACACTCTTCTTGCTGAAGTTAGGGCTAAAAGCAAGGCTGTTTTCCAAGAGAGGAATTTTAACTCTGTTGAAGCTGCAGGTTCAAAAGGGGGAAGCTTGAGCTTTTCCAGTACAAAATTAAGGTCCCAGGCAGGAGTTGGTGCTCTCCTGGGGGACATCAAGTTGTTAGCCCATCTCAGGAACTGATGAGAGGGTGAGAAAAAATATGTGGCTCAGTATTATAATGAGCTGAGATGGCAAAGGCATGCATCTTAATGGAGAAGGATAGGCCTCTGTGGAGTAGCTCTGCTAGGTAATCCAGGATTAGAGGTAAGGAGGTCACTGCTGTGTCCTTTCCTTGAGACCGATTCCAAGAACAATATCTTTTCCACTTTTTCGCATAGGATTTCCTAGTACTAGGCCTTCTGGCTTCAAGAATGACGTCCAGCACCTGTTTGCTGAGGGTTGCTGGTGGACTATTCAAGGGATAAACCAGGCTTCAAGGTTTAGGGATTGCAATTGGGGATGCAAAATCTGTCCCTCCTGCTGTGACAGCAGGGTGTGAATCTGGTGGCACTGTTGTCAGACTGTGCAAGAGTGGGTACCAGTGCTGGCAGGGCCAGTCTAGGGCAATAAGAATTGCCCTTGGCCTGTCCTGTTTTATCTTGAGTAGTACTTTTGAGAGGAGGGGCAGAGGGGGAAATGCATAAATTGAGAAGTTTTCCCATTAAAAGGATAGGGCATCCACCTTCCAGGCCATGCTGTGACGGTTCCTGGTGCAGAATTTGCTCACCTGATGGTTCTCTGGGGAATCAAATAAGTCCACCTCTGGTGTCCCCCACCTCTGGATTAGAAGGTTGAAGGAGTCGGGCTCCAATTTCCACTTATGTGGGTTTAGGAGATTTCTGCTTAAGTCGTCTGCCAGTGAATTTTGTTTGCCTGGCAGGAATTGAGGTTGTAGATGCACTTGGTTGTTCAAGACTGTGTTCCACAGGGCCACGGCTAACCTGCAGTGTGGGTAAGAATGGGTTCCCCCCTGCTTGTTTATGTACCACATAACTGTGGTGTTGTCTGTTTTTATAAGCAGGTGTCCTGGAAGGATTAGGTATTTAAAATTTTCCTCCTAGGGGCGCGAGTAGATGGGCAGGGCTGGGAAGGACATTTGGAAAGTCATTGTGAACTTTTTCCATAAGGGGGCAGCTTACCACTCCCAGTTTTTGAGGTGGGGGCACTCCATTGTTTAGATCTCTGCATAGCCTGAGACTGAAGTCTAGGTGGCCTGTTTCCCTGGAGTTTGATCTGAGAAGGCCCGGAAGGGGCTGGAAAGGATGTTTTTTGAAGACCAGTGCCTACTGAATCTAGGTGATTGCACTTGTAAGAATTCTTTAACAGTTTGCATAGATTTAGCTTTTTCTTCCATCTTTTTAAGAACCTCTTCTGCTTTGGTGCCAGATAAGTAGTCCTTATTTAAGGGAGCATCTAGTAATTTGGATTTGACATGATCTGGCAAGGTTTGTTCCTTCAGCCAAGCATGTCTTCTCAGTACAGACCCAGTGACTGCAGTCCAGCAGGATGCTTCTAGAGCATCACAGCCACACTGCAAAGTATGCTTACTAACTTGGTTTGCAGAATGCATTAGTTCTTGTAAATCTTTATTTTCTGCACAAGCTGGAAGTAACACCATTTTTTGTTTAATTAGTTCCATAATATGCTGCTGGTACTTCAACATGTGAAACTGGCAATTCAATGCCCTTATGGTAAGAGTTGCAGAGGTATATACCTTCTTACCCAATCTGTCTAAAGCTCTGGAATCCCTGTTTGAAGGGGTAGGATTTTTGACTGTAGTAGCCTTAATACCTTTAGGTCTCTGGGAAATGATCTCTGGATCCGCAGTAGGATTCTTGAAGAGAAATTTATGGGAATCAGGTACTCTGTGTATCCTCACAGGTTGATAAGGGCATGTCCTGATAATCAGAAGTGTCAGTCATCGGACTCCTGGTCTGTAGAATCAGAATGAAACTCAATTCTTTGTCTCTTAGCAGGGGAAGGCTGGCTTCCCCTAATTAGGGTAATAAAGTCTTCAGCCATTATAAGCATTTGTTCTTGTGGCATGGGAGCTTGAGCATGCTCTTTGGTCGGTTTTCTAGGTGTAGTGCGTACTCTGGGTCTCAGAAACTCGGTAGTTTTAGCTAAAAAAAGAAGTAGTCTGTTTAATTCAAACATCGGTAGATTGGAATACACCCTCAGAAGCCGGTGCCTGCACAGCGGCTCCGGACCCATCCAAGGTAGACATCCACAGGTTCCATAGTCGAAGAAGCATCTCGCAGCATACCAGACTCTGAATGGGTCTCAGCAGAGGCCTGCTAATCTGTAGAAGCAGGCATCAGGGCCTGCAAAGGCTCCTCACTGAGTACCGGCGACTGTCAACTAGCTTAATGGAAGCGTCTTTGGCAGTTTTGGACCTATGTGGTCAGTCTCTGTCTATCTTTACGTTTTTTTTTTCAGAAGATCGGTAGTCAGATGGCTTATTGAAGCCATTTCGGAATAAGGAGAATGAGAGTGAAAGAATTTAGTGACAAAGATAGCCAGACGATGAATAGTTCTGATGTTAAGGCACAAAACTGAAAGCAAGGGACGTCGTGATCTGGGCCTAAACAGGTGACTCAGTAAGAATGAAAATCTCTGTAAGGCATTTGCCTTCCACAGGCAAGACAATTGTTAACTTATTCTCACATCAGTTAGAGCAAGAAAAAAGGATCCCCAGTGGGGTACTTGGCCTTAGAAGACTTCAGGATTACAAACTCGAAAACAGAAATTTCAGGTAGTGGCCGACCGGCACTTGCGAACTGCTTCTGCTTTGGGCTCTTCCTCGACAAGTAAGACTGATGTAATGGCATTGGCTGCCTGTTTTATACCCCTGACGACCTAACATCATGGAAGAAGCGACAGCATCTGATGCAGAAATCCTAAGACTCTAGTATTCAGGCTGACTGAGGGGTACCTGCAGGCAGATAACCCAAGTGTGATGACCAACAGTCAAACACGAAGAAAGTACAGTTTTGTACCTACCATAAATGTAGATGTTCGAGTGCTAATACAGCTGCAGTAATCACAGATGGGTTTTCAGCCGTCAGGCGGTCCCTCGGTCGGCCGAATTCCAAAGTCTTGGTCCGGCGTCGGTTGTTGTCGCTTACTCTTCTGACGTCAGGAAGGTCAGAGTATATAAGACACAGCCGACGCCATGTTCTTCAGTCTTTCTTGCCCCAGATGTCAGGTGCCCCCAAAAGGAAGGCAATACATAAATAAGGCTATCCACATATACAAGCAATGCAATAAAATGCAAAGTCAGTGTAAGCAAGCAAATAAAACATAGCAGGATAACCCAGTCAGGAGGTATGAAGAGGTTGTTAGGCCCCATGCCCTTACCAAGAGGGGAAGGAGGGAGGGAAACCTGTACTGCAGCTGTATTAGCACTCGAACATCTACATTTATGGTAGGTACAAAACTGTACTATGTTCATCGTGCATACAGCTGCAGTAATCACAGATGGGTAGAGTCCCAAAGCTATGCATAGGGTGGTAGGTACTATGAGGAACTGGGTTGAGCCAGAATGCCCTGCAGAACAGCAGTGGCAAAGCCTGCTCTTGTTCTGGAATATAAAGGCAGGTGGTAGTGTTTTGTGAAGGTATGTACAGAACTCCAAGTGGCTGCCTCCAAAATATCCTTAGGCATACCTCTGAGGAAGGCTGTAGAGGTGGCTGTGGCCCTTGTGGAGTGAGATCTGATACCAGTAGGGACAGATTTCCCATGATAGGAGTAACAAAATCGTATGCAGTGGCCAATCCACTTGGAAATGGTCTGTTTGGTAACTGGTTTCCCTTGAGCCCCTACGGCATAGGACACAAAAAGTTGTTCTGATTTCCTGAAGGACTTTGTTCTGTCCAAATAGTAACGTAGCTGCCTATGGATGTCTAAAGAGTGAAGCAGCCTTTCCCCTTTGTTTTGAGGGTTAGGATAAAAGGTAGGTAGGTGTATGGCTTGGTTTAAGGCTACCCTGGATACCACTTTTGGCATAAAAGATGGATTAGTACAAAGGGAAACCCTATCCTGATGGAAGATGAGGAAGGGCTGCACCGCCATGAGGGCCTGTAGTTCAGAAACTCTACGAGCTGAAGTGATGGCCAGAAGGAAAGCTGTTTTCCAGGACAAATATTGCAGATCTGTTGAGGCAGCAGGTTCAAAGGGAGGCAATGTTAATTTTTCCAGTATGTAATTAAGGTCCCAGGCTGGTATTGGTTGTTTCCTTGGGGCTCTTATATTCTTAGCCCCTCTGAGGAACTGCCGTAAGAGTGGATGAGAGAATAAAGGAGGATCCGTGTTGAATTCTGCAGAAATGGCTGAGGCATGTATTTTAATGGAAGAAAATGAAAGTCCACTGTTCAGCAGCTCAGTTAAGTACTGTAAAACCTGAGGCAAGTTCAATTTTCTAGGGTCCTGTCCTCTTTTCTCATTCCAACAGCAAAACCGCTTCCATTTTGCGGAGTAAGCTTTTCTAGTAGATGGTCTTCTGGCCTCCAAAATGACATCCTGCACCTCCTTGGAGAGCAGGGTCTGTTGTGGTGTTAAGGAATTTTCCATGCAGCGAGGTTGAGTGTTTTCAGCTGACTGTGAAGGGTTTTGTAGCTGTTCTGAGTCAGCAGAAGAGGTATTATAGGAAGGGACCAGGGAGGAGTATGTGTTAGGCTCCTCAGGAGTGGATACCAGTGTTGCCTTGGCCAATCTGGAGCAATCAGTATCATCCTCGGTTTGTCCATTCTTGCTTTCAAAAGCACTTTGGGCAGAAGAGGCAGAGGAGGAAATGCATAAACTGTCCATGCTGTCCAGCTGAATGAAAGGGCGTCCACTTTCCAGGCCTTTGGATGGAAGGTCCTTGAACAAAACTTTTTCAATTGATGGTTCCTGTGGGAGGCAAAAAGATCTATGTCTGGCCTCCCCCACGCTTGGATTATCTCCGTAAACACCTGAGGATGTAACTTCCATTCATGTGGATCTGTCATATTCCTGCTCAGAGTGTCTGCCAGCGTGTTTTCCAGTCCTGGCAAGTACTGAGCTTGAAGTTCCATTTGTCTTTCCAGAGCCAAGTTCCAAAGAGTCATGGCTAGTCTGCACAAGGGGTATGAATGTGTTCCTCCTTGTTTGTTTATGTACCACATTACTGTGGTGTTGTCTGTTCTTATCAGTAATTGTCCTGGATGCAGGAAGTCTTTGAAAGCTGTAATTGCATTTATTACTGCTAGCATTTCTTTTTGATTGATGTGAAGGTGCTTTTCCTTGTGGGACCATCTGCCTTGAATGCACCTGTCCTTCATGTGCGCCTCCCAGGCGTAATCTGAGGTGTCTGTGGTTATGACTTGTTTTGCTTGAGGCTTGCAGAATGGAAGGCCTGTGTTTACTTGACATGCTTGAGCCCACCATAGAAATTCTTTTTGCAAACATGGAATTATTGGTATAATTGCTTCCAAACTGTGACTGTGTTGAGACCATAGATTTTTTAGGTACCATTGAAGTTTCCTCATATGCAGCTTTGCACATGGGATTAGAAGAATGCAAGATGCCATGAATTCCAGAGCCTGCAGGATTTTCCTTGCAGTAAGCCTGGTACTTTTTGCTAGTGTTTTGAAGTACAGAGATAATTGCCCTTGTTTTTCTGGCGTAAGATATGCCATCTGGGTGTTTGTGTCCAAGCTGGCACCCAGGAAAGTTAGTTTCTGAGATGGTGTTAGCCTTGATTTCTCCTTGTTGATGGTGTATCCCAGAGAGAGCAGCAACCGTATCACATATGCCAGATGTTCCAGTAGTAAGTGTTTGCTGTCCGCTTGGATCAGGCAGTCATCCAGATAAGGGTAAATTTGTATCCCTTGAAGTCTGCAAAAGGCAATCACTGATGCCAGGCACTTTGTGAATACTCTGGGCGCAGTGGATAAGCCAAAGGGCAATGCAGAGAATTGATAGTGGATTGAACCTGCAAGAAATCTGAGGTATCTTCTGCAGCTTTGTCTGATTGGGACATGCAGGTATGCCTCCTTGAGGTCCAATGTTACCAGCCAAAACTCCTTGCCCAGCATGGGAAGAAGTTGCTGTAATGTGAGCATCTTGAATTTTGGCATGAGTAGAAATGTGTTTAGGATGGATAAGTCCAGAATGGGTCTCCAGTCGGTTCCTTTTCTTGGTACCAGAAAGAGTCTTGAATAAAAACCTTGACCTTGTTGATGTGCAGGTACCTTTTGTATAGCTCTCATGTTTAGGAGCTTTGAAATTTGCAGTTGTGCCTCTGCCCTTTGATTTTGTGGCAGGTTTGGCATGCCTCTCATTTTTGGAAGAGTGTGAAATTGAAATTTGTAGCCTCTGTTTATAATGTCCAGTATCCATTTGTCTGTTGTGACAATATGCCAATTGCTTGCAAATAATGCTAGTTTCCCTCCCAAAGGTGCTGCCAGCTGTGACTTGCTTGGCATGGGAATGAGGGAGTCATTGGGTTTGCTTCCTGTATTGTTGTGCACTGTCTTCACCACCTCTTGGTGCTGGAGATTGCCATTGTCTGCCTCTATATGATCCTTGTGATTGCCCTCTGCCCTTGTGCCTGTATCTACCTCTTTGGGGCTTGTCAGTGGCTGGAAAGGACCAGTTTTTTGAAGGCCAATTCCTGCTAAAACGTGGTGGCTGGACCTGTAAGAAAGCTTTGACAGTTTGCATAGATTTGGCTTTTTCTTCCATTTTTCGTAGTATATCCTCAGCATTAGTACCAAAAAGTACATCCTTTTGTAATGGAGCATCAAGAAGTTTAGCTTTCACATGATCAGGCAAATTTTGTTCCCTAAGCCAGGCATGTCTGCGAATAACTGATCCTGTAGCAGCCGCTCTACTGGAGGCCTCTAGGGCATCATAACCACATTGTAAAGTGTGTTTACCCAGTTGCTCCACACTATGCATCATATCCTGTAACTCTTTTAAATCTGGTTGTTCAGGTTGAGACATTTTGTTTTTTAATTGTGATAACAGGAACTGTTGATATTTAATCATATGAAACTGACAGTTTAAGGCCCTCATGGCTAGGGTGGCCGAGGTATATACCTTCTTACCCCACCTTTCTAGAGATCTAGATTCCCTTTCGGCAGGAAGTGGATTGTTGGCAGTGGAGGCCTTTAATCCCTTAGGGCCCTGTGAAATGGTTTCAGGGTCAGCATTATGGCCTTTGTATAGAAATTGGTGAGAACTGGGTACTCTGTAATATCTATCAGGCTTTACTGGTGCAGGAGGCAGAGAATCAGGGTTAAGACAAGCCTCCGAATAGACATCATCCAGTACCTCCAAAACAGGGGGTATAGCCAGAGGTCTGTGCTGAGGTAACCAAAGAAATTCCCTAAGTCTTTTCTTGGAATCTGAAAAATCTTGGCCTTCCCAATGGAAGTGTTCCCTCAAGGTGTGCAAGGTTTCCCCAAAAGAAAAATCCTCAGGAGGGGATACAGAAGGAATGGACTGTTCTGCATCCGAATCCTCAAAAGGGGAGTAAGAGTGTTCCTCTGCATCAGAATGTTCTGATAAAATGGATCCCTGATCAGAGGAGGGTGATTCTTCCTCCACTCTGGGTCTCTTGTCAGGAGGGGGCTGAGAACCTCTGATAAGGGTTATTAGATCCTCAGCCATTTTAAGCATCTGTCTCTTAGGCATGGGCCCAGGAGAAGGGCCTTGAGCAGCAGGCCTAGTGTGATGCCTGGCTGCTTTGGATTTAGTAAAGACCTTAATAGAAAAAGAAGATGAGGGCCTAAATACACCATGGGTGGAGGTGGACCTGTCCACATTAGTAGGCTCGACATAGGCCGGGGCTTCGGTAGTAGTCTGGGAAAGGGCCGAGGACCCAGCGGTCTCGGGTACAATAGACACCGCCAAAGGAGTGTCATCGGTAGTCAGGGACTGCAAAGGCATCTCGCTGAGAACCGGACCACGTGTAGCCTGTTTCGGCGTGGTGTCGGCAGAGACCGCGGGCCTCTTTTCCTTGTGTTTTTTGGATAAAACGGTAGTCGGAGTGTCCGACGACATTTTATAGTCAAAAGCTTTACTAAAAAAGTGTTGGGCGAACTCCGCCCGACGCTTGATAGTGCGTTTATTGAAGGTAGCACAAAAGCGACAGCCCGAGACGTCGTGGTCTGGGCCCAAACAAGGTATGCAAAGGGAATGGAAATCCTTATGCGGTATTTGCATCCCACAAGAAATACAATTATTAACTTTTTCTGACATCGGTCTGAGGCAAGAAAAGTTTCCCCAACGGGGTACTTAGCTTTAATGAAGACTTCGGTTCCAAATATTTTCGTAATTCAGGAGCTGGCCAACCGGCACTTGCGAACTGCTTCTGCTTCGGGCACCGCGCGGCAAAAAAGACTGAAGAACATGGCGTCGGCTGTGTCTTGTATACTCTGGCCTTCCTGATGTCAGAAGAGTAAGCGACAACAACCGACGCCGGACCAAGACTTTGGAATTCGGCTGACCGAGGGACCGCCTGATGGCTGAAAACCCATCTGTGATTACTGCAGCTGTATGCACGATGAACATCATTACACTGTTTCACTTTCCTTGACTCTCCAATCTAGTATCAATACTTATGGCCACATCCACTTCAATACAATTATACTTTTTCTCTGCTCATAGTCAAGCAAATCAGGTTAACATGACTTTTCTGCTGTGAATCTGTGTTACACTGGATCCTACAAGCATTCAAAAGTCTTGCCATGCAAAAAATTATACTTTAAAAAGTACAGTTTTGTACCTACCATAAATGTAGATGTCCGAACTGGATAGCATCTGCAGTCATAACAACTGGGTTGTCCTGTCGTCAGGCAGCCCTTCAGTCGGCCGGATTCCAAAGTCCGGGTCCGGCTTCGGCTGATGTCGCACTTCACCCGACGTCATCTCTGTTGGTCTTCGGGTATAAAGGCATCAGCCGACGCCATTTTCCTCAGTGTTTCTTGCCCCAGATGCCAGTAGCCCTCTTGAAGGCTAAAATTTAGATAGATGCCAATGTTTCCAAAAGGATAGAGGTAAACACAAAAATAAGCATGTATGCACATATATACAAACAAATACACCATAAAAGACTTCCCCCTACCAGCTAGCTATTAGGGAGGTAAACACCCTTGGAGTACCACAGAGGGAAGGAGGAGGGTAATCCTGACTGCAGATGCTATCCAGTTCGGACATCTACATTTATGGTAGGTACAAAACTGTACTATGTCCTTCATGGATGCATCTGCAGTCATAACAACTGGGTAGAATACCATAGCCAACAAGGGAGGAGGATAAAACTAGATTATGGTGTGTTTAGGATCCCTTGCAGTACAGCAGTGGCAAACCCTGCTCGGGATCTGGAATATAGAGGCAAATTATAATGCTTGGCAAATGTATGCACGGAGGTCCAAGTAGCCGCCTCAATAATGTCTTTGGTTGCCACTCCTCGTAAGAAGGCTGTGGTAGTGGCTGTTGCCCTTGTAGAGTGAGGTCTTATGTTCTGTGGAATTGGTTTTCCATGGAAGGAGTAACAGAATCGTATGCAATTTCCTATCCATTTGGAGATTGTCTGTTTGGAAATAGCTTTTCCTTCCCTTCCTGTTGCATAGGCTACAAAAAGTTGGTCAGTCTTTCTGCTACTTTTTGTTCTGTCCAAGTAGTAGCGTAGCTGTCTATGTACATCCAAGGTATGCAATATTCTTTCCCTCTGTTTTGTGGGTTGGGAAAGAAGGTAGGTAGGTGGATTGCCTGGTTTAAAGACACTCTGGATACCACCTTAGGCATAAATGTAGGATTAGTCCTCATGGACACTCTATCTTGGTGGAAGATTAGGAAGGGTTGCACTGCCATTAAGGCCTGTAGTTCTGAAACCCTCCTTGCTGAAGTAATTGCCAGTAGGAAAGCAGTTTTCCATGACAGGTGTTGTAGGTCTGCTGTTGCTGCTGGTTCAAAGGGTGATAGTGTCAATTTTCTAGCACAAAGTTTAAGTCCCAAGCTGGTAATGGTGGTTTCCTTGGAGGTTTTAAATTCTTGATTCCTCTGAGGAACTGCCTGAGCAAAGGGTGAGAAAAACAGGTGGATCAAAGCTGTATTCTGCTGAAATAGCTGATGCATGTATCTTGATGGAGGAGTAGGACAGGCCTGAATGAAGAAGTTCGCTAGGTACTCCAGAATGTTAGGCATATCTATGTTTGACACATCTTTTCCTCTTTCAGTACTCCAAATGACAAACCTTTTCCATTTTCCAGCATAGTTTCTTCTTGTTGAAGGTCTGCGTGCCTCAAGAATAATGTCTCTAACTCTTTGGGAAAGTTCTGGATTAGCTGCTGCTATGTGATGTTCCATGCAGTCAGTTGTAACGTTTTAGGTTTGGATGTATGATGCTGTAGTTGTTCTGAGTTAACATCAAAGGCATCAGGGGATTGGCCACATATTGTTCAGAGACATGCTCCTCAGCAGTGGGTACCAGTGTTGTCTTGGCCAGTTTGGAGCTATCAGGATTATCCTTGGACGTTCTTCCTTGATTTTTAGTAATACCTTGTGTATCAAGGGAAGAGGTGGGAATGCATATGCTGTTAGGCCTTTCCAGCTGAAGGAGAGCGAATCCACTTTCCATGCTAGTGGGTGGAATGTCCTTGTGCAGAATTTTTTTTTTTTTGAGCTGGTGATTGGTAGGTGATGCAAATAGATCTATCTGAGGCATTCCCCATTTCTTTGAGATGGTCTTGAAGATGTCCGGGTGCAGCATCCATTCGTGGGCATCCGATGTGGTTCTGCTTAATATGTCTGCTAGAGTATTCTCTTTCCGGTACAAATATTGCCTGTAACTGGATGTTGTAGCTGAGTGCCAGGGTCCATAGCTCCAAAGTCATTCTGCAGAGGGGGTATGAATGAGTGCCTCGCAGTTTGTTGATGTACCACATGACTGTGGTGTTGTCTGTCCTTATCATCAACTGGCCTCTTTGAGAAATGGTCTGAACTTTTGGATTGCCAGTTTTACTGCCAGCATTTCTTTTAGGTTGATGTGCAGGTGAAGTTGATCCTGTGTCCACAATCCTTGCACGCATTTGTCCAGCATGTGGGCCCCCATCCTAGGTCTGAAGCGTCTGTTGTGATGGTCTGGCTTGCTTGACATCTGCGAAAGGGTAGCCCTGGGTTTGAGTGGCATGCCTGAGCCCACCATAGGAACTCCTGTTTTAAGCATGGAATTAGTGGGATTTCTGTTTCTAGGTTGTGTCTGTGTTGGGACCATAAATTCTTTAGGTACCACTGTAGTTTTCTCATATGTAGTCTGGCAAGTGGAACCAAGATTATGCATGATGCCATGAAGCCCAAGGCCTGCAGTACTTTTCTTGCTGTTAACTTGTTCAGTTTTGTTAGTGCCAAGAAGTAAAGAGGAGTTCTTTTGTTTTTCTGTAGTTAGGAATGCCATCTGTTTTACTGTGTCCAATTCAGCCCAAGAATGTCCTTGTTTGGGATGGTATCAGCCTTGACTTTTGTAGATTGACTGTGTATCCCAGTGCTTGCAGCAAGTAAATGACCCTTTGTAAATCTGTTGTCAGCTTGCTTTTGTTGTCCCCTTGTAGCAGGCAGTCGTCTAGGTATGGGTAAATTTGAATTCCCTGTAGTCTGCAATGGCGATTACTGATGCCAGGCATTTTGTGAATACTCTGGGTGCAGTAGATAAGCCAAAGGGCAATGCTGAGAATTGATAGTGCTCTGATCCTGCAAGAAATCTGAGGTATCTTCTGCAGATTGGTCGAATGGGGACGTGCAGGTATGCCTCCTTGAGATCTAGAGTTACCAGCCAACACTCCTTGCCCAGCATGGGAAGAAGTTGCTGTAGGGTCAGCATTTTGAATTTTGGGACAATGATGTATGTATTTAAGGCGGACAGGTCGAGAATTGGTCTCCAACTTTTTTCCTTTCTTGGAACTAGGAATAGTCTGGAGTAGAACCCTTTTCCTTGCTCTGCTGTTGGCACTCTTTCCACAGCTCTCATGTTTGCTAACTGCATTATCTGTTGTAGAGCCTCTGTTTTTTGATTTGGAGGTAGATTTGGCATTCCTCTTTTGACTGGTAAAGTGTGGAAGTGGAACCGGTAACCTTGATCTATGGTTTGTAAAATCCACTTGTCTTTTGTTATATAGTGCCAGTTCTTTGAAAATAAGGTTAATTTTCCGCCTAGAGGAGCTGCTATTTGTTCCCTGGTAGGCGGATTTAGGGTTAAGTCACTGTGGTTGAGTTGATGTAGTGGCAGAGGTTGTGTCTGTGCCTCTGTTGTTACCTTGCCACTGTCGTCCTCTGTAGGCACCTCTCCTGGATTGGTTTCTGCCTCTGGAACGTCTATTCCTGCCCCTTTGAGATCTTGTGGAGTCAGGAAAGGACCAATTTTGGCAGGCCGGTTCCTGCTAATCCTTGGCAGTTGCACCTGCAAGAAATCTTTGACCGTTTGAACAGATTTTGCCTTTTCTTCCATTTTCTTCATAACCTGCTGGGCAGGTGTACCAAACAAACTTGTCTTATCCATAGGAGCATCTAGCAACTTAGCTTTAACATGATCCGGTAGAGCTTGCTCCTTTAGCCATGCATGCCTTCTTATCACTGTGCCAGTCATGGCTGATCTAAATGAAGCCTCCAGTGCATCATAGCCACATTTTAAGGAATGGTTACTAACCTGTTGTATGTTATTTACCATTTCTAATACATATTTCTTATCAAGAGATTCATCAGTGGTTAGCTTTTTAGTTAACTGATCAAGCATAAACTCTTGGTATTGTATCATGTGAAACTGGCAATTTAAAGCTCTAGCTGAGAGAGTAGCTGAAGTGTAGACCTTCATGCCCCGTCTGTCTAATGACCTTGCTTCCCTTTCTGAAGGAATAGGGTTTTTGCTGGTCGGCTACTGCCTTGGGACCCTGGGATATAGTTTACGGGTCTGCAAGTGGGGCCTTGTAAAGGTGGTGATGAGTGTCTGGCACCCTGTAAAATCTGTCTGGTTTGGCAGGGGCTGGAGGTAAAGAATCTGGTGCGGAGCAGACATCATTGAAAGCATCATCCACCACAGAGAGAACAGGAGGTATAGCTAAGGGCCTGTGCTGTGGAAGGTGCAGAAAGGTCCTAAGTCTTTTTCTGGAGTCTGAAAAATCCTGTTGCTGCCATTGGAACTGCTCTCGCATGGCATGTAAGGTTTCCCCAAAGGAGAATTCTTCTGGTGGGGAAGCAGCTGGAATGGATTCTTCAGCATCAGAGTCTTCAAAATTGGAGAAAGGAGCCTCTGGCTGATCAATTATGTCTGATTCATCGGCAGACTCATCAGAGGACACTGGCTCAGGGGGCTCTGCCCTAGGTCTCTTCTCTGGGGGCTGAGAGGCCCTGTCTGGGTGAGATTGAGATCCTCTAATTAATGAAATGAAATCTTCAGCCAGAGTAAGCATATGAGAACTAGAGGAGGGCCTGGTTGTAGGGGGTTTAACAGGCACTGTTTTAGTAGTCTTTGCTGCTTTAGCCCTGGCGAAGGCTTTAATGGACATGGCTGCTGGAGGCCTAGCAGCACCACGTGCTGGGGTAGAGACATCCAAGGGAATGGTGTCTGATAAGTCAGTGGCAACCACCGTAGTGGATAAAATTTCTGAGGCCGTTTCAAGAGTGGTAGCAGGGGCCTCAGTTGTAGAGATAGATTCAGCTGTACTTTGATCAGTTTTCTCGGTTTCGGCGAAACCGAGACACTCATGATTTGCTTAACCATGGTTTCGGCGAAACCGCGGACGCGGTGTCGATCTTTATCTTCGTTTTGGCAGATTGGGTAGTCGGAGGATCCGACGGCATAATGTACGCAAAATCAGAACCAAAAAACTGTTCAGCAAACTCCGACCGACGCCTAAGCGTTCGTCGGTTGAAGCACAGGCGAACAGGCTGCTACATCGTGGGCTGGGCCTAAACAAGGCAGACAATAAGAGTGGAAATCTTTATGAGGTATTTGTTTCCCACAGGTTAAACAATTATTAACTTTTTCTGACATCGGCTGAGGCAAGAAAGAGTCCCCAGCGGGTACTTAGCTTTAGAAGTCTTCGGAGTAGTATTCGGTAGAAGTAATCTCTGGATCCGACCGACCGGCACTTGCGAACAGCTTCTGCTTCGGGCGCCACGCGGCAAGAAAGACTGAGGAAAATGGTGTCGGCTGATGCCTTTATACCCGAAGACCAACAGAGATGACGTCGGGTGAAGTGCGACATCAGCCGAAGCCGGACCCGGACTTTGGAATCCGGCCGACTGAAGGGCTGCCTGACGACAGGACAACCCAGTTGTTATGACTGCAGATGCATCCATGAAGGACATCCCCCAGCTTGTTTGTGAGGTGGCATAACATAAGGCCTCACTCAGCCCATTGGCACTTTACCTTATCTCTACAAAATTCTGAAAACAGCATAACTAGGACACTGCTTCCTTATTTCTTCACCCAAATGCCTCTAATGCAGTATTTATCCCTCTCTCCTTGCTACTACACCTTTCCCAAAGGCAGACAATTCTTTTCTAACAGTAAAGCAATATGTAGAAAAATAAATAATACTTTCTCTTTATTTCTGTATCAAAGATGTGTGACCATTACAGAGTTTTGCAGCTAAGAAAAATACAGTGCAATTACCAATAAATAATGAACCTCAGTACTTGATGTAATGTCATTGAAGTGTTGTTGCAGAAAGACTTCACCCATCCTCTACTCCCAAAGTGGGGGTTACTCCCATCACACTCCCACTAAACCATCACACTCCCACTAAATTTACTAACTTCAGAATTATTGTACCTTGAGTAAGGGGACTACCGTGAAGCAGGATAACCTTGGACTTAGTAAATTATTCCTCATTTCACTGACAGGTTCTTGTTATTTTTTGCATCTCCTAAGTCAATAAGATAATTAGCAAGAGTAGAACTGTAAGAACCTACCAACCCCCCCCCCCCATTTGTGTCATCATGAAGCACAAGCCCATTACTCTGAGGATCATGCTAAAAGCCCCAAGAATTTCAATAGGAATATGTTCTCTTCATATTTCTGTGAAATTCTATAGTCTTCCCTTCACTTTTCAGAAAGAAAATTTCCCAGCTTTTTATACTGTTCACAGTAGATACAGCCACTTATGATTTTTGTTTTTCTCAGATTTATTCGGTCTCTTGGATATACAGCACCATTCTGCCTTCTTTCAAGGTATCCATGTATCTTGCAAGCACCAGCATGTCAGCTCTAACCTTATTTGTTTGTCTTTGTTTAATCTTACCAGCCAATGGTCATTAAGCCTGTCCTTGTACACTGTCCACTGGAATTACAAAGCAGCTGAATTAACACACCTTGCTCATCTTTCCAATACCCACCATTATGCCAAATCCCTTCAGAAGGGCAAAGCAGGTTTTGTTCACTGATAAATTAATGGGAACTCATTAAAACATCCAGGTTAGATATGAAGGATGCTGGAGTGTTAGATTATCTTGCAGGTGAAGTATGTTCCAGAGAGGTCTGGTGTTGGATAATAAATGTGTCCCTCCATGGAGTTTTATCATTTGGTGGACACTTGTTCTGATGCTAGCAAAGCTATTTGATTTGCTGATTTGCAGGGTGTCAAAGAGGGTGGGGTCCCTAATGGCATAGCTCTCTCTATAGCAGGCTATAAAATGCAGACTAAAAAGACAGCTGTTTGAGCCTTTCCTGATAGCTTAGGATCTTTAGACTAGCAATCTTCTTGGTTAGGAACCTCTGGAGCCTTTTACAATTGGCCAACAGATTTAGAAAGGTCCATCCCAAAAGTGATATTGTACTCTACGATAGGTCTAATAAGGGCAGCTCACATGGTTATGACAACATAATTTGACCTTGATATGCCTTTAGATATTACTTGGGCTCAATATAATGCTTTTCTGACTGCTGCAGCCAAGTGATGGCCAAATAAGAGGGAATTTTCAACCCAGCTTCCCGGAGCCATAAAACTTTTGAAGAGTAGTATTAGCTATCCACTTTGTTGGAAAAAAGCTGCTTCCTATAGGATTTAATGCTATACTTATTTGCATTTAATGTTAGTCTTTTTCCTGTACACAACTTGATGTGATGAGATATTAAAGAGAGATTTAGCAAGAATGCCTAGGTAGCAGTCATCTGTAACCTTAGCTAACCAAAGTTCCTTATTTCTGGTCTGGATCAGAGAAGTAGATGCTAGCATAAGGAACAGTGTCAAATCTTTGGTGAAATACAGAGGTTCTTGTTGATTTAAAGGTAGTTTTGGTGAACATAAAAGGATTGTTGAGCAACATTCTGTTAACCTACTTTTGTTGATAGTGGAATTGCCCTTTTTCACCACTGTTAAGCAACCTCAAAGTTCATTCTATAATTTTGGGGCATTTGTGGCAGTGTCCCCCCCATATGGGGGTGCAGAGCTTTCCCCTGCAGTAAAAAAAGGGGGTCTTCATAGATTCAGCAAATGTAGTTTCAGCAAACTTTTTATTTTTTTTTATTTTTATTCTTTTACATTCACTGAAACTACCCTCAGTAAGTGAATTAAGAATCTGAGACACAGATAAGCTGTATGGACCGGATGATCCCAGTCTACAACCCCAGTGACTTTCTGGAAGAAGCTGACCAAGTTAAGTGAGCAGGATTTCCCTTTTAAAAGATAAACTGATGTGGGTCTAGCTTAGGAAGATTTTTGATATTCTAGTTAATTAAGTCAATTACGATACATTTCATGGCTTTGCAAATCAAACTAGTCAGGCTAATGGGTCTATAGCTCTGAGGATCTGCAGTAAGCCCACCTTTACAGAGACATCACTGCAGTTCACTGTACTTTGGGTACATACCCTGTATGTAGGGTTATATTAAACAGATTCTGGAGGGATTCAACAATGGCATGATTAGCATTGTTTACAAAAGGCATCCAGGGGAAATTATCTACCCCATGAAGCAGTACATTTGGTGTTAGAATGTTCCTCAGGACATACTCATTTGTGATGTTAGGAGGTGTAAGATATACACTGGTGGAGAGCAGATAATTGTCTCTGTGGTAAAGTTTACACTAATTTTGTCTGAAAATCTATTTAGTAGGTCACGTGGGTTAGATTGGGTGGTGCGTATACGTAACAGTTCTGAACAGAGCTGGATGTCGATTCTTCATTTCCAATATACCTGAAGGAGAGCAGTAATGTTGTGTAAACTCTTACAACAGGCCTTCCCTTTACTGTTTCAGTATTCTTCACAGTAGGGATCTCCTGCCAAGGACAGCACAATGTCTGGCAAGTACATCAAAGCCTTTAGATCTTGTATGCACTGTACGTCACACACATGCTTCCCGAACAGGATGCACAGACACAGTTACCCATAACTGAACTGCCCTAGAAGACAGCAGTTTTCATAGGGCAAAAAAGGCTATGCACATCCAGAAGGAGAACATGCAGATGGAAAAGGGAGACCCTCAGCCAGGAGGGGAACCAAAACAAAATCCAAAAGAAAAAACGGGGTTTCAGGGAGGGAGCGGATACTGCAACAGTGAAGAGAAAGACATCTATTGTTATGGTAAGATTTTACACAACTGTACTATGGCTTTCATGTCACTTGCAGTATTCTTCACAGCAGGGAGAGTACAAAAGCTCAAGAAAAGGATTGGGAGATGAAGAGCTGAGAAAAGCCCTCAGCAAACCCATGCCATATGGCTCTAGCAAAACCTGCTCTGGCTCTGGAAACCATATCCAGTTCATAATGCCTAGCAAAGGTGTGCACTGAAGACCAAGTAGCAGGTGCAAGGAAGGAACTGGTGTGCAACCCCTCGAAGAAAGTTCCGGAAGGCAACAGCCCTAGTGGAGTGAACTCGAGTGGAAGTAGATAGACATTTGCCATGAAAAGAAAAAGAAATGGCCTTAGATATTCAGGAGGAGATGGTTTGCTTAGAAACAGCCAAAAGTATAGTTGTGTACACTTACCGTAAATGTAGATGTTCAAGTGTATTCACAGTTGCAGTCATTACATTTGGGTTATCTGCTTGCAGGTTGCCCTCAGTCGGCTTGCTTAACAACGTCTTGGGTCCTGCATCAGTTGCTGTCCCTTCTTTTATGACGTCAGGTCGTCAGGGGTATAAAACATGCAGCCGACACCATTACATCATGTCAGGTGCCCCCCTAATGGGGAGCAATTAAATAGAAAAGTACAATGATATACCTCCAACAAAAAAGCAAATACACCAAAAAGGCTTTTAAGCACAGTAAAGGAAAGTAGAGGTATAGCCAAAAGAAGTTAGGGGGCTGGAGGGAGGGTAACCAGGACTGCAACAGTGAATACACTCAAATATCTACATTTATGGTGAGTGTACACAACCGTACTATGTTCTTCGTGTTTCACTGTTGCAGTCATTACATTTGGGTAGATTCCCAAAGCTATAGTTGGGAGGAGGAATTTAGATAGCATTAGGCCCAGGCCCTGCATGACTGCAGTGGCAAAGCCAGCTCTGGATTTAGAGAAAATCCAGGTAGCAGCTTCTAGCATGTCCCTGGTAGGAACGCCTCTGAGAAAGGCTGTAGAGGTAGATGCAGCCCTGGTAGAGTGAGGTCTGATCCCCTGGGGGATAGGTTTTCCATGGTGCTTATAGCAGAAATGAATGCAATGACCTATCCATTTAGAAATGGTTTGCTTTATAATAGCCTTCCCCTCTGCCCCTGCAGCAAATGCCACCAGCAGTTGTTCAGATTTCCTTTGAGGTTTAGTCCTGTCCAAGTAAAATCTAAGTTGTCTGTGCACATCTAAGGAATGCAGTATCCATTCCCCTTTGTTCTGTGGATTGGGAAAGAAGGTTGGAAAATGAATGGACTGATTAAGAGCCACACTGGATACCACCTTGGGCATGAAGATGGATTGGTTCTGAGGGACACCCTATCCGCATGAAAGATAATGAAAGGCTCCACTGCCATAAAGGCCTGTAATTCAGATACCCTTCTAACGGAAGTGATTGCTAAAAGGAAAGCTGTTTTCCAAGAAAGAAATTTTAAGTCTGCAGTAGCAGCTGGCTCGAAAGGAGGTAGAGTGAGTTTCTCCAAAACAAAGTTAAGGTCCCAGGCTGGCGTTGCAGCTCTCCTGGGTGGTCTCCGATTTTTGGCCCCTCTGAGGAACTGCTTGAGCAGTGGATGAGAGAAGAGGGGAGGTTCTGTGTTATAATGAGCTGAAATGGCTGAGGCATGGATTTTAATGGAGAAGAAAGACAGGCCGTTGTGAAGCATCTCAGTTAAGTATTGTAAAATCTGAGGTAAATTGGGCGCTGCTGTGCTCATCCCTTGAGATTGGTTCCAGGCACAGAATCTTTTCCATTTTTCAACATAAGATTTTCTAGTACTAGGCTTCCTTGCCTCTAAAATGATATCCATCACAGGTTTACTGAGGGATGGTAAAGGAGAGATTTATGTAATTAGCCAGGCTGCAAGGTTCAGTGTTAGAAGCTGTGGGTGCAGAATCTGGTTCTCCTGCTGAGTCAACAGGGAAGGAGTCTGAGGCAGGTGCCATGTGGAAAACCGTGACACACTGCGCAGGAGGGGGTACCAGTGTTGGAGTGGCCAGTCTGGAGCAATCAAAATCATCCTTGGTTTATCCCGTTTGATTTTTAGTAGTACTTTGGAGAGCAGAGGCAGGGGGTGAAGGCAGAGACAGATTTTTCCAGCTGAAGGACAGAGCATCCACTTTCCAGGCTTGTTTGTGGGGAGTCCTTGTGCAAAGTTTGTCCAATTGGTAGTTCTGGGGAGAGGCAACCAAGTCTATATCTGGGCTCCCCCATTTGCTTGTCAAAATGTTGAAAATCCTTGGTTCAAGTTTCCACTCGTGTGGGTCCATGAGGTTTTCTGCTTAGTCCATCTGCCAGCGTATTTAATTTTCATGGCAGGAAATGAGCTTGTAGGTGCACTTGGTAGCTCAAGGCTGTGTTCCACAATGCCATGGCTAGTCTGCAGAGGGGGGTAAGAATGTGTACCCCCCCGCTTGTTTATGTACCACATTACAGTGGTGTTGTCAGTCTTTACCATAAGTTGTCCTGGAAGAATGTGATCCTTGAAGGCTGTCTGAGCATTGTGTACAGCTAACATTTCTTTTTGATTAAAATGCAGGTGCATTTGACTTGGGTTCCATTTGCCCTGAATGCACTTTCCTGCCAGGTGAGTCCCCCATGCATAGTCTGATGCATCTGTTAGGGTTTGGGCGGCAAGGGGTGGTGTGAAAGGTAGTCCCTTGTTTTGGTGGCAGGCCTCTGCCCACCAAAGGAATTCTAGGCGTAGGCAAGGTATGATAGAAATCATTGCTTCTAGATCCTGAGAACGTTGACACCATAGGCATTTTAGATACCACTGTAGTTTCCTCATATGCAGTCTTGCATATGGAATTAGAAGAATGCAGGAGGCCATGAACCCCAAGGCTTGCAGAATTTGTCTTACAAATAGCAGGGTTTTGAAGTAGGTTGTCAAATGAATTTGTTTCTCTGGTGTGAGGTAAGCCATCTGGGATATTGTATTTAAGCTTGTTCCCAGGAATATAATTTGACAGGGTACCAGGTGTGATTTTTTTTTTGTTTTTTTTTTTTGTTTATGGTGTACTCCAGACAATTTAGCACCCTTTGTACAAAGGCCAGATGATTAAAAAGTATGTCCTGGTTTTCTGCCTGAATTAGACAATCGTCCAGGTATGGGTATATTTGAATATTTCTTTGCCTGCAAAATGCAATAACTGGAGCTAGGCACTTTGTGAATACCCTGGGCGCAGTAGATAAGCCAAAGGGCAGTGCAGAGAACTGACAGTGCGTGTAGCCTGCTTTGAAGCATAGGTACCTTCTGCAAGAATCCCTGATTGGGATGTGCAGGTATGCTTCTTTTAAATCTAGTGTTACCAACCAGGCATCCTTGCCTAGCATAGGAAGTAATTGGTGAAGAGTCAGCATCTTGAATTTGGGAATCTCCAAATAGGTGTTTAGAGTAGACAGGTCCAGGATAGAACGCCATGAATTGTCTTTTTTGGGTCTCAGGAAAAGTAGAAACCTTGTCCCTTTTCCTCTTCTGGTACCAGATGAATAGCCCCCATGCTTAAGAGAGAACGTACTTGTTTTTGGGCCTCTGCCCACTGATTTGGGGGTAGGTCCGGCCACCCGCTTGGTGATGGCAACGTGTGGAAGTAAAATCTGCATCCCTGGGACACTATATTTAAAACCCATTTGTCCTGGGTAATGAGTTCCCAGTTCTTTGCATGAAGAGCAATCTTTCCCCCCAAAGGAACAGTCAGTTAAGTGCTTGGAAATTTTAAAAGAAAGTCATTGAGACAGTTTACCATAGGGGGGAGTCTTATTATTCCCAGATTTGGAAGTGGAGGCCCTCCCACTTCTTAGTCCTGTGTGTCCCCTGGGACCGAAACCTGGGGTTTTTGCTGTGTCTAGGTTTGGCTTGAGAAGACCTGGAAAGGACCAATTCTTAGAGGGCCAGTGCCTAATAAATCCAGGAGACTGAACTTGTATAGATTTAGCTTTATCTTCCATCTTTTTAAGAACTTCCTCAGCCTTGTTGCCAAACAGGCGGTCCTGATTTAAGGGAGCATCCAACAATTTAGCTTTAACATGATCAGGCAAATATTGCTCCTTTAGCCAAGCATGCTTTCTGAGCACAGACCCAGTAACAGCAGCCCTGCAAGAGGCCTCTAATGAATCAAAACTACATTGCAAAATATGTTTTCCAACTTGTTCAGCAGAATGCATTAAATCCTGTAATTCTTTATTTTCCCCACAGTCAGGAATCAGCATCATTTTCTGTTTAAGCAATCCAGTAACATGTTGCTGATACTTTAACATGTGAAACTGGCAGTTTAAACCCTAATGGCCAAGGTTGTAGAAGTGTAAACCTTCTTACTCCATCTATCTAGCGCCTTGGAGTCTCTATGAGAAGGGGTAGGATTTTTAGCAGTAGAAGCCTTAATGTCCTTGGGCCCCTGTGAAATGGTCTCTGAATCCACAATAGGATTTTTAAAAAGGAACTTGTGTGACTCAGGGACCCTGTAGTATCTGTCAGGTTTTCTGGGAGCAGGGGGCAAGGAATCAGGGGCCAAACTAAATTCCAAAAAAGCATCATCAACAATGTCTAGTACAAGAGGAATAGGTAAAGGTCTATGCTGAGGTAGGAGTACGAAATCCCTAAGCCTCTTTTTTGAATCAGAAAAATCCTGGCTTTCCCAGTGGAAATGCTCCCTTAGAGTATGTAAGGTTTCCCCAAAAGAAAAATCCTCTAGAGGGGAAGCAGAGGGAATGGAGTCCTCTGCATCAGAATCCTTATAAGTAGATAAGGGCAAATCCAGATCATCAGAAGAATCAGAAAAACAGAATCCTGGTCAGAAAATTCATAAACAACTTCAGTCCTAGGTCTCTTAGAAAGGGGGGGGGGGGTTGGCTATCCCTGATTAGAGTATTAGATCTTCAGCCATTCTTATCATTTGTTTTTTAGGCAAAAAGGCCTGAACATATGGCCTGGGCGTCGGTTTTTTAGGCATGGTTCAAGATTTAGGCCTAAGTGAAGAAGGAGGCAGCAGTTTAATATGCAAGTCCGTAGGCCTGAATACACTCTCAGAAGCCAGTGCCTGCACAGCAGCTCTGGACCCACCCAAGGTAGAGACATGCGTGGGTTCCATAGCTGAAGCATCTCACGGCATACCGGACTCCGAATGGGTCTCAGTAGAGGTCTGCAAATCAGAAGTAGCGGGTATCAGGGGCTGTGAAAGCACCTCACTGAGTACCGGCGAACTGGCGACTGGCTTAGGAGAAGTGTCGTCGGCAGTTTTGGACCTCGGCAGACTGCCTCTGCCTTTATCTTTGTGCTTTTTCAGAATCCCGGTACGTCGAATGGCTAACCGACCACATTTCTGGATAATTAAACCAAGAACCGAAATATTTAGAGGCGAAAATATATCAACGACAGGTAGTGCGCTGATTAAATAAAGCACAAAACCAATAGCAAGGTACGTCGTGGTCAGGGCCTAGGCAAGGAATACAGTACGAATGAAAATCTTTATGAAGTATTTACTTTCCACAAGTAATGCAATTATTAACTTTTACTGACATCGGAAAGGAGCAAGTAAAAGTTTCCCCAATGGGGTACTTCGCTTTAGTTGAAGACTTCGGTACTGAAAATCGAAAACGAAAATTTCAGGAGTCGGTCGACCGGCACTTGCGAAATGCTTCTGCTTCAGGCACCGCTTGGCAAGAAAGACTGATGAAATGGCGTCAGCTGCACGTTTTATACCCCTGACGACCTGACGTCATGGAAGAAGGGACAGCAACTGATGCAGGACCCAAGACTTTGTTAATCAGGCCGACTGAGGGGCTACCTGCAAGCAGATAACCCAAATGTAATGACTGCAACAGTGAAACACAAAGAACATCCCAATGTTCTGGGATGAAAAGGAAGAAAAAGCTGGTCAGATTTAGTTTTACCTAAATAATACCAGATCTGTTTGTACAAATCCAAGGACCTTCACACTAGCAGAGTGTGGAGAAGGAAAAAAAGTGAGTTGAACTTCCTGATTTAAAGACAACTCATTGACCACCTTTGGTATAAAAGAAGGATTAGTATGAAGGGACACCCTATCCCTGTGAAAAAAAAAAAACAAAAAAGGAGGGATGGCCAATAGGGAATGAAGTTCAGAAACCCTCAGAGCAGAAGTAAGAGCAAAAGGAGCCTGGGTCAATCCTTCTAAAACAAAATTAAGGTCCCAAGGAGGAGGAGGAGGAGGAACAGGCTGGCTTGCAGTCCTAAAATGCACGACACATTTAAGAAACTGTTTGGCCTGAAATCAAGAAGCCAAAGGAGGATTCAAGTGTAGACAGGCAGAAATAGCTGTCAAATAGGCCTTTACAGAAGAATAGGCCAAGCCAGACTTGAGCAACTCATACATATAGAAAAGAACCATAGTGACCTCCACTGAAAAAATATCCTGGTTATAAGCATCTCACCAAACAGTAAATCTCTTCCATTTGGACATTTAGAACTTTCTGGTTGCAGGTTTTCTTGCCTCCTGTAAAATTTCCTAAGAAAAAGAGGTGCCTAAAATCCTATCTCCCATGCTGTCAGTTTAAGAGTAGATAAGGGAGGATGGATGAATGACCCCTTGTCCTATGTGACGAGGTCCAACTAGTGAAGTAACTTGTGAGGATTGCCCCTGCCCAGATGTTTTCAGAGGGGAAACCAGTGCTGTCTTGGCCAAAAGGGAGTCACTAACAGATTTTTGGGGAGTTAAGCTGAATCTTCTACAGGACTCTAGGATGTAGGTGAAGGGGGAGTCTTAGAGAAACATCCCCTTCCAAGGGGAAGAAAAGGCTTCTGTCTTCCATGCCAGATGGCATGGCACTCTGGAACAGAAAAAAGGGAGCTGCCTGTCAGAGGGGAGGCAAAAAGATTTATTGATGGACTATGTCTAGAAAGAAGCACCATTTGTGAGCCTATGATTTGGACCTGCTCAAGGTGTCTGCCACCAGGTTATGCTCTGAGGTAACACACTGCCTGAAGAATTTACTGATAACACGCAGCCAGATCCCAGGCCTGAATTGCCAACCTGCATTGAAAGCAAGACATTGTGCCCCCCTGCTTGTTGAAATCCCACATCACTGCTGTGTTTTCTGTGTAAACCTTCAGAGGCCCTGAAGAGCGCATGGGGTGAAAAGCCTGAAGGGCCAGAATCAGAGCTCTCATCTCGGACATTGATATAGTCTGACTTCTGATGGGGTACTGAAAGACTTTTGATGACTACAGGAAGCCTCCACCTCATGTCTGAAGCGTTGGTGAAAATTCTTGAGAAGGAACCAGAGGCTGAAAGGGTAGACCTGGGTTTTGGAAAAGTTGCTGAATTCACCACTCAAATTACTGCTTGAAGCAAGAAAGGAGAGACACTCTGAAATCCAGAGTGTGGCAATGCTGAAGCCAAAGTGACTTGAGGTACCATTGAAGCTTACACATGTGCAATCTGGCAAGAGAGAGCATTGAAATAGAAGAGGCCATGAATCCCAATACCCAAAGAAACACTCTGGCTGCCGTGGCAAGCAGGGGAAGAAGAGACTGAAAGAAAGCTGTCAAGGACAAAACCTTTGGAGGTGGAAGAGAGGCCAGCATTGGCACTGTCTGAATTCTGCAGCCCAGATACACAAGCCTGAGAGGGAGTCAGGACAGACATTTGGAAGTTGATGGTGAACCCCAGACTTTAAAGGAGAGGTACTGTAAACTCCAGAGCCTGTAACAGGCAACTGGAGAATGTGCCAGAATCAACAAACCATATAGAGAAGGAAAAATCTGAATGCTTTGGAGCCTGCAAAAGGCAATCACAGAGGGTAGGCATTTTGTGAATACACATGGGGCAGTAGAGAGGCCAAAAGGCAAAGAAGAGAACTGAAAATGGAGGAAGAAACTGAGAGACACAAAAACCTCCTGAAAAGATGGTGAATAGGAATATGAAGGCAAGCATCCTTCAGATCCAAGAACACCAGAAAAGCCTGGGACAGCAACAGAGGAAACAGGATTTGAAGAGAAAGGATCCAAAAGAAGGAACCTTGAGAAGGGTGTTGAGCAAGGAAAGATGCAAAATAGGCCTCCAAGTGCCCTCCTTTCAAGGAACCAGGAGCGTTCTGGAGTAAAATATTTTTCTTACTTGGGAAGGAGGGACAGGCTGAATAGTTCCATGGTCCATCAAGGACCCAAGAACCTCTGAAAAATGAGGAAGCTGCTCCAGAGGAGGTTGAGGAATCCCTGAAAAAGGAGGGAGAGACTTCCGCACCATGAAGAAACCTTGACTGAGGATGGACAGAACCCAAGAATCTAAGGTGACGGAGTTGCCAGTTTGGAGGACAGAGGGAGAGCCTACAAGACAAGATAACCTGGCTGAGGGCTGGCAGGCAAAAAGTCAGAGAACAGACTTGTCAGAAAAGGGAGAGATCTGGGCCACAGCAACCTAGGAAGACTTGGCAGGAGGAGCTCACCTACCACCATTCCTGCCTTTAGTGGCCTAATGAGGCTGCCTGTGAAGAAAAGCAGACCTTGTAGGATAGGTTCCTCTGAAACTTAAGGATATTGGACACAAAAATATGTTTAAGGTCTGAAAAGCTTTACCTTGTCTTGAGAAGTCAAACACATCAGGAGCAGCAGCAGTCGCAAAGAGATTTTTGGCATCCAAAGCAGCATCCAGTAACTTGTCCTTAATGTTTTCTGGTAACGACTGCAGATGAAGCCAAGAGTAATACCTCATGACAGACCCAGAAACAGCAGCTCTAGAATAGGCATCAGCAGCATCATAGCTGCACCTGACAGAGTGGTGAGCCACCTGAGTGGGAGAACCAAAAACAGATAAAGCAGAAGACTTTCCTACAGAATCAGGGAGGTCAGAAATAACCTGATAAGCCTGGGCAATCAAGACCAGAGTATATCTGGTCATGTGGGTCTGATAACTGCTGGCCCTAAAGGCCAAAGTGGAAGCAGAGTAGACCTTTCCAGTTCTCTCCATGGCCCTACCATGCTTATTCAAAGGAAAAAGCTTGGTAGAGGTTAAACGCTTAGAAGACTTGTCATAGCAGGATCAGCAGGACACAAATAGGAATTGGCAATCCTCAGGAATCTTATAGAGCCTGTAAAGTTTCTTTGGAGTACGGGGCTAAAAATTAGGAGTCTTAGATGCAGCTATAAAGGTGTCTAACAAAGCAGCCAGCACAGGAGGTACTGGGGAAGCTTTAGGAGTGTCCACCTGAAGCAGCTTATACCATCTTTTCTGGATATCAGATACCGGAGAAGAATCTCACTTGAAGTACTCCATCATTCTGGCTACTATGTCCTCAAAAGACAACTCATGCAAAGAAGACTCTGGGCTAATGGACTTCTCTTAAATCAAAGTCATAAGCAAAAGTAGAAGGCATCTGAGACAAGTAAGCAAAGGAATAGTCATCAGACTGATTCCTCATCTGATGAATCGGGTCCCCTTGGCTTTTGGAAGGGAAGTAGGCACAGAAACCCCTTGGAGAAGCTTCAAGGCCATTAAAGCATTAAACAGGCCCTGAGTAAACTCCTGCCATTCCTTTTGTGGGTCCTTAGGACATACAGAAGAATGTTTAGTCTTCTGTGTTTTCTTGGTAGGGATGTCAGCCTTAAACACTGGAGGTTCTGAACCTCGATGGGATTCAGTAAAATATCCAGTACCTCTTTCCTGACAAGAATCTGTGGAATCCCTCTAGAGCCTTCAGAGATAATCAACCACAGTTCGTCCTCGACATCCAGAGCAGATGCTTGCAAAACCTGAGAGGATTTAAGAAAGAAGATCCATGCTGGCTTCAGACAGGGAAGAGGCAGACGAATCCAAAGTCAACATTGGGTGGCCTACAGAGCTATCACCTGCTTCTAGAGAAATGTCTGGTGGAGGCTGAACAGCCAAAGAATCCGGCCTTCTTCTTGCTTAACAGAGGTATCTAGAGGTTAATAGATTCTGCCATATTACTTTGGGTTAACTGTTTAAATGACTGGTAAATGACCAGGGAAGACAGCCATCTTCTAAGAATCTTAGGCACAAATACTACCTGAGGTATGTTTATGGGAAGCACTAAAAAAATACACCGTCTGTGATCATCCTTATAGGGAATCTGCCTCCCACAATGACATTTTCCCTTCTTGGGTGACATGAATTCTAGGTAACCAAAGGAAAACAGACCAAAAGGAAAAAAGAAGACCTCAATGGGGCACTTATCTGATGGCTACAGCAAAGGGCATTCAGACCGACAAGCAATACCTGAAACTGACTCACCTCCAGCTATCACACAAGACCAAGTCCTAAAAGTGCTATCAAAAGCTTAAAATACTGCATCAGTTGGTCCTGTCAATATCTATGGATGCATCATGTAACTTGAAGTATGATTTAGCCATAACCCTAGCAACACTGTTCAGTATAGCTTCTGTACAGGTTTTGTACCAAGTGAATGGAGAATAGCTACAGTCATTTCTCTGCATAAGGGAGGAACTTCCACAGACCATGGAAATTACAGACCCATAAGTCTGACCAACTTCAGATGCACAGCCATGGAAAGACACATCATGGAATTATTCAATAAGGACATACGGAATCTCCAAACACTGGACAAATCTCAGTTTGGATTAATCAAAGGCAGGTCATGCATTCTCAATCTGGTAGATTTTTTTTTTTTTTTTAAAAGGTCACCAAAACAATAGACAAAATCAAAACAATACACACTGTAAACCTTGACCTAGCCAACACTTTTGACACAGTTCTCCACTCAGGCATAGTGTGCGTCTTCTTTCAGCTTTTCCCGGTTAGGGGTCGCCACAGCGGAACTCCAGTCCGCTAATGATTGGCAGTAGGATTTTTATGTGCTGGCTTGCCGGGCCTAATGCTAATGCACAACCTTCAATGAAGGAAAGCCCATTCACGCATGTCGCCACACAGAAGACGCTCTGAGAATCGAACGGGCAACGTCTAACTGTAAGATGACAACGCTACCGCAGCACCACCACCGCAGAATCCACTCAGGCATAGTAGAAAAGCTAAATAAACTGGTAATAAACCCCTCTGTCAATTATCTCACAGATAGGATGCAGGAAAATAAAACGGGGGAAGTTACCTCTACACAGACACTAGTCACCAGCAGAGCCCCCTAGGGTTCTATACTGGGACTTCTGTTTGGCATCTACTGTTCTGAAGTAAAAGCCAATACCAAAGGGCTTTCACTGACTAAATTTGCAGATGACTGCAAGCTAATAATAGTTATTTAATCCCCAAATGATTCAGCCATACTCCCCAGAATAGACTTCCCACACTCTGGAATAGGCTACCCATCTATGTCAAGCAAAGTTATTCATTAGCACTCTTCAAAAAAAATCTTGATGAGTGGATGGGAAATAGGAAATACACCCCAGTGCTCACTTCTGTGTCTCTGCTCGACAGTGGCACAGGAAAATAACTTTCTTGGGTGGCATAAGCCAGGGTACCTTGTTGGCTAGGCTTACGTAGGCCCTTGGGCAGATAGCCTAGTACCTACCTATGAACCTATGCTTATAGACAAATGGATTGTGTCTAGATCTAGGGATATGAACATCTGTTCAGAAACATGCAACAACTGGAATGCCCACAGAGACACCCTATTAAAAGGATAAAAGACCTAAACATGGAACAACTCAACTATCACTATACTTGTTATCCTACAGACTGTTAAGAGGTGACCTGTGGCTAGTATACAAGGCATTCTCTGACCCAATTCTGATGGATTTACTGCACATTAACAAATCAAATGGAATTGGAAATATTCTATCTGTGGATTTAAACTTCTTCTGCAACAACAATAGAACAGTTATATCTCACAGAGGATTCTGCTGTTCTGTAACAGACATAAAACAAAGTTCATTTCTGTCCATATTCAAGCATAACTTGACCTATGGATGGGAAACAGAAAATTGACCCCAGTACTACCCCCTGTACTCCTAATGGGCAGATGGAGCTCCTAAATGCTTTATCCCATGCATAGATCCCCTCAAATTATCTATGGTATGATCACAGTTATTCTGATTAGGGGTAATATAGAATTATTGACCATGAGATGGGCAAGGCCAATATATAACCAAACTGATTTGGTTAATCTGAGCACAAAAAGGGGAAATTGACCAGCCAAGGGCAGTTATTCTAGTACTTGCCTATGAACCTACATGGAAGCAACCGTGTCAATACAATGACTTCAGAACTTATCAGCGAAGTGAGAAACCTTGCTAAAGTTACTGCTATGGATGATGATGTATAGGCAAGGACATTCCCTTGTGCCTTCCAGTATTTCCAAGTTTTTTTAGTGGTTTAGATGCCAGAGAGCTGGGGATGGAAAGAAAGTACAGTTGTGTACACTTACCATAAGTGTAGATGCTGGAGTCTATTCACTGTTGCAGTCATCACACTTGGGTTATCCTGCCAGTGGTAGCCCTCACTCGGCCCAAATACCAGAGGCTTGGTATTTCTGTGTTGGTTGCTGTTGCTCCAGGACTGACGTTAGGTTGTCAGTGGTATAAAATTAGGCAGTCAATGCCATTACATCAGTTTTTCTTGCCTCAACTGTCAGGAGCCCCCAAATAGGGAGCTAAGCTATGGTGCACCACCAGTAAAAAGTAAATACCAATAGCCTTGTAAGGTGTGAGGAAGACAGAGATAAAAGGGGGCTGGAGGGTGGGAAACCAGGACTGAAACAGTGAATACACTCAAAACATCTACATTTATGGTAAGTGTACACAACTGTACTATGTTCTTCGTGTTTCACTGTTGCAGTCATCACACTTGGGTTGATTCCCAAAGCTGAAGAAAAGGGTGGAGGCAGTCAAGAAGTCTGGGGGCTGGCTAGAATGCCCTGCAAGACTGCGGTGGCAAAGCCTGCCCTGGATTTGGAGAAGATAGGCAGGTGGTAATGCTTGGTAAAGGTATGAACAGAAGTCCATGTTGCAGCCTCCTCCAGGATGTCCATGCTGGGGAGAAAAGCTGCAGAACTGGAGGTTGCCCTGGTGGAATGCATCCTGATCCCCCTTTGGGGGCAGTTTCCCATGCTGTTTGTAGCAGAAATGGATGCAGTGTGCTATCCATTTGGAGATTGTTTGTTTGGATATGGCCTTGCCCTCTGCCCCTGCTGTGAAGCTGACTAGCAATTGGTCAGTTTTTCTAAAAGATTTAGTCCTATCCAGATAGAATCTGAGCTGTCTGTGCACATCTAGAGAGTGCAGAATCCTTTCCCCCTTGTTTTGTGGGCTAGGGAAAAAGGTGGGCAAATGAATGAATTGGTTGAGAGCCACACTGGACACCACTTTATGTATGAAGGATGGGTTAGTCCTGAGGGAGACCATGTCAGCATGGAAAATTATGAAGGGCTCTACAGCCATGAGTGCTTGTAGCTCAAACTCTTCTAGCTGAAGTGATGGCCAGAAGCAAGGCTGTTTGTTCCAAGAGAGGAATTTTAACTCTGCTGAAGCTGCAGGTTCAAAGGGGGGTAGGGTGAGCTTTTCCAACACAAAGTTAAGGCCCAAAGCTGGGGTAGGAGCTCTTCTGGGTGGCTTAAGTTGTTAGCCCCTCTTAGAAACTGTTTGATTAGAGGGTATGAGAAGAGAGGTCGGTCTGTGCTGTAATGAGCAGAGATGGCAGAAGCATGAATTTTAATAGAAGAGAAGGATAGACCCCTGTGTAGTAGGTCTGCTAGGTAATCCAGGATAAGAGGTAGGGAGGGCTATGCTGTTTCAGCTCCCTTAGCCTGGATCCAGGTGCAACCTTTTCTACTTGTCAGCATAGGATTTTCTAGTGCTGGGGCATCTGGCTTCATGGAGAACATCTAGGACTTGTTTGCTTAGGCTGGCAGCTTAAGGAGAGGTCAGAGAATAAGCCAGGCTGCCAGGTTGAGGGTCTGCAATTGGGGATGCATGAATTCTCCATTCATCTGGGTCAGGAGTGTTGGGATCTGAGGTAGGTGCCATAGTGGCAGGGGTGACAGGCTGCACAACAGTGGGTTACCAGTGCTGGCGTGGCCAGTCTGGGGCAAATCAGGATTCCCCATGGTTTGTCCTCCCTTATTTTGAACAGTACCCTTGAAATGAGTTGTAGAGGGGAAAATGCATAGACTAAGAGGTTTACCCACAGGAAGGATAGAGCATCCACTTTCCAGGCCTTGCTATGAGGTTCCCTGGTGCAGAATTTGCTGAGCTGATGATTGGGGTGGGAGGCAAAGAGGTCCATCTTCAGGGTGCCCCATTTCTGGGTTACAAGAGTGAAGGTTCTGTGGTCTAGCTGCCACTCATATGGGACTAGCAGGTTTCTGCTTAAGTTGTCTGCCAGAGAGTTTAGGGAGCCTGGCAGAAATTGTGCTAGCAGGTGTATTTGCATGGCCGAGTCCATGTGCCAAAGGGTTATGGCAAGCCTGCAGAGAGGATAAAAGAGCGAGTCCCTCCCTGCTTGTTGACATGCCATATCACTGTGGTGTTGTCTGTTTTGATCAGTAGAGGCCCCGGGGAGAGTAGGGGTCTGAAAGCTGTCAGGGCATGCTGAACAGCTAGCATCTCTTTTTGGTTGATGTACAGATGTATTTGATTTGGGCTCCAATGGCGCTGAATGCACCTGCCGTCCAGGTGTGCACCTCAGGCATAATCTAATGCATCTGTGGTGAGGGTCTGGGCGGTGTGGGGTTGTGAGAAGGGAAGTCCTTTGTTGTGGTTGCATGCTGCTGCCCACCAAAGAAAATCTTTCCTTAGACAGGGTATCATAGGTATGATAGTTTCCAGATCTTGAGAGTGTTGACACCAAATGCTTTTTATGTACCACTGAAGTTTCCTTATATGCAGTCTGGCATATGGAATGAGTAGAATGCAGGAGGCCATGAACCCCAGAGCTTGCAGGAGTTCTGGTGGCTAGTTGAGAGAAGTAGACTGTCAGGTAGGCTTGTTTTTCTGGAGTAAGGAATGCCATCTGGGATGCTGTGTCCAGGCTTGTTCCCAGAAGTACAGTTGTTTGTGTGGGGGCTAGTTTTGATCACTTTTCATTTATAGTATACCCCAGGGAGGTCAGAAGGTCCTTTACAAAGGTCAGGTGAGCATTTTGAATTTTGGTATCACCAGAAACAGGTTTAGAATGGATAGATTGAGGATTGGGTGCCAGCTGCCCCCTTTTCTGGGTACCAGGAAGAGTCTGGAATAGAAACCTTGGCCTATCTGGTCTCCAGGAACATGCTGTATTGCCTTCATGAAGAGCAGGGAAAGGACTTGCTTTTTGGTCTCTGACCACTGGTTTGGAGGAAGATCTGTGAATCCTTTTGGGGTTGGCAAAGTGTGAAAATAAAATTTGTATCCCTGGGACACTATGTTGAGGACCCATCTGTCATTGGTAATAGAGGCCCAGTTGTTTGCATGGAAGGAGAGTTTTCCTCATAGGGGCACAAGCAGGTGGGCAGAGGTAGGGGGTGGAGGTGTAAAGTCATTGTGAGTTCTTACCATAAGGGGGTGGCTTAGCACTCCCTGTTTTTGAAAAGGAGGAACTCCATTGCTTAAAGCTCTAAATTCCCTGGGACTGCTGTCTGGGGGGGGGGGGCTGAGCTGGCCTGGAGGGGGCCGGAAAGTAGCAGTGCTTGGAGGGGCAATGCCTACTAAACCCTGGTGGCTGGACCTGTAAAAAAGTCTAACTGTCTGCATAGATTTAGCTTTTTCTACCATCTTTTTTTTAAGACCTCTTCTGCCTTGGTGCCAAACAAATTGTCTTTGTTCAATGGTGTGTCCAATAATTTTGATTTAACATGGTCTGGCAAGGTCTGTTCCATAAGCCAAGCATGCCTTCTAAGGATAGAACCAGGGATTGCTGCCCTGCAAGATGCTTCTATGGCGTCAACACCATATTGCAAGGTGTGCTTAGTAACTTGGCATGCAGAATGCATAATGTCTTGTAATTCTTTATTTTCTGCACAAGCAGGAAAGGAAGATACTTTTTGTTTAATGAGTTCCATGGTATGCTGCCAATATTTCAGCATGTGGAACTAACAATTTTAGTGCTCTAATAGCAAGAGTTGCAGAGGTGTATACTTTTTTTACCCCATCTGTCTAAAGCTCGGGAATCCCTGTGTGACGGGGTGGGATTCTTAGCTGAGGTTGTTTTAATTCCTTTAGGTCCTTGGGAGATTAACTCTGGGTCAGTAGTAGGATTTTTGAAAAGTAATTTGTGAGAGTCAGGGACTTTGTAGTACCTGTCAGGTTTCCTGGGAGCAGGAGTAAGGGTGTCAGGAATCAAACTGGATTCCATAAAAGCATCATCCACAACATCCAGGATAGGAGGAATGGCTAAAGGTTTGTGCTGTGGTAAATCTAGGAATTCCCCAAGTCTCTTTTTTGACTGAGGATAGTCCTGACATTCCCATTGGAAATGCTCCCTTAAAGTATGTAGGGTTTCACTAAATGAAAAATCCTCGGGTGGAGAGGTAGAAGGAATGGATTCCTCTGCATCAGAATCCTCATAAGCAGAGAGGGGTTGCATGTCTTAAAATTCAGAAGCATCAGAGTCATCGGACTCCTGTTCAGATGAAACTACTGGGGACAAGTCTTTTTCTTTTGGAAGGGGTAGCCTGGCTTCCCCTAATAAGCATAATAAGGTCTTCTGCCATTTTAAGCATTTGAGATTGAGGCATGGAAGCAGGTGCCTGAGCTTGGGTCATCGTTTTTTTGGGCGTTGTTCGTACCCTGGGTCTTAGAACTGAAGATGCGAAAGAAGTCGTTGGTTTGTGTTGAGTATCGGTAGCACGAAGAACTTCCTTGGAAGCCGGTGCCTGCTTAGCGGTTCTGGACCCATCCAAGGTAGAGACATCCGCAGGATCCTTAGTCAAAGAAGTCTTGCAGCATACCGGACTCTGAAAGGGTCTCGGTAGCGGCCTGCGAATCCACAGAAGTGGGCATCAGGGGCTGCAAAAGCACCTCACTGAGGACCACAGAACTGACGACTAGCTTAACAGAAGTGTCAGCGGCGATTTTGGACCTGTGCGGTCTGTCTCTGTCTTTATCCTTTTTTTGGAAGATCGGTAGTTGGATGGCTTACCGAAGCCATACTGGAATTCAAGGACTGAGAGCGAAAATATCTAGCTACAATAAGGGCCCGATGACATATAGTGCTGGCGTTGAACAAAGCACAAAAGCAACAGTGAGGGACGTCGTGATTTGGACCTAAACAGGAGACGCAGTAAGAATGAACGTCTCGGTGTGGTATTTGCTTTCCACAGGTGAGACAACTTTTTCTGACATCAGTTAGAGCAAGAAAAAAAGGATCCCCAATGGGGTACTTAGCTTTAGAAAACTTCAACTTGGAAATGAAAACTCAGGTAGAGGCCGACCGGCACTCGTGCGAACTGCTTCTGTTTCGGGCTCCTCAGTAAGAAAGACTGATGTAGTGACATCGGCTGCCTGATTTTATACCACTGACAAACTGACGTCAGTCCTGGAGTGACAGCAACCGATGCAGAAATACTAAGCCTCTGGTATTTAGGCCGACTGAGGGCTACCCCTAGCTGGATAACCCAAGTGTGATGACCGCAACAGTGAAACACGAAGAACATCTGATCAGCCAAAGACTGGCTTGACCCTTCCAGAAGTAGCACAATGAACCATCTGCTGCGCAGATGAATGGTCAAGGAAACCACAGTATCAATGTGGCAGGATAATGAAGAACTATACGCATGTTCCCCACATCACATAATACTGGGGTACATGCAAGCAATAATTCAATGACCCTACCCGCCATTATGCCATGAATGATTGCTCATATGCTGATAGCCTGATAGCTTTCTCTTCCAGTGAGAAGACACCAGCAGTAGGGTTTTGCTATGGTACTATTTAAGTCCACTGCAAGGGGAATGAATGGGTCAGAAGATGCAGAAAGATCTGGAAGTGAAAGATGGAGAAGTACAAAGTTAAAAATAATTAAAAACAAATCATGCTGCTGTACCCTGAAAAATCACTCCACATAACAGATCAGCCCTCTGAAGACATCTCAGTATCACTTTACAATTTGTTTACAGACATTGTTTTGTCCTCAGTGGAAAAAATCACTATAGTTCCAGTCCTACTAGACCATATTGTTTTACCAGTTCATCAAAAGAATTGAAAATATGCAAATCCTGCCTACCATGCACACAGACAGCTTCTAGTCTATGCAGGCAGCACCCATTTTATCAGAATGCTGGGTAAAAACATGTTTTTCCAGCCATATAACTCACCACAGAGAAACAATGGATTATCTCAAAGAAGATCTTAACTCCTCTGTTTTTCTATAGCTGCTGCAGACATTGTAGCAGCAGGGGGCAATTACAGTGTCTGTAATGGACACTACTCACCCCTGTAGGAGTCACTTTACAATAGGGATAATACAGCATTTGTATTTAAAGTGGAGAAACTGAATTATCTCCTCCTGTTTACTTACCTGTGTCAGGGGTCAGGGTAATGGATGACCACCTGTGCAGCAGCCTAGAATTTCCCTGAAATTTATCATAATCTGCTATTGTCAAAGTTTCAAACTACATTTAGATTTGTGTGTCTGTTGGTGTGGGCTGCTGCAAATTCTAGGAAAGATTTTTAACTTTGTGGTCTTCATACAAAAACATGATCACATTTACTTTTGCGAGAAGTAATGCATTTCAGAACTGAAGCAAACTGTTCTTGGTACATATATTACATGGCTCAGTGGCTTTCAAACTGTGTTAAGAGAAATAAAATGTGTGCAGTCTGTCCAGTGCAGGGACACCTAAATTAAGGTATATGTGAAAATGTTGAATAAAAGCAACATCTCACTGATTTTCCACAAGGCTTTCCCCTCACTAATTCTTACCCCAATTTATTATCTTTCCCAGGAACCCACAATCCTTTCAGTGATGTACCAGTGCTCCCCAAAGCAAGCTCGACTTTTACCACCCTGTCTGGAAAACACTGCAGTAGAAACCAAATAATATAATAAAATGTAAATAATATTAGTTAATATCAACATTAGCCATTAACTAACAAAACCAGTGCCAATGACTCTGTATGTAACATGCTTGCACTTGATGCAAGGAAGGTCAGAAGTCTGTGGGTTCTGTTCCCCTATCAGATGCTTGGGTAACTTATCAACAACAGCAATGTAATGCACAGGGTGTGCTAGACTCCTGAGGTGCTGTCCTTTAGAAGAAACATTGAACTTGATCTCATCTGCCTCACTTTGTGGTGGCCGAGGTGGATGTAGATTAGCACATAACAGTTATTTAAAGCAGGGGTTATTTATTCATTAGTTTTTTTTTTGTTTGTTTTTTTTCACTTTACTACAGCCCTGATCTTAATGGACCAAATTCAGTCTTATCTAGGAGAAAACCATAACAGCAATACAGACTAACTTTGATAGCACACTAGATAAAGATAGTAGGACATCTGTTCTGCTTGAACTAACTATTTTTTTTACATCTCAGCATCAGCCAAAAATGATTTTTATTTTTTTCATAAACAAAAATGATGTTTTGCTATAAATTAGAGTGTTCAGACTACCATTATGTACAATATGTAAACACGGTTATAGTCTGAAAGCATGAATACTCATAAGTGAATGATTTTTTCCTGTTGTAAAAAAAAGCAAATGTTTTATTTATTTATTTATTTTATATAACATTTGTTTACCAGGAAAGTCTGACTGGGATGGAGCCTATTTTCAGAGGAGACCTGGGGAGAAACACTCCAGATGCAGGTCTTTGGAATGTGGGATGAAACCGGAACACCCAGAGGAAGCCTATCAAATGCAGGGAGGACAATAAGACTCCACAAACAAGGCACCCCAGCTAAAAATTGAACCGCAGAACCTCTTGCTGTGAGATGACAACACTAACCGCTGCACCACCCATATGTAATATGTTCATATAAGGCAGTATTATTTCAAATGGAGTTTTTGCTGGCAGCCTTTTGTAAGGAATAACATTGCTACAGGTTAAGGGAATTTCTTCTTACCCCACTGTTGTGCAATCATGGTGCTAGTACATATAATTAACATGGGATGTGTGTGTGTGGGGAGGGGGGGTGATGGGAAAAAAAAAAGAATTTTAGATTCATTCTAAAGTGACCGCTCTTTGATGACTTACTCTTGGGAACATTCAGTATTTCACATGAGCCTCTGAGCCTCTATAAGTTGAATTCAATGTTCTACGGGACATTGATGATGACTGAAGTTGTATGTATAAACAACCACTCACATCAGCAACGGGGCAGTTTTCCTGAGCCTGTCTGGCATTCTGAATTCTCAGCTGGAAGGAATCAAGGTGAGGGTCATCTGGTCCACAAAAATTGAAGCACTGGAGGAACTGTCATTATCAGTCGGCATAAGGCAAGCAGTGCGGATTACAGAATGTGTTCAAAATCCCAGTTCATATGGACCAAAGAACAACTGAATATTTAGAAAAAAGGTATCTTCCAAACTAAACTTACTACTTCTTCCAAGAACAAACAGTTAAGCAGCATTGTTTATCTACCGTTCCAGACCTTGTGGTGTGAACGTCTGGTTCAGTAATACAGTTTTCTCAAGGTCTTCTCTCTTATAGTTTTAAAATTAAGATTGGCAAATGTACAGTTCTCATCCTTTACATAACCCACATAACAAATTTCTTATATGACTATACAGGATATTGACACAAATTAACATTCTATTGCCACACCAGTTCTACGGCAACTGTGAATTTCAAACTGAGAAACCAAAATAAATATATATTTTTGTAGTAGAGTCTTTCAGTATGCAAAGTATGATGATGGGATCTGGTTAGATCAAGTGAAAACAACCATGTTTTGGCTAATGAAGATAATGCAGCAGTTGAAACCTTCTAAAGCCATGGAAACTGTGTAAACATCAAATATCTTGTGCCCTTCACTGGTTTCCACCGTGCAGTGAGTTAGACACGAAACATCAGTATCATGGGACACTAACCTGACCTACTGCATGCAAGGCATGGTGAACAGCACAATGGAGTGCGGCTATAGCACCTTCCATGGTATTCTGTAATCAAGTGAGGGCTTCAGGTAAGACTTTGATATTATTACTGTATGCATTCCATTACTGAGAGAGCAGTATAAACACTGTACATTTTTAACAATGCAATTTTCTTCTAGGCAAGAGTTTCTTGTATGCTAACAATTTTGCAGATTATTTGTGGAAATGAGAGAAATTCATACTCCAGTTTTATAACTGCAGCATTCACATCTACTACAGATTTATTAGCTATTTACTTAAAAATGATTTCTGGATTATTACATTTACTCAAGTATTGATGTTTAAACTGGAATATTTACAAAGTTTAGAGTAGTAAAAATACCAAATTTTCATTACATTTTTCTTGCTTTTTTCCTTAAATTACTCATCTAAAATGGCTGACATATCTGTAATCATAACTGTATAAAAGAAATCCACATGCCATCTCCCCAAGATGAAACAGGATGAAATTTTGCAAAATACCATCTTGTGCAGGCTACACGTCATAGAATATAACAGAGCTAAAGCATTAGGAAACAATTCCTAAAATATGAGACATTCTTTGTTGACGAACAGACCAAATACTACTTTACTCACGATGCTGCACCCATTCCCCATCCCCACCCCCCATCCCACCTTTCATAATTCTCTTTAAGTAGAGAGCAAAGTTAAATAAATACTGCAAGGAGCAGAAAAAGTTAACAGCCTAGACTTGCCAGGTCCCAACTAGTTTATTTTCTCTTCTAGCAGAACTCCCAGATCTTGTACTTTTGGCACTGAAGGGTTACTAAAACAGGTTTTGCTAGTTTAAGCTCATTATCTGTTTGAGCGGACTACATGCTAGTGTGCACTTCTGCCAAAGGTTCCAAGGAGAATACTACTGACATACAAAACAATCCAGTATAAGTACATCTGGAAATGTTTTCGTCTTGTCAGCAGCAAAATACCCAGTCAGGCTATGCATCCAAAACACAAGATTGAATGTAAAATTACAAGTTACCTGTCTTGCTGCTATAAAAAGATGTTGCCAGTAACTAAATTTAAAAGATACATTTCTGGTTGTCGAGCCTATTCTGTGTAAAATTAAATGATCATTTCTAAAGGCAAAATGAATGGCATAGTGTTGCAAGCAGTTAGAAATGCTGCCTGACAGTACTTAGTCCTCCAGTTCAGTTCCTGATCAGGGTGCCTTCTCTGGAGAGTCTTCATGTTGCCCCTGTATCCTCACAGGGAGATGCATGTCATCTCTCTCTGTCTGTGGGTTTTCACTACAAAGGATTCAATTTCTACCCCAAAAAAATGCCAACAGGTTAAGATGGTGCTTCTCCAAACTTCCCAAAGGTGTTTGTGTAGCATGTGAAGGAAGTTTTGTGTGTTTGTTTGCCCTGCATTAGAGACCCACCTCAACCAGAATTAGTTTCAAGTTTCATACCACTGCTTGCTGGACAGGCTCCATCTACCCTCCCTCAACGGGATATAGTGGTAAAAAGAATGAATAAACTAACATGCAGATGCCCTACGCTGTCCGCCTTAAAAAACTCCAGCTATACTCTGTTGCATATCGTCTACTCAGAGGCGATCTCTGCTTAACATACAAGGCCATGTCAAACCCAGAGCTGTTGGACATGCTACACTTAAAGAAATCCCAATCCTCAGAGCTACACGCTCCAGGGATCTAAACCTTGTCATCACAATAAACAAAACATGCTGGAGGGATAGGTTCCTGACCCAGAGACTCCCTAGACTCTGGAATAGATTGCCCATACATGTAAAGCAGAGTGCCTCTTTGGACCTCTTCAAGAGGAACCTTGATGATTGGATGGGAGAAAGGAAATTCACCCCAGGGATCACGTCAGTCGCCCTGTTAGACAGGGGTCCAGGAAAGTAAATAATGTGGGAAGAAATAGCCAGGGAATTGTTATGGCTAGGCTTGTATAGGCCCTAGGGCTGATAGCCTAGTACCAACCTATGAACCTATGAACCTATGAATGCGTGAATTTCTTAAGAGAAAAACAAAGCAGCAACTTGCAGTTTTAAAGACAATCAAAAACCCACTGACACCTGCACTGTCAGGTGTGAGTGTTCAGATCTACTTCACTTACCTGACATCCCACATAACCAACACGCAAAACACCGAGTCAACACTGACACTTCACAACATGAAAACCGCACATACCCGACACACACAATACCGACACTTCAAAACCCCGACAGACCTCCATAAAACATATGCACAACAACACACACAAAACATACAAAAGAAAAAACACTCAGCATAACACTACCTAGTACCCCTCACTCACACCCTGCCCACCATCTACACTAAACTAAACCCTTACCACTAAAACAACACTTACACTACAAATAAACTTTAAAACTTACCTTCACATTTCACGTTCTTGCAGGGGGGCTATGCCCCCCATACCGCTCCAGTAACTTAAATATACCAACTCTGAGATCGCACTACAACAGCAGATTTCCTGTTCTGCTCAAGTTGGACCATCGACCATTCGGAAGTCGGCATTCTGACGTGTCATCATCTGACACATCAAGCGTTTCGGCTCAGCATTTACTGTGTTGGTCCACGGAGATTTCAATAATCTCAAGTAGACCCGAGTGCTCACATCCAGCAACTAACATGGAAGGCAGTGCTACAAATTAATATGCAAATGCTGTACACACAATAAAAATGATGCCAACAAACTAGAAAAGGTATATAAACAATGAGATGTCAGTAGAAAGTAAACACTGCACAGAATATTGTATAAACTAAGTACCATAGAGAAATGAAAGCATACAAATCTGTAAAAACCAAACAGGCCTTGTGCCAAGTGTGATTTCAACATGCTGCAGGCAGATTTTACTGTGTGTGCATTAGCAATACATTAATTTAATGGTTTATACCAGCATTTGTACTGCTACTGACTATATTTTGTTATGTTCCTCACTATATACTGGCATAGGAACACAACAGTTTCAGTAGTCTGTTAACACATATTCTATTACTGTAGAGTAGTCTGTTAACACATATTCTATTACTGTAGAGTAGTCTGTTAACACATATTCTATAACTGTAGGCGTACACTTGCCATGACCTATATACAATACCTTCATTTTGCTTCATGACCTATATACAATACCTTCATTTTGCTTCATGACCTATATACAATACCTTCATTTTGCTTCATGACCTATATACAATACCTTCATTTTGCTTCATGACCTATATACAATACCTTCATTTTGCTTCATGACCTATATACAATACCTTCATTTTGCTTCATGACCTATATACAATACCTTCATTTTGCTTCATGACCTATATACAATACCTTCATTTTGCTTCATGACCTATATACAATACCTTCATTTTGCTTCATGACCTATATACAATACCTTCATTTTGCTTCATGACCTATATACAATACCTTCATTTTGCTTCATGACCTATATACAATACCTTCATTTTGCTTCATGACCTATATACAATACCTTCATTTTGCTTCATGACCTATATACAATACCTTCATTTTGCTTCATGACCTATATACAATACCTTCATTTTGCTTCATGACCTATATACAATACCTTCATTTTGCTTCACATGATTCTATCTGTATTAAGTTGCACAGACAGGTAGCAAATAAATAATAAAACAAAAGGACAACAGACATGCTTTGTGCTACATTAAGTTTATCCTAACAGAACTTAGGATTTAATATGGTGTAATATTTATGCACAGGAGAAAGCAAAACTAATCAATACAAAAATGAACAGCGCCAAAAGTAGTTGAAGAGAAATATGGGCAAAGGAATCCAGACATGGAAAACTTTACAATAAAAAAAAATAATAAGACAAAGAGTTTAAGAAGTGGGAAGAGTTAGTAATGGAAGGAGTTAAAAGAAATAGAAACTGGATTCATGGGTTCCTGCGAGAAGTGAAGGATTCAGTGTAGAAAATCTAATTCAGAAAGCACCACAGCAGGATAGAGCAATACACATCCAAATTAAGGAGAAACCGATGGAATGGGAAGTAACGGGTCAGTTGCCATATGAAGATATGTTGGAGCCTTCCACAGGAAACCATTATAAACGTTCATTTGAAGTTAGACAGCAAGGAAAGGAACAGGGAACTGTGGCAACTCTGGAGCAGTCAATGTTGAGGAGTGTCAGGGCCAGCGAGTCCCCATATCACAGAGCAATGGATGACAGGATGAAATTGAGGAGACTGAGCCATGGGAGGATGCTATAGAACTTTCTACAGAATAAATGTGCCCTCAGTTTAAAAGAAAATGAGCTAAGAGAAGAGTTGCCTGATTTACTAGAGATAGATAGGCATATTAAGATCAATGCAAGAAATAGACTGAAGGTGGTCAATAAAACCCAAAAAGTCAGAAGTTTGATAAAACAAATGAACACAGTAATTACAACTGTCCATAGAGATTCACGCTATATAATAGAAGTAAACAGGATATATTACTGTTCAGCCAAATTAATAACAGATAAAGTCTTACCCACAAAATACAGGTAATAACGGAATGGAAGGGAAATTGAATGCCATCATGGGAGTGTCAAACAGAAAAACTATAAAACTATTCAGACATGAAGTGTCACTATTGAAAAAGTATAGAAGGAACAGATAAACAAAAATATGAAGATGAGCGTGATAAAAGCAATGTCAAGTATCAGAACAGAGCAGGATCTATCATGTACTATGGCAAATAATAAACCTAAATATATCGGCACAGGCAGAAAAACAGAAGATATGCAGATAAATATAAGGAAAAGTATAAAACAAAACATTATATTACACTTTTAAGTTTAAAAGAGGGGTGGAAGCAAGGCAAAAGGAATTATGAAACACCTCAAAAAGAAGAAATAGATATATTTTGGGAGAAATATCTGCTGAAGATCCATGGAACATTAAAAAAGATGCTAAATGTGTAGAAGCAAAAGAAAGAATAAGAAGTTTAAGGTACAGGATATTATGAAAAGGGCTGATATGACCAGAGAGATTGAAACAAAGTTAGAAAAAGTCTCTAAAGTACAGTTGTGCACACCTATAAATATAGATGTTAGAGTGCATTCACTATTTGCAGTCATTACATTTGGGTAATCTGCTGGCAAGTTGCCCTCCAGTCGGCCTGTAATCCAAGTCGTCTTGCAATTACTCGTCAGTTTGCTGTCTTCTCTTCCACAAAGTCAGGTCATCAGGGGTATAAAACAAGCAACCGGACGACTTTTCCCCAGTTTTCTTGCCCCGATGTCAGGTGCCCCAAATATATATATATGTTATTACATAGTACTTTTCTTAGTACTATATATCCTACTTTAAGGATTCATTTACCCACCTTAGTTCCCGGTATATTATTTTACCTACTCCCTGAACTCCCCCACCACCACCTTTTTCTTTCATGATCCCTTCTACCTATTTCCTGCAACTCTCTTGTGTGCTCTCGTCCATGCCTCTCATCCCCTGAGGAGTTTGTTTCTACCCTTCCTGTAGCTTTCGTCTCCCCTTTTACTGCCTTACACACTGCATGGAAAACTGGCTGCTGTCATCTATCCTGGCGGTACTAGATCTGGTAGGCTTTACCTTGAGTCACTACTACCGCCGGTAGTTCTTGAGGATTTTGCTGCCCTGTATGCTGTAATTTATTGACTGCGTAGTTTTGCCGTTTTATTGACAGAATATATGCTTTCAGCTTTATCTACACCACGCTATGGTACTGGTTCTATTTTATTCATGATTTGCTCTCTAACGAAGACTGTACTTACTTTAAATTAGCAACATATATCTATTTCACTGAAAGGCTTGTTTCGTTTCTATTTAGATGCATATTTCATAGTTTTGAACCATTTTAGAATTTTTCATTTTTTTCTAACATTGCTAGTTATTCAGGCCCTTCATGACCTATATACAATACCTTCTTTTTGCTTCATGACCTATATACAATACCTTCATTTTGCTTCATGACCTATATACAATACCTTCATTTTGCTCCATGACCTATATACAATACCTTCATTTTGCTCCATGACCTATATACAATACCTTCATTTTGCTCCATGACCTATATACAATACCCATTTTGCTTCATGACCTATATAAAATACCTTCATTTTGCTTCATGACCTATATACAATATTCTTTTTGCTTCATGACCTATATACAATACCTTCATTTCTATGACCTATATACAATACCTTCATTTTGCTTCATGACCTATATACAATACCTTCATTTTGCTTCATGACCTATATACAATACCTTCATTTTGCTTCATGACCTATATACAATACCTTCATTTTGCTTCATGACCTATATACAATACCTTCATTTTGCTTCATGACCTATATACAATACCTTCATTTTGCTTCATGACCATATATACAATAATTCTATTTTGTTTCATGACTATATACAATACCTTCATTTTGCTTCGACCTATATACAATTTCATGACCATATACAATACCTTCATTTTGCTCTTCATGACCTATATATACAATACCTTCTCTATGGCTTCATGACCTACAATCATTCATGACCTATATACACTCCTTTATTTTGCTCCATGACCTATATACAATACCTCATGGTTCCATGACCTATATACAATACCTTCATTTCATGACCTATACAATATCACTCATTTTGTTTCATGACCTATATACAATACCATTGTCATGACCTATATACAATACCTTCATTTTGCTTCATGACCTATAAGGCCACCTTCTATTTTGTTTCCGATGACCTATATACAATACCTTCATTTTGCTTCATGACCTATATACAATACCTTCATTTTGCTCCATGACCTATATACAATACCTTCATTTTGTTCGATGACTCCATATACAATAATTACCATGACTCATATATATACACACCTTCATTTTGTTTTCCCATGAGACCTATATATACACACCTTCATTTTTGTTTCACATGACCTATATATACACACCTTCATTTTGCTTCACACATTGATTCTATCTGTATTAAGTTGCACAGACAGGTAGCAAATAACACAAAACAAAAGGACAACAGACATGCTTTAGGCACATTAAGTTTATATCCTAACAGAACTTAGATTTTAATATGGTGTAATATTTATGCATTGAAAACTAATCAATACAAAATGAACAGCCAAAAGTAGTTGAAGAGAAATATAAGCAAAGGAATCCAGACATGGAAAACTTGCATACAAAAAAAATAATAAGACAAAGAGGAAAAGTAGGAAAGGAAACTGAGGTCAGTGGAGTTCCTATGAAGGATTCAGTGTAGAAAATCTAATTGTAGCACCACAGCAGGATAGAGCACACATCCAAATTAAGGAGAAACCGACATGGAATGGGAAGTAACGGTCACAAGCCATATGAAGATATATGTTGAGCCTACAGGAAACCATTATAAACGTTCATTTGAAGTTAGACAGCAAGGAAAGGAACAGGGAACTGTGGCTTAATTCTGAGCAGTCAATGTTGAGGTGAGAGTTTAGGGCCAGCTTAGTCCCTATTATCACAGAGCAACGGATGAGACAGGATTAGCCGAGAGACTGAGCCACGGGAGGATGCTATAGAACTTTCTACAGAATAAATGTGCCCTCAGTTTAAAAGAAAATGAGCTAAGAGAAGAGCTGCTTGATTTAATAGAGATGGACAGACATATTAAGATCAATGAAAGAAATAAAGTCAGTAGAACCCCAAAAGTTAGAAGTTTGATAAAACAAATGAACACAGTAATTACGACTGTCCATAGAGATTCACACTATATAATAGAAGTAAACAGGATATATTACTGTTCAGAAATAAATTAATAACAGATAAAAGTCTTACCACACAAAATACAGGGTAGTAAGGAATGGAAGGGGAAATTGAATGCCATCATGGAAGTGTCAAACAGAGAAAACTATAAAACAATGCAGACATGAAGAGTCACTGTTAGAAAAAGTAAAGGAGGAACAGATAACAAAATACTCATGAAGATAGACGCGGATAAAAGCAATGTCGCTATCAGAACAGAGTTGGTGATCTATCATGTGTACTATATCTAAATAATAAACAAAAATATATATCAGCACAGGCAGAAAACGAGAAGATATGCAGACACAATAAAAAAAATAAGAAGACAAAGAGAAAAGAAAGGAGATTATAATGGAAAAGTTAAAGAAACAGGTGTTCGAGTCATGGAGTTCTCAAGCGGCGAGCATCCGCGATACTTTTCCTTTATATTTATAGTTGAAAAGTATAAACAAGCAATGTATTGAGCACCCAAAGTTTTAAGAATTGGGAAGCAAGGCAAAGGAATTGAAACACCTCCAGCAGCTGGAGAAATATTCAGAAGATCCTGTGGAACATAACAAAGATGCTAAAATGGATAGAAGCAAAAGAAAGAATAAGAAGCTTGTGCTGTACAGGATATGAAAGTGATGAAGTAAAGGCCAGAGAGATTGAAAACGTTAAGAAAGTTCTAAAGTACAGTTGTGTACACTTTACCAAATGGATGCTAGAGGTCTACCTGCTGCAGTCATTGACATTTGGGTAATCTGGCTTGGTGGTTGCCCCTGAAGGCCTGTATCCAGTCTTGGGTCCTGCGTCTGCTGCCTTCTCTTCCACCTAAGTCAGGTCATCAGGGGTATAAACAACAGCAGACTTATTACATTTCTTTTAGTTTTTCTTGCAACTGTGTAGTATATATATATATATATATATATGTATATATATATATATATATATATATATATATATATATATAAAATTATACATGCAGCAATATAAACTTTACCATCTACAAATACACCACAGGTTGCATAGAGAAGGAAAGATAAAATGTCAGACGACAGGGGATGGTGGACGTAACAGTGAACAAATATGGAACATCTACATTTATGCAGGTACACAACTGTACTATGTTTCCTTCAGCGTTTCACTGTTGCAGTCATTACATTTGCAGGTAGAATCCCAAAGCTATGGTTGGGGGCTTCAACAGCATTAGGTGCTGCTATAGCAATCTCTGCAGCCGCAAAAGCCTGCCCCAGAGAGGCAAATGATACTTTTGTAAAGGTGTGAATGAACTCAAGTAGCAGCCTCAGAATGTCGCTGGTTGGTACTCCTTTCAAAGGCTGCTGAAGTTGCTGCAGCCTCTGGTGGAATGAGCATCCAATGCCCTGGCACAGGTTTTTAACATGGTGTAAGTTAACGGATGCAGCTATCCACTTTGAAACAGTCTGCTTTGAAATAGCCTTTCCTTCTGATCCCAGCATATGACACTAGTAATTGCTCAGGCTTTTTAGAGCTTTAGTCCTGCTCAAAGTGTGAATTTAGCTGTCTGTGTAAGTCCAAGGAATGCAGAATTCCCTTTGTTTGCAGATTTGGATAGAAAGTTGGCAGATGAATTGTTTATTATACACACTGGAAACCGTCCACCTCCAGGGCATTAAAAGTAGGATGGTCCTCAGACACTCAAGGTTCGGGGTAGAATGTGATAAAGGCTCTACAGCCAAGGAGGGCCTGTAGCCTGAAACTCTTTTTGCTGAAGTAATTGCTAACAGCAGCCGTTTTCCATGATAAGAACTTTTAGATCAGTGGTAGCAGCTGGTTCAAATAGAGGCAGGTGATTTTCTACAATTGAGGTCCCATGGGTAATGGTGACCTCTAGAGGCCTTGAATTTTTGGCTCCTCCAAGATACTGTTTTAAAGATGAGAAAAAGATTGGTGGCTCTGTGTTGTAATGGTTTAAAATGGCAGAGGCATGGATTTGATGATGAAAAGACAGGCCTTTGTCAAGCATCCTCAGTTAAGTATTGTAATATCTGATGAATATTTGGTTTTGCTTTATCGTCTCCCTTGTGCTTGATTCCAGGCATCAGAATCTCTTCCATCGTCAGCATAAGATTTTCTAGTACTGTGGGCCTTCTGGCTTTCTCAACACTCCATCACAGCTTACTGAGAGGTGTGTTATGTTTGTATGACTACATGATTAGCCATGCTGCCAGGTTCATTCAGATTGTTCATAGGTTCATGGTTCATACTAGGCTATTCGCCCTAGGGCATTTATAGCCCAGCCAGAGTGTGTTTGGCTACCACCATTTAAATTAAATTTTGCTATGCCCTTTTGCTATTGGTATACTGTGCTTCTTGTCTAACAGTGACACACAGAAGTGATACCCGCAAACTCTTACGATCTCTTCCACTCATCAAGATTCCTCTTTAAGAGAGTCAGGACTCTTGCCCACTTGTGACTGGGATCGCGGTAGAACCGACATTGTTTTACTGGGGACAGTAGCGCTGTGGTCCTGAGGTCCAAGCCGGGCATTGAGACAAGTTCTTAGAGTACCAGTATTACAGCCAGTTCGTGGTAATTAATATCATCCTGGCTTCTCTTGTCTGACTTAGAGAACCTTGGGTAAAGAAGAGGCAGAGAGAGAAAGGCAGAACTTAACAGGTTTTTCCAACTGAAGGATAGGGCCCTTACCTTCCGTTTGTCTGTGATAAGCCCAGCAGAGCCACTGATAATTTTAAGGAGAAGAAAAGACCATGTCTAAGCCTCCATTTCTCTGTTATCATGCTGAAGAATTGTGATTTATTTACACCGTGAGGATCCATAAGGTTTCTGCTTAAAAATCGCCTGGCCAGAGTGTTTGTTTTCCGGCAGTAAATTGAGCTTGAAGATGTATTTGTAGGTCAAAGAAGTCCCACAGTGCCATGGCTAATCTGCAAAGGGGGTATGTACCCCTCAGCCGTTTATACCACATGATTGTGGTGTTGTCCATCTCTATCAGTAGTTGTCCTGGATGCATTCAAGTCCTGGAAGGCTGTTAGGCATTTCGGAAACAAGCAAATATCTCTTTTTGGCTGATATGCAGATACATTTGTGTTGGTGTCCATAAGCCCTGAATGCACTTCCTGCCATGTGGGCCCCCAGGCATAATCTGGATGCGCCTGTTAAGGTTTGGCTGGTATGAAGGGTCAGCCTAATGCTTTGGTGAGATTCTGCCTTGCCCACCATAATTCTGCAGGCAGGAATGAGTAAATCATTGTTTCCAGGCTGTGTGTGTGAATGTTGACTCCATAAACCTTTTACCACTGAAGTTTCCGATATGCAGCAGTCTTGCATATAGAATTAGTAGGATGCAGGATGCCATGAAACCTAGAGCTCGCAGAATTTGTCTTGCAGAAGACCGGGTTTTTGTTGCCATCAGTTTGAAGCGGCAGCGTCATTGCCTTTGCTGTTCGGCATGTGTTTCATCTGGGCAGTTGGTATGCAAGCTTCTGCACCCAGGAATGCCATATCTTTGAGAGGGTACCAGCTCCTTTCATTTATTGTAAAATCTCTGTGTTAATGTTAGAAGCCTTTCACAAACGCCAGGTGTCGGTTGAAGAGTGTCCTTGTTCTCTGCTTGAATGAGGCAGTCGCCCGCTAAGGATATGTATACTTTTGTCTGCAAATGTACTACTGGTGCCAGGCACTTGTAAAGACCCTGGGCACGCAGTTTCAAAGGGCAGTAGAATTGGTAATACATTAAGCCAGCCTTGAATCCCTCGGCATCTTCTTCTGCACGACATTGTTCATTGGGACATGCAGGTATGCTCTTTAGGTCTACCAGCCATTCTTGTTCAGCATGGGCAGAAGCTGCAAAGTCAGTATTTTGAATCTTGGAATGTCCAGGTATGTGTTCAAAATCGACAAATCCAGTATTGGCTACCAGGCCTTGTCCTTTCTGGGTACCAGGAACAGTCTTGAATTAAAGAACCTTGTCCTTTTTTCCTGTTCTGGTACTGTCTGAATGGCCCACATATCCATGAGGGGTATCGAACCTGTTTCTGTGCCTCTGCCCATTGATTTACACAGCAGATCCTGGCCAACCATTTGTCAATATTGGCAGTCGTGGAAATGGAATCTGTATCCCTGTGATGATGATGTTTAGGTACACCTACTTTGCCTGGGTTATTAGCACCTGCCAATTTTGTTCAAAAAGTGCTAATTTTCCCCCTATGGGTGCTGCCAAAAGATAAGTGCTTGTTGTAGGCAGAGGGAACTCATTGGGATTGCTTTCTGTAAGGGCTTAAAACTTTTATCTCCTCCAGATTTGGAGGTGGGAAGTGCCCATTGCTTTGACCCTATCGTGAATCTTGTGCCTGGTATCTGGAACCCTTAGGGCATCTGGATTTGCCCTTGCAAGACTCTGTCCTGACTTTGGGAAAGCACCAATTGTTTGTGAGGCCATTGGTTCTGCTGAATCTTGGTGGCTGCACTTGTAAATGCAAGTCTTGAACAGTTTGCATAGACTCTAGCCTTTGTCTTCCATTTCTTTAGAACCTCTTCTGCCTTAATACCAAACAGAGAGAATAATGCTGTAAAAGGTGCATCTAGCAATTTCAGCTTTAACATGTTCAAAGGAGCAAATTTTGTTCCTTTAAACAGGCATACCTTCTAATCCTACTGATCCAGTAAATCTGACCCTGCAGGAGGCCTCTAAGGAATCAAAACCATATTACAAAGTATGCTTTCCAACTTGTTCGGGCTGCATGCAATAATTCCTGCAATTCCTTATTTTCTGCACATTCTTAAAATCTACCATTTTCTGTTTCAGCAATCCCATAACATGTTGTTGGTACACTTAATCAGGCGCAATTGACAGTTTAAAGGCCCTGACGCTGCCAAGGTTGCAGATGTATAAACCTTTTTCCCCATCTGTCTAGTGCCCTGGGAATTCTCTGTCAGAGGGAGTAGGAGTTTTTGCTGTTGAGGCCTTTAACTCCCTTTGGACCCCTGTGAAATAGTTTCAGGATCAGCAGCAGGGTTTCTAAACAAAATTTATGTGAGTCAGTTACCCTGTCAATATCTGTCAGGCTTAGCTTCGTGGTTGTTTCAGGAGGTAAGGAGTCTCAAAATGTCAAGCTTGACTGGAAAACCCACATCATCCACACAATGTCTTAAAACAGGGGGGATGGCTAAAGGCTTGAAGCGGAGGAAGAAGGAGGAAATCCTCTGAGCCTCTTTTTTTGATTCTGAGAAATCTTTGACTCTCCCAGTGAAAATGCTCCCTCAAAGCATGGCAAAGTTTCTCCAAATGAATGAATAATCCTCAGGAGAAAGATGCAGATGGAATAGACTCCTCAGCATCAGAGAATCCTCATAGGGAGGTATAGACAATTCCTGGATCAGAAGAGGAATCAGAAGAAATAGAAACCCTGATCTGAAGATTCATAATCAATTGTCTTACCCTAGGCCTCCTTAGCTGAGGGGGGATGGGTACCCCCTGAACAAAGTAATGAAGTCTTCAGCCATTTTGATCATCTGTTTTTTTTAGGCATAGAGGCCAGTGCACGTGGCTCATGCTCGTCATTTTTTTAGTTTAGAAGTTACGCTTTTTGTCTTTGGTTTTGCAGCTCACTGCCGGTTTGATATACAAAATGTTGAGAGGGTCTGAATACACCCCTCCAGAAGAAGCAGGTGCCTGCTCCAACGGCTCCGGACCCATCGAGGAGTGAGATGCATCCACGTCCGGTCCAATACCCTTTGAGTATCTTGTGGCATGCTAAGCTTGGACTCCACATGGGTGTTAACAGAGTTCCTGGCTGACTCAAAGGTAGCAGGTATCAGGGGGGAGTTCTGGCAGCCTCACTGAGTACCAGCCCTTAACCCGGCGACTGGCTTAGAGCTTTGCCATCATGGTCTTGGATCTCGACTGCCTTTCTCTGTCCTTTTCTTTGCATTTATGTAGCCTCGGTGAGTCAGTATTGCTAATATCAAGATGACATTTCTGGAGTAGTTAAATCTGTTTCCAAAATACTTTGATGCAAAAAATATACCGATGCCGTTTGATAGATGCTGTTGGATTAAATTCTGAAAGCACAAAACCAACAGCCAGGCAGGTTGTGATTGTGGGCCTAGGCAAGGAATACAGTATATAAATGGAAATCCTTATGAGGTGGTATTTGCTTCCCCAGAGTAATGCAATTATTAACTTTTTCTGACATCGGTAAAAAGCAAAAAAAAAGTTTCCCCAACGGGGTACTTAGCTTTAGTGAAGACTTCGGTTCTGAAACTCAAACCTCAAATTTTTTTGCTAGTAGTCGGCCGACCGGCGCCGCGAAAATGCTTCTGCTTGAAGGCACCCATACGCGAGCAAGAAAGACTAAAAAGAAAATGGCATCGGCTGCATGTTTTATACCCTGGCGACCTGACGTCATGGAAGAGAAGACAGCAACCGATGCAGGACCCAAGAGACTTTGGAATTCCAGTCTACTGAGTGGGCAACCTGCCAGCAGATTACCCAAATGTAAAGACTGCAACAATTGGAACAGACGAAGAACATCTGAAACACCAGGCTCAGATGCAATGGCCTAACTTCTGGTTAAAAGTATTAACATCTTTGCACAAAGATTTAGCCAGGAGTAAAAACTGCTTATATGGACCCTGAACAGACACCAGCCTGGATACAATGAAAATTCTGGTACTTAAGAGTGAACTCCGTAAGTTTAAAATTACAGGCCAATAACTTGCCTTCCCATCATTATACAAACTTTACACTGGACTGATGCAGAGCTTGTAAAATATTTAGAAGAAAAACTCAGTTACGGTGCAGTAGAACAAAAGGGCAATAAAAAAACAGTCATATGGAACAAAGATTATTTGTTACAACAAAGCAGTGGAGAACTGTAAAAGGGGAAAAGTCTGGCACGGCTTTACTGACTACAAAGCATCGATGTATCCCATCGCTTAAAATAAGACACCCTACACCGATCGACTACATTACAGTGACTATGAAACAGTGGCAAAACCACTTTTATAATTGGGCTTTGATAAACGACAACCCTATTATACTCCGGCATAAAAAATTAAAGGGGATATTCCAGGGTACCTCATCACCTCTGGTTATTCTGTCTTTACCTTTTAACCTATTGTTGCTTTACTTAACAGTTTAGGTCATAATTTGTCTTAGAAACAGCAAAGTATAAAGACTTATCTTCTTTGTTGATGATTTAAAACTCATCAGATGAGGAACTGAAAGAAGAATTGCAAGTTAAACTTTTCCTAAAATATAAGAATGTCATTTGGTAGTTGATAAGTGCGCAAAAGTAACCTTTAACCAGGAAAGTTGCAGCACCAAGAAAACATCAGTTTAGACAAGAATGTGATATAAAATGTTTCGGACTAAGAGGGAATGTAAATATTTGTAAATCGATGAAGGATCAACAGTAAATCAAGAAAATGTGAATAACATTTAGTAAGGAATATTTTCAAGATTTAAATTAATTCTTGAAAACAGTATTGACATCTAGAACAGCAAGGTTATAAATCAATTTGTTCTTCCTGTCCTACTTTTAGTTTTGAGGGATTGACTGGCCCATAAAGTGTTAGGATAGATTGATAGGAAAACAAGAAGGATGCTTCATGACCCCCTTTTTAGAGTATTTTGTTTCTTCTTTCCTCTATGCTAATCTCTCTCAACTTTCTCTTCTCTTTTCTTAAACTGCTTCCCTTCCTCCTCTCCTACTTTAGTGCTTCTCTTTCTCCTTCTGTTACTAAGATTAGTTCTATATAATATTATAAATCAATTTTGCTCTCTGTTTTGTGCCTTGTTCTTGATGTTATTTCAGCTAATTAATGTTATTCTTAGAAATGTGATTCTCTTTATGTATATATCTGTTATTGGGTACTATATTTTTTTTATTTGTCTTTTCATCTATGATGATTTGTCCATTTGCTTGTTTATTGTAACTTTTTTTGTTAAAATTTATGTGGAGCTTTTCTCCCCGGGCCTCTACTGAAAATGGAAATGTATCCAGCTAGACTAGCCCGGTCAACAAATGTAAAATAAAAATAAATAAATAAAATAAAATAAATAAATATATAGAAGATAGAGAAGGAAAGATAAACTTTAGAATGACAGGGGGATGGTGGGAGGGTAGCCTGGACTGCAACAGTGAATACACTCGAACATCTACATTTATGGTAAGTGTACACAACTGTACTATGTTCTTCATGTTTCACTGTTGCAGTCATTACATTTGGGTAGAATCCCAAAGCTATGGTTGGGGGGCTGGAGCTAAACAGCATTAGGTGCGGCTATAAGGCCCTGCAGCACTGCAGTGGCAAAGCCTGCCCTGGACTTAGAGTAGAGAGGCAAATGATAATGCTTTGTAAAGGTGTGAACAGAACTCCAAGTAGCAGCCTCTAGAATGTCTTTGGTTGGTACTCCACTGAGAAAGGCTGCTGAAGTTGCTGCAGCTCTGGTGGAATGAGACCTAATGCCCTTGGGCACAGGTTTACCATGGTGTAAGTAGCAGAAACGGATGCAGTGGCTTATCCACTTTGAAACAGTCTGCTTTGAAATGGCCTTTCCTTCTGATCCTGCAGCATATGACACTAGTAATTGCTCAGTTTTTCTTAGAGCTTTAGTCCTGCTCAAGTAGAATCTTAGCTGTCTGTGTACTTCCAAGGAATGCAGAATTCTGTCCCCCTTGTTTTGCAGATTTGGATAGAAAGTTGGCAGATGAATTGTTTGGTTAAGGGCCACACTGGAAACCACCTTAGGCATAAAAGTAGGATTTGTCCTCAGACACTCTGTCTGGGTAGAATGTGATAAAAGGCTCTACAGCCATGAGGGCCTGTAGCTCTGAAACTCTTCTTGCTGAAGTAATTGCTAACATCAGAGCTGTTTTCCATGATAAGAACTTTAGATCAGTGGTAGCAGCTGGTTCAAATGGAGGCAAGGTGAGCTTTTCCAGTACATAATTGAGGTCCCATGCAGGTAATGGTGACCTTCTAGGAGGCCTTAAATTTGTGGCTCCTCCAAGATACTGTTTTAGTAAAGGATGAGAAAAGATTGGTGGCTCTGTGTTGTAATGAGCCAAAATGGCAGAGGCATGGATTTTGATTGATGAGAAAGATAGGCCTTTGTCAAGCATCTCAGTTAAGTATTGTAATATCTGATGAATATTTGGTTTTGCTTTATCAGTTCCTTGTGCTTGATTCCAGGCACGGAATCTCTTCCATTTGTCAGCATAAGATTTTCTAGTACTAGGCCTTCTGGCTTTCAAAATGACATCCATCACAGCTTTACTGAGAGGTGTTGTTTGTATTACTACATTATTAGCCATGCTGCCAGGTTCAGTCTGTAGCTGATTGTTCATAGGTTCATAGGTTCATACTAGGCTATCTGCCCTAGGGCATTTATAAGCCTAGCCAGAGTGTGTTTGGCTTTCGCCACCCATTTTAAATTAAATTTTGCTATGTCCTTTTTTTGAAGTTAGTATACTGTGCTTCTGTCTAACAGTGACACAGAAGTGATACCTGGGGTAAACGATCTCCCTTCCACTCATCAAGATTCCTCTTGAAGAGAGTCAATGAGGGACTCTGCCTAACCTAGACTGGGATCGTGCAGGATCCGATTGTTTTACTGGGACAGTAGTTGTGGTCCTGGAGGTAAGGTCCAAGCGGGGTATTGAGACAAGTTCCTTAGGATAGGTACCAGTATTGGCGGGGCCAGTTCGTGGCAATTAATATCATCCTTGGCTTCTCTTGTCTGACTTTTAGGAGAACCTTGGGTAGAAGAGGCAGAGGAGGAAAGGCGTAAACGAATAGGTTTTTCCAACTGAAGGATAGGGCATCCACTTTCCATGCTTGTCTGTGATAAGTCCTTGTGCAGAATGTTTTCAATTGATAATTTTAAGGAGAAGCAAATGGATCTATGTCTGGGCTCCTCCATTTCTCAGTTATCATGCTGAAGAATTGTGGATTTAGTTTACACTCGTGAGGATCCATAAGGTTTCTGCTTAAAATCGTCTGCCAGATTGTTTTGTTTTCCTGGCAGGAATTGAGCTTGAAGATGTATTTGGTAGGTCAAAGCTGTGTCCCACAGTGCCATGGCTAATCTGCAAAGGGGGTATGAGTGTGTGCCCCCTTGCTTGTTTATATACCACATGATTATGGTGTTGTCCATCTTTATCAGTAGTTCTCCTGGATGAATTAAGTCCTTGAAGGCTGTTAGGGCATTTTGAACAGCTAGCATCTCTTTTTGGTTGATATGCAGATACATTTGTGTTGGTGTCCATAAGCCCTGAATGCATCTTCCTGCCATGTGGGCCCCCCAGGCATAATCTGATGCGTCTGTTGTTAAGGTTTGGCTGGCAGGGAGTAGAGTGAAGGGCAGTCCCATGTTTTGGTGACTTGCCTTTGCCCACCATAGAAACTCCTGTTGCAGGCAGGGAATGAGTGGAATCATTGTTTCCAGGCTGTGTGAATGTTGACTCCATAAACTTTTTACGTACCACTGAAGTTTCCTCATATGCAGTCTTGCATATGGAATTAGTAGGATGCAGGATGCCATGAAGCCTAGAGCCTGCAGAATTTGTCTTGCAGAAGACTGGGTTTTTGTTGCCATCAAGTTTGAAGTAAGTAGTCAGTTGCCTTTGCTTGTCTGGCATAAGGTAAGCCATCTGGGCAGTTGTATGCAAGCTTGCACCCAGGAATGTTATCTTTAGAGAGGATACCAGTTGTGATTTCTTTTCATTTATTGTGTACCCTAGGCATGTTAGAAGCCTTTTCACAAATGCCAGGTGTCGAAGAAGAGTGTCCTTGTTCTCTGCTTGAATGAGGCAGTCATCCAAGTAAGGATATATTTGTATACTTCTTTGTCTGCAAAATGCAATTACTGGTGCCAGGCACTTTGTAAAGACCCTGGGCACAGTAGATAAGCCAAAGGGCAGTGCAGAGAATTGGTAATACATTAAGCCAGCCTTGAATCCCGGGTATCTTCTGCACGATTGTCTTACTGGGACATGCAGGTATGCCTCTTTTAGGTCTAAAGTCACCAGCCAAGCATTCTTGCCCAGCATGGGCAGAAGCTGCTGCAAAGTCAGCATTTTGAATCTTGGAATGTCCAGGTATGTGTTCAAAATCGATAAATCCAGTATTGGCTACCAGGCCTTGTCCTTTCTGGGTACCAGGAACAGTCTTGAATAAAAATCTCGTCCTTTTTCCTGTTCTGGTACTGTCTGAATGGCCCCCATATCCATGAGGGATGTAACCTGTTTCTGCGCCTCTGCCCATTGATTTTTTGGCTGATCTGGCCAACCATTTGTCATTGGCAGTGTGTGGAAATGGAATCTGTATCCGTGTGATATGATGTTTAGTACCCACTTGTCCTGGGTTATTAACTGCCAGTTTTGTTCAAAAAGTGCTAATTTTCCCCCTATGGGTGCTGCCAAAAGATAAGTGCTTGTTGTAGGCAGAGGGAAGTCATTGGGATTGCTTTCTGTAGGCTTGCGCTTTATCTCCTCCAGATTTGGAGGTGGAAGCGCCCCATTGCTTTGACCTGTAGGAATCTTGTGCCTGGTATCTGGAACCCTTAGGGCATCTGGATTTGCCCCTTTGAGGTCTGTCTGACACAAAAAGGACCAATTGTTTGTAGGCCATTGTCTACTGAATCTTGGTGGCTGCACTTGTAAGAAGTCTAAACAGTTTGCATAGACTTAGCTTTGTCTTCCATTTTCTTTAGAACCTCTTCTGCCTTAATACCAAACAGAGAATAATGCTGTAAGGATGCATCTAGCAATTTAGCTTTAACATGATTAGGCAAATTTTGTTCCTTTAACCAGGCATACCTTCTAATTACTGATCCAGTAACTGTGGCCCTGCAGGACGCCTCTAAGGAATCAAAACAGTATGCTTTCCAACTTGTTCAGCTGCATGCAATAATTCCTGCAATTCCTTATTTTCTGCACATTCTAAAATCATCATTTTCTGTTTCAGCAATCCCATAACATGTTGTTGGTACTTAATCATATGCAATTGTCAGTTTAAGGCCCTGATTGCCAAGGCTGTCAGAGGGAGTAGGAGTTTTTGCTGTTGAGGCCTTAACTCCCTTTGGATCCTGTGAAATAGTTTCAGGATCAGCAGCAGGGTTTCCAAATAAAAAATTAAGTGAGTCAGTTACCCTGTAATATCTGTCAGGCTTACTGGGAGCCAGAGGTAAGGAGTCTGGGGTCAAGCTTGACTCTGAAAACAAATCATCCACAATGTCTAAAACAGGGGGGATGGCTAAAGGCTTGTGTGGAGGAAGAAGTAGAAAATCTCTGAGCCTCTTTTTTGATTCTGAGAAATCTTGACTCTCCCAGTGAAAATGCTCCCTCAAAGTATGCAAGGTTTCTCCAAATGAATAATCCTCAGGAGGAGATGCAGATGGAATAGACTCCTCAGCATCATAATCCTCATAGGGAGGTATAGACAATTCCTGATCAGAAGAGGAATCAGAAGAAATAGAAATCTGATCTGAAGATTCATAATCAGCGTCATGCTTAGGCCTCTTAGCTGGAGGGGGATAGGTACCCCTGATCAAGGTAATAAGGTCTTCAGCCATTTTGATCATCTGTTTTTTAGGCATAGAGGCCTGTGCACGTGGCTCATGCGTCATTTTTTTAGTTTTAGAAGTTGCTTTTGTCTTTGGTTTTGCAGCTGTCGTCGGTTTGATATACAAATGCTGAGGTCTGAATACACCCTCAGAAGCAGGTGCCTGCTCAGCGGCTCTGGACCCATCCGAGTGAGATGCATCCGTCAGTCCAATACCTTGAGTATCTTGTGGCATGCCGGACTCCACATGGGTGTTGGTAGAGGCCTGCGACTCAAAGGTAGCAGGTATCAGGGGCTGCGAAAGTGCCTCACTGAGTACCAGCGAACCGGCGACTGGCTTAGGAGAAGCTTCATCGTCGGTCTTGGATCTCGACTGCCTTTCTCTGTCCTTTTCTTTGCATTTATGTACTCCGGTAGTCGTATTGCTATCCGATGACATTTCTGGGTAGTTAAATCTGTTTCCAAAATACTTTGATGCAAAAATATACCGATGCCTGATAGTGCGTTGGTTAAATCTAGCACAAAACCAAGAGCCAGGCATGTTGTGATCAGGGCCTAGGCAAGGAATACAGTATAAATGGAAATCCTTATGAGGTATTTGCTTCCCACAAGTAATACAATTATTAACTTTTTCTGACATCGGTAAAAAGCAAGAAAAATGTTTCCCCAATGGGGTACTTAGCTTTAGTGAAGACTTTGGTTCTGAAACTCAAACTCAAATTTTTCAGTAGTCGGCCAACCGGCACTTGTGAAAATGCTTCTGCTTCGGGCACTGCGCAGCAAGAAAGACTAAAGAAAATGGCGTCGGCTGCATGTTTTATACCCCTGACGTTATGGAAGAGAAGACAGCAACCGATGCAGGACCCAAGACTTTGGAATTCAGGCCTACTGAGGGCAACCTGCCAGCAGATTACCCAAATGTAAAGACTGCAACAGTGAAACACGAAGAACATCTGGAAAACACCAGGCTCAGATGCAATACCGAACTTCTGGTTAAAAGTATTAACATCTTTGCACAAAGATTTAGCCAGGAGTAAAAACTGTTTATATGTGGACCCTGAACAGACACCAGCCTGGATAACAGGAAAACAATGCTCCTACTTAAGAGTGAACCTGCAAGCTACTCTAAAAATTACAGGCCAATAACTTGCCTTCCGACGACATATAAACTATACACTGGAATTGATGCAGAGTTTAAAGCCATTTAGAATTAAACTCAGTTATGGCAGTAGAACAAAAGGGCAATAAAAAACAGTCATATGGAACAAAGGATTATTTGTTGCTAAATAAAGTAATAGTGGAGAACTGTAAAAAGGGGAAAAGTCTAAGTACGGCATGGATTGACTACAAAAAAGCATTTGATAGTATCCCACATTCCTGGATAAAAGGGTGCTTAAAAATAAGATACACCCTACACTGATCGATTACATTACAGTGACCATGAAACAGTGGCAAACCACTTTGTAATTAAGCCATGATAAACGACAACTTATTATACCTGGCATAAAAATTCAAAGGGGGATATTCCAGGGTGACTCCCTGTCACCTCTGCTATTCTGTCTTGCCCTTAACCCATTAAGCTGTTTACTTAACAGTTTAGGTCATGGCTATAATTTGGCTCCTAGAAAACAGCAAAGTATAAAGACTTATCTTCTCTTTGTTGATGATTTAAAACTCATCAGATGAGGAACTGAAAGAAGAATTGCAAGTAGTTAAAACTTTTTCCGAAAATATAAGAATGTCATTTGGTGTTGATAAGTGTGCAAAAGTAACCTTTAAACCAGGAAAGCTGAAGCACCAAGAAAACATCAGTTTGGGACAAGAATGTGATATAAAATTACTTGACTAAGAGGGAATGTGTAAATATTTGGGAATTGATGAAGGATCAACAGTAAATCAAGAAAAAATGTGAATAAAATTTAGTAAGGAATATTTTCGAAGATTTAAATTAATTCTGAAAACAGTATTTGACATCTAGGAACAAAATTCAAGCTATAAATCAATTTGTTCTTCCTGTCCTACTTTACAGTTTTGAGGGATTGACTGGCCCATAAAGTGTTAGATAGATTGGATAGGAAAACAAGAAGGATGCTTCATGCTCATCAAATGATTTATAAAAATCAGTGCATACCAAGATTATATATTCCCCATTCAGAAGGATGTATAGGCCTCTTTGAAACAGATTATATCTATAGATCTGGAATCATGGGACTGCACACATCTGCTGACTTCACAGGATCCAAAAGTAGTGAAAGTTTTGAAACATGAGGAGAATAAGAGGACTTCCCTGCTTAGTCTAGCAGAAGCATATCAACGTCAAGCAGAAATGGAAATCAAACCAGAAGTAGATAAAAATCAGGCAGCAACTGGTATACCAAAAACAAAAGAAAGAATACAAGGTGAGGGATCAGATGCAAAGGCAAGAAATGTGGAAAATGCATAAATATAATTGCACGTATACAAAACTGAAAGAACCTCATGCTGATCAGGATCAAATGCAGGAACGGCTAAAAAGAGGTGAATTCAAACCAAAAGATGAAAGGTTAACATTGGCAGCCCAAGATAGTGGGGTACACACATGTTGTTTTACAAAGTCCATTGAACATGTGGGAGAAACGGACAAATGTAGGTTTTGTAAAACAGAACTAGAAAACAGTCGTACACCTTGTTGCTGGTTGTGACATACTAATGGCATCAAGAGTGTATACTGAAAGGCATAATAGTGTGGAAAGATCGTTGCACTGGGAATTGTGTAAACATTATGGTATTGGAGTAGCTGAAAAACACTGTAAACATGAGCCACAAAGCATCATAGAAAATGATGAAGTCTACATCACATGGGATCACCCATTACCAACAGTTCAAAAAACAGATGCGACAAAGCAAGATATAGTGGGTCCATGAAAAGAAGACTAAAGTAGCATTGATCACTGAAATTGTTATACCCAGTGGACTACAGTTCGAGTACAGAGATGCACACAAAGTCAAAACATATCAGGATTTGCAGGCAGAAACGAGAGCAATGGTGTAAGGAAGATACTCAGACATTTCCAATAGTATTAGGAGCAACAGGTCTTATAAGAAAGACTCTACAATCATATTTAGATACGTTACCAATAGATGCAACTCCATACAAATGGCTCGCAAGGGCATTTAGCTTAGTATTAACCTATGAACCTATTAATGGGCACATTACGGGTACTGTGAAGAGCACTTCTGGCTGACAAAGATTGAAACAATATTAATGTCATGAACTTTAATTGTACTTTAAATTAGGAATGGGGTCTATTCCCATCATGGTAATAGAAATCCAAAGGACATGGAGAAATTAAAAAGAACTTAATTTTTAAAATGTCACAACTAACTAGCTAAATAATACAAATAAAATGGTGACCAAGGAATACAAGTCTGACCAATGGTGACAAAGTGGAAAAGAATAGCCAAGAATATGGGAGAAAAAAATATATATTCTGGAATAGGCAAGGTTCAAATGTTTGCAGTTACTGCCATGGTGATGACTATTGTAGGTTGGAACTGCTCAGCTAGTAGAGCCGGTGTTAGAATTTTGGGGGTCCCCAGCAAATGTCAAGTTGGGGGCCCCACAGGACACTTCCATATTAAGTATCACCCTGTCATTCCCAACCTTCCGAAGGAACCTTTTAAGTTCATGTTACTAGGAGTAGTTTGCACAGACTGAATTGTAGCTTTAACACAGGCTTGTGTTTGCCCATCTCACAAAAGGACATTCAGGTTACTGGCATTTAGTTGCGACAATCATACATTGCAACAACTCTATGTACAGAAATGGACTTGGGTGAAATGGTGCCCTAGGCACTACCTACTGTTTTTTCTTCCTCCTCAAAACAAACACATCCTCTAATGCTCCTTTATGTTCTCTCTCCATTCTGCGATTCCCCACAACAAGCACAATACATTTTTTCCCCTTTCATCATATTTTGCCTTACTCTTCAACTTTTAAGCCATGAGTTTCTATATACTCTGAAGTACATTTTAAAGCTTTTTTTATGCAACCGTTTTATTCAGTGATGGCTCGAACAGAAATTATGATTAAGGGAAGAGATTCAGTGCATTGCTGTTCATCTTTAGTTTTGCATGCCTCCTTTCAATATACCTTTCCTAACAAAGGCAGCACAGTAACAACCGTTTAGGAAATACCAGAATTAAGCCAGGGCCCTCAGAAGCCATAGGGTTACAGATGTCTGTGATGCATTTTAGAGCATTTTCCTAACCTTTTAATCCAATGGCTAATGTGAACTAAAACATCAGGATTTTAAGGATGACATAAGTTGTGCCCAATGCTTAATGTTCAAAGCTGAGAAAATAATATCTCAGAATAAAGTCACAAGACAATTATTGTCAGCATTTCTAGACAGTATTTGTATATCCTATCTGCCTCCACAACTCCACCAAATATTCAATCATTGCCTGTGCATCCCTATGGTGTTAGATTGGGATGAAAGCAGTTTTTGATGGCCACAGTTATGTATTTCAGCTGACTGCTGTCACACATATGCATAGCATGCATGCCTCTTTACTTCTTAACCCTACCATCTAAAGGCAGACACCTGTATAGATGCCTAATGTGCTGTTGTGAGGAAAGTAAAAAAAAATTGTGATTACAGTAATGTAATCCAGTTTATTGTTCATAAGCAGTACACTGCCCCTATACAAGCTATAGTAACCCTCTTTGTACACCTCCGGAGGTGTGAGAGAAAAGTAAAAAACAATAATTACCCTGTTCTGAGCCCCAACATAAGCTATAATGACCTCCTGTACTCACCTCTAAGGTTTGAATGTGATGAAAATTAAAGAAGTAATGACCAAACCATCCCCACCCCCAGACAACCTGCAGCAACCTTTGGTACACCTATGAGCAGGGCTGGTTTTAAAATGGGAACAACCAAGGCCACAGACCACCACTAAGTCAAAATCCATTTTTTTATACAATCTGGGATGTGGTAACCACCAAATCCATAGAAGCTTTAAGTGCCTGAATGTTCTACGACGTATTTTATGCAATACTTTTGAAATGTAATTACCTGTTAACTCTTCTGGGTATAAGTTAAAAAATACAGTACAAGTATGTACTCAGTATTACTGTGTGTATGTGCACAGAAAAAAAAAATCTGAAATAAATGTTTACACACACTCTGCATACTCACTTTCATGGAAACTGGAGGAATTCCATTTAACCTTATACGTGTCTTTGAGGTGGTAGAGTTAAACACATGGATAGATGCACACATATTTAGACAATAACTCTATCAGAGCAAACCACTGTGAAATGGCAATGCTACTCACTGCATCACAACAGCAATGAACATCCTCTTTGTGCCAAATCACAAAAAATAGACACGTATCATTTGTAAAGTCTTATGTTTGTGATGGAAAGCAAATGAAAATATGGCCAGATTGTTACTCTTAAATACACTGCAAACACATCTTCGCCACCACACACAACACAAGTATAATGGCAATGCTGATGATGCTTGTGCTAGAAAGTCAAATCATAGCCATCTTGTTGCTCTTACACTGCAAAACACACACACACACACACACACACACACACACACACACACACACACACACACACACACACACACACACACACACTTTCGTCTGATTTCAGCAAATCACAATACATGTTTACCAGTGTTGAAACAACGGCAGGGTAAGTCATTCCTGCCATTGTCCCCGATTTCACAGAACATCCATGATTTTGCCTAATCATTTTGCTCTAACCCTTGAAAAAGGTTTGGCTTGCTGGTAAATCATTCAGGTTTACAGACTATCAATCAATGCAGAGATCAGAGTTTGATACTTCACATTGTCCAAAAAAGTGCACGCTGATGCAAAATGTATCATTTTATAACTTTTTAAACACACTAGAGTGATTTTGTGCCTTTATTTTTGGTTTTGCCCTGACGTCTTATGCAAAGAAGTTGAGAGTTGTAATATCTGGTGTTCTGTTCTTAAAACCCAAGGTAAGCATGGAGATTGGTCACTGTGGGCTGCTAATTTCTAGTGCTCATCTTGCTCATGTTCATTCGCTAATTGCTGGGTTTATCTTAACAGGGTCATATCACAACCCTGTCTTGATTAGAGTGTAATCAAAAAATGATTTTTTTTCCTCGTGATTTTTCTCCAACTAGCAGCAGCTTTTGTGGGGCACTAAAAAGGTCAAGGATGACTAAGTGTGCCCCCTGCAGCCATAGGTATTGTAGGTAACTAAAGCCAGCTACAATGATAGTTTTAGTGTTGAGAATTTAGGATCTTTGCCTGGAAGTGTTTACACAGGTATTTTTATACCCCAAGTAGACTCCAAAGAATTTTTCCTCAGGTGGATAGCAAATGTTGGAGGTGTGACGGGCAAGAAAGAGGTGGCTGGAAACATTTTTTTGGGAGCGTAATGAGCTGGCAGACTTTACAGATTCTTGTAGAGAGCTCTGTTGGAGATGCTGGGTGAGCAGTTTGTTTTGACTGTGGAGATTTTTTTTTTGTTTTTGAGCTATGATACAGAATTGGAATTGTCTAGACATAGTAAAGCCTTGCTGAGTCCAGTTATGGTGGCTGCCAAAAAAGCAATTACTAGAAAATGGAAATCAAAGTCTAGACCAACTTTACTGAAAGTAGTGAATATAGTTAGTGTCTTTCGGCTTTTCCCGGTTAGGGGTCGCCACAGTGGAACTCTGGTCCGCTAATGATTGGCAGTAGAGTTTTACGTGCTGGCTTGCCGGGCCTAATGCACAACCTTCAACGAAGGAATGCCCATTCATGCATGTCGCCACACAGAAGACACTCTAACTGAGAATCGAACGGGCAACATCTAACTGTGAGGCAACAACGCTACCGCAGCACCACCACCGCAGCTCAACCAACTGGAATTATTGTGGGAACAATATATGCACAGACGGAACAAGGTTTAAGAGGCATGTTTTGAAAGAGCCATATAATGTTTAGCTGACAATGACTGGATAGATTATAAGTGAAGTATAATGTTTGCAACTACAGTTGTTTCAATGGCGTTTGCGATGTATAATGTTTGCAACTAATGTGGTGTCATTTTGTTAATCATTTACATAAATGTAAGATTGCCTACATCACGTGATAATTAAATGAAAATGTTTACTGAAAAAATAAATGAGAGAGAGTGCCCACCAGGAGGGTTAGACAAGGCAAGGGCATCATGTCAGTGGTAAAACGATTTTATGAAATTGTGAAGCAGGTTACTTGACAAAACAAAATTTATAACCTTCTACATCTTTGTATTTTAAAGGAGATACAAGTGAGAGTTATTATTACCCATCTGGTTTATTAAGTATGCAAGACTGCTGTACTAGCCTTTCTTTTTTCAACAAGCATGTTATAAAATATCAAAATAAGATAATTTTCTGTGGTTGGGGGGCCCCTCTGAGGATCAGGGGGCACCTAGCAACCATAGGGTTAGTGGGTGCCTAAGGCCAGAGCTACATCTGCCCATTTTGTTGGACAATGGATAAGAGCATTAGGTAAGGTATGGAACCCAACAATCTACTTTAGGTCAGCATTCCTCCATACCTGCTTTTACCTAAACTATTCCATGCCATTTTGTGTATTGTTCCTTTCTAAGGATTCCTTTTGCTTATCCTACAAGCAGTCACCTACCTCATCCCTCAAGTGAAACTATACACTTTACATCAATAACCACCTTTGTGCAATAGTTCTTCATATATTTCTAAGACTCCTCGCTTTCCCTTCATGTCATGTCCTTTCCTCAATGAAGAACAGTGGTATTACTTTCAAAACTTGGTTCCAAGTTTGCTTCTAATTTAATCTCTAGAGCTTCTTTTCCGCTGTTTCCAAGAAGTTGAAATCCACATCTCATCAGCAGTTTAGCTTCATGTCCATCTAGTGTTGGCACTTCTGCCAACGGAACAGCACCACACCTCTTGCATGCTGACAGAGCCATAACGTACAGAGACAGAAACACACAGGCACTACCAAAATATACAAAAATGGCAGATGGCAGAGAAGAACTGTGCAAATTATATATGATGCATTTACAACTAAGTATTCCATTTCCCCTTGTGCATAGCTCTTGACATTTTTGTACGAAAAAATCTGGACAAAGCCGAAAAATAATGGTGGGACAAAGCCCCAAAAAGGTACAAAATTTAAATACTGCTCTTATAAACTTAGAAAGTTGTTAATTTAAAAGATCTTATATGTTACCATGCATTTTCTAAAGTATATGAAGTCTGAAACTCAAATGCCTGTCATTATATAGTGAATTCAATCCTCACTGTTTTGCCACAAAAAATTCAGAAAACCACACATTTTTATGAGGAACAGACAAAAAATGAGGCAAAAATCTGTATAGTTGAGAGGTATGCCCTTGTGTACCACTCACACTATACATGGAGAAATGTCTCCATCATTTGCCTTCATAAGTCATTTCAGGAAGACTGTTTCATACACCTACCACCATGTGTGAGCAAACATTGCAATTACTATTCTTTCTTCTGCTTTCAGATACTGTGCTTTGTTATTGCGGAGTTCTCCTGAAATATTCAGATCTACTACACTTAATTTAAGGTTCTACAAGGTTTCCCTTATTCTGCTACCACTACATTATTCTCAGTATTTGTAAATGTGTACATATCAAGCTATATAAAGAATTTAGTTTGCACATTTTTTTTTACAAGTGGAACAGGTTTTAGGGTCGCTCTGTAGTTTTTGCCTGCTTTTCCCAAAGTGTAAGTGTTTATCAACTTTGAGATAGCACATTTCTTCACTCTAAAATACTGTCAATAGTTAAGAGAAATAAACAGGTAAACAGAGCAATACATAAATAAATATGCAGACAGGCAGATTATATTTATTTATTCATCCTTTGTTGACAGAGTTACCCCCACTAGCCTGCTGACCTTTTCACAGGAGACTGGAGGTGTTATTTACAGTAGGGGAAATTTGGCCAGGGCATCAGAGACTTCCCGTACTCTTTTTGATAAGTGCTGAAGTGCTGTGCATACCTCTCGACCACTTAATGCAAGAAATCTGGACAAAGCCTGACAAAATGCGGGAACAAAGCCCCAAAAATAGGGACAGATTTTAAATATTGCTCCTACAGTTAGAAAGTTGCTAGAGTAACAGGGTTTATATTAAACAAGTTTTCTGAGGGGTCTTAAGTCTGAAACTCAAATATATGTCATTATTTAGTGACTTCAGTCCTCAGATCATCCCAATGATTTGCCAGAAAACCACAAGTTTTATTAAGAACTAGACCACAGATACGAGGCAAAAATATGGACATTGTGCGAAAATCTGGACAGTTGAGAGGTATGGCTGTGGAATCATTTAAAGTAAAGAATACCTACTAATGTTTCACTGGAAGCTTATGTACTGACCAGTTAACATCCACCCATCTATCCATCCATAACCTCTTTTTCCCCTTTTTGCATATGGGGTTGGGGTGTCACTTGCACAGTGACAATCATGTAGAGGCAAGGTTACACTGCCAGTTGGCTGGTTATATAACTGTTGTAGTTTAGTATCAAATCGTGGTTAGACAGGAATTCATGCATTGTTTTGGCACAAGTAACTTTATCCTGTACTGCGGTCCCATACTGAAGTTGCAGGACCTCATACTTTACTGTGGCTTTCTAGGCTGCCCTTTATGACGCTGTTCATCTCGCTGTTCACCCAACATGACAGCAGACTTGCCTCACTTCAAAAAAGCAATATTTTTTCCATAAGTAGATGATGTTACCGCTGTGAATTAGCGAAGTTTTATTACTGCATGATGTGTAACTTTACCCTGTTGCTATGTCACTACACTTATGACTGCCTTTATTTCTTTCAGTCTGCCTTTAGTTCATATTTTATTGCTGAGAAGTACATATTTTGGGGTCCCTCTGTAGCTTTTATATTTTTGTTTCTTCCCTGCAAGTGTTTAGCAACCTTATGATGCAAGGATTCTATTTCATAATAAAAGTTCAAACTTCCATAGTTATGAACTTCCCTTAACTTTTGAACTCAACACCAACTGGGAATTCTGCTTTCTTTCATCTAAGGCAGTAAACTCAGTCACATGGACTTTGCAACTAACTTAAAATCCCATACCTTCCTTAAATGGCTGAGCTGCCTGCATCCATACGTTCTGTACATGTACAGACTAATTGGCTAATACAGATCATTATTGGATAGCCAGTCTCCTCTGTCTTCACTCCCAACACCAACTATAAAAGTACTTTGGATAGGGTAATCATAAAAGCGGTCATACCTCCTTACCTCAAGAAAAATAAGCTCCAGCTTGTCAGACACACTTTATCATCATAATTCTAATTTTTAAATGACAACTTTATCTTGCTCTCCTCTTGCTGTGCAAAGTACGCACAACTAGATTTTATATAAACTCATGCGTCCCATATTCAAAATCTGTGGTACCATATCTCTCAACACATAAAAATATTCATCCCACCACCAACAAAAGCGGGTCTATATTCAGTCATTGAATGAAAAAAAAAAAAATTGCCGAATGGCATTACATCTAAAATGCCATTGAGTGAAACTCCTCAGCCCCCACACCACCCGTTAATTATATACATCAACTCAGAGATTGTACTACAGTGGGGAAAGGGCAAATTTCCTGACCTCTACTGTAATGTGATTTTACTCAAACTGCTCAGTGATAAGTATGTTTGATGAGACATGCCGTTCGATGGCTGAAAATAGACCCAACAAAAACACCTCAGAAAGGTATAAAGCTATTTTATAGGCTCATAGGTAGGTACTAGTCTATCTGCCCAAAGGCATTTATAAGCCTAGCTGGAATATGTTGGCTTTCGCCACCCCCTTAGATTAGTTCCCTGTGCCTCTGTCCAGCAGAGCCATTGAAGTGATCCCTGGGGTAAACTTTCTGTTTCCCATCCACTCGTCAAGGTTTCAATTGAAGAGTGTTAGAGAGGAGCTCTGCCTAATGTAGATTGGAATCTTGTTCCAGAGCATGGGAAGTCTCTGGGTCAGGAATCTATCCCTCCAGTACATCTTATTTATTGTTGTGTTGAGGTTTAGATCCCTAGAGCATGTGGCTTGAGGGGATATGGTTTTCTTTAGGTGGAGCACGTCCTTCAATTCTGGGTTGGACATGGCCTTGTATGTCAGGCAGAGATCACCTAGGAGTAGGCGGTATGAGTACAGCTGGAATTTCTTCAGTCGAGCTGCATAGGGCATCTGTTTGAGGCCAGTGATCCTCTTGATGAGGTACTTCTGTGGTCTTTCCAGCTGTTGCAGGTGTCTTGTAAGGTACATCCCAAATGGGGTATTGTACTCTATGATGGGTCTGATGAGTGATGAGTAGAGGGGCACAATAACCTCTTTTGATCTGGATGAAAACCCTTTTGTGATTAGGTGGGCCACATAGAAGGATTTTCTAACCACTTTGGCAATGTGATTTTCAAAGGAGAGATTACTATCTATTTGGGTCCCCAGATCCCTTACTATGTCTTCTGTATTTAGGGGGCTACCACCTATGTGGTAGTTTGTGGGTACTTTGTTTTTTCCAAAGGGGATGACTATGCACTTTTTGGCATTTAATTTGAGGCCATGGTTTTGACACCAGGTATCTGTCTCAGTGAGACCCTTTTGGAGGATGTCTGTGTCAGTCGGAGAGTCAATTATAGCCCCCTAGTTTGCAGTCGTCTGTGAACTTGGTTAACAATAGTCCTCCTATGCTTGCCTGTACCTCTGAGAAGTATATGCCAAACCGAAGGGGTCCTAGGAATGAGCCCTGGGGAATGCCACTTGTAAATGGTTTCGAATCAGACCTAGCTCCCACAACTCTTACCACATGGGTTCTGTCTGTGAGCCAGTTGTCAACCCATCTCGTGATGTAGGGGTTTATGTTTAGGCTGGTGAGCTTGTCTATAATACCAGAATGGGGAATGGTGTCAAAGGCCTTTGCGAAGTCTAGTTAGGCTGTGTGGATCACCTTTCCCTCATCTATAGCTTTAGTAACTGTCTCAAAGAAGTCCACCAGGTTTAGGAGGCATGATTTGCCCTTAAAGCCAAACTGGGTAGGGTCCAGTGTTTGGAGGTTCCCAATGTTTCTGTTAATGAGATCCATGATGATGTGCTCCATAGACTTGCAGACCAAGCTAGTCAGGGTTATAGGGCGATAGTTCTTGGGGCCTGTTGTGGCTCCACCTTTGTGGAGCAGAATAACCGTTGCTGTGCGCAGCTCTTAAGGGCACATAGCCTGCGGCGAGGCTGAGTTTGAACAGTGTGTTTAGGTGAGGGGTTAGTTCATCTTTGAGCTATTGTAGGATGCAACCTGCGACACCGTCCGGTCCCACTGATGCTGTGTTTTTGGCTTTGGAGAGGGTTGTTCTAACCTGAGTGTCTGATTTCAGGGGCACTACATTCTTCTGGTATGGTTATGGGCCCTTTTGGGGGTGTGAAGTTTACACTGAACCTGTCTGCCAGGATGTTGGTGATATTGGTCGGTTCAGTGTATTTTGTGCCATTCTGCACTTACTCTGAGCAGATCTGAAAATTGCCACTTAGATTCTTGACATAGCTAAAGAATGACTTGTGGTTATCTTTAGAGGCCTTGGCAATTTTTCTTTCGAAGCTAGCCTTGGCAATTTTTCTTTCAAAGCTAGCCTTGGATGATTTTATGAGGGATCGTAGTTTCTTGCTGATACTGATCAGGGATGTCTTCCCTTCTTGGGATTTTAATCTTTTCTGTACTAGTTTCCTCCTTCTATTGTATAGCTCGTTTATGGCAGGGGTCCACCAGACTGGTTTCCTTTTCTTGGAGGAGTGAGTCTTGGTTTTGCTTGGGATAGCCCGATCCATGCATTCTTGTAGGTGCCCATAGAGTGCATTAGTAAAGGATTTTGCAGCTTGGGCAGTGCTATCCTTCAGCATGGGGGCTTTGAAACTTTCCACCTCGGTCCTAAGTAACGTGAAATTTGCTTTTGAAAAGTTTTTCACGGTGGTTTCTTTGACCGTGGGTGGGGGCAGAATGTGGATATCCAGAGTGATTAGTTTATGGTCAGATTTAACCAGCGAGTGGTTTACCTCCGGTGTGGAACATCAGTCGCCCATGTTGATGATGACCAGGTCCAATATGTTGTCACCTCTAGTGGGGGTGTTGACCGGTTGATCCAGGGCATTTGAGTTTATAAATTCTAGGAAATGTTGGGCAAGGGAGTTAGTACTGGAGTAGTTCTCCCAGTTAATGTTTGGGTAATTGAAATCACCCAATATCAGGGTGTTTGGTAGGACCTTTATGTTTCCCACTGTTTCCAGAAATGCGGGATGGGGGGTCCTAGGACATGGTGGGTGATCTGTAGAAAGCTACAATTTGAATTGCAGTTTTTCCCGTTGTTAGTTGCACGTGGATGATCTCTTAAGCATCGTGCTGTGCCACTAACCTGGAGGTGTGGGTATCCTTGATTAATATGAATACGCCCCCACCTTTTGTATTTTGGTCCGGGTTTTGTGGCCGAAATGTATGGTAGGAGTTGTAGCCTGGTAGTGCTGAGGTGCTCTCTGGAGCCTTAAACCAGGTTTCTGTTACTGCACACATATATCAATTTTCTCCATACCAAGGAGTGTCTCGAATGCATGCATTTTGAGGTTTAGACTTCTGGCATTGAGTAGCATTACCCTCAGTTTTTTGTTACTTGTGCTATTTACGGTGGGTGGGTTTGTCATTTGAGCCTCACCTAAAAAAGGCACTGTGGGGGTGGCAAGAGCCTTGGCCACTATTTGAAAGCCTAAGGGTGACAGGTGCAAGCTGTCTCTAGCAAAACAGTGTGGCTTGTCGAGCAGGTCATACCAGGTTGACAGACACTGGATCCCCTTTGAATGACACCAGAAGCTTAGCCAATTGTTGAAATTGATAATTTTTTCCTTATACTGTGGTATCATTCTTGGTGAGGGCAGGATGCTACTTAGGGTCAGGGTCATACCAGCCTGGGCTACGTGATCAGAGAGCTCTTCCATGTCCCTTTTCATGTAGTACAGTTTGGTATAGCTCACGTCATTCACACCAACATGAACAATGACAGAGTCGTATTTGTTCTGGAGTGACCTGAGTGCTTGTGTTAAGTAGTGGATCCTGGTACCAGACAGGCAGGTAAACAGTAACCTTCTCCTTGTTCAGGCTAGGTGAGTGGGACATCAGTGGGCCTGACTATAGAGTCACCTATTACTAGTGTGTTCAGTATGTTATTTTGCCTTAAGGGCTGTGATTGCGTGGCACACTGGTTTTGTGAAGTATGGGTTTCATGGTTTGTTTTGGGGGTGGAGGTTGCTTGGATGTCTGCTTTGGAGGTCTCTGTTGCTTTTGACAATTTTTATTTAGAGCCTCCGAATATGTTTTCGTGTATTTATGTGTGTTTTTTGCCAGTGCTGGTTTCATAGGTCTATGTGAGACTGGTGGTGTGATTCAAGTAATTCCCTTCTCCTCTTGACTGTCTGGTCCAGTCTTGGGTTGAGAGAGCTTAGCCTCCAGTTTGCTGTATAAATGCATCTCTCGCATGTATTACTGTTTGGTGGTAGGAGGAGAGGGTTGTCTGTGTACATGAGGCAGTTGACCTTTTGACCTTTTTATCTACCACATGTCCTTCTCCACTTAAGTGTTATTCGATACAAATTTTAAAATACATAAAAATGGTCAAATAAACATAACAATGCACTAATAAGTCCCAATAACCAAAACAAACACTATTTTAATAAAACCTCACTTTCCTGCACCCATAACAAAGTTAAAAGAACTATTGTAATCTCCCCAGACTGAAAACTATTAGCAATCTCCAGACCGACACCAGCAAAATATTCTTTCCAACAAAGCTGTAGTAACTAAACTGTCATAGAACCCATCTCTCCTCCAAAAAACAAAACATAAAAGTAGTGCTTATAACTACATTTACCTAGCATAATTTAAAATGCATAAATATAACTTCAGATAATCCAAACCTATATGATATGCCATTAAAATGTCACCTCTCATCAGAAATTACTCCCACATAATGGCTCATAACACAATGTTCAACAGGATCTCCTCCCAAAAACTTGTGAAAGGGCTGCAACTCTATTAAAATCTACCTTTGACCATGGCAGTTATGGAAGCATACAATAATTAGGCTGTCTGTACGGGTCTACTTCAGAAGACTGAAAAACAAAAAAGACTGCTTCCCAGAAGACTGAAAATTCAAAATACTTAAATGATCTAAAACAAAGAGTGAGAAGGTCACACAGAAAAAACAATCAGTAAAAACTAAATGAAAACTCCAGCCAAGCTAGAACTTCCACTGAGTGACCTCTCAAACCTCTTGTGTCAGAGGCACGTGGGATATGTGCACATGACCCTTATGAACATCAGGTGTTTCAGCTATATGGCGATTCTGAATGCCCATGACTTATTTCTTTTTAAGTCATTTCAATGGACAGTTTCAGGCCAATAAAGCCAAACCCCAGTAGCTGTGGATACCCATATTTCGGCCTTGTTATGACCTCATCAGCACAGCACAAGCAAAGTGTTTGGCTAAGCATAAGAGACACAGGGCTGTTATACCCAGCTGATGTCCCAAGGCCAAAATACGCATATCCACAGCTAGTGGGGTTTGGCATTATTGGCCTGAAATTGCCCATTGAAACGACTTAAAAAGAAATAAGTCATGGGAATTTAGAATCGCCATATAGCTGAAACACCTGATGTTCATAAGGGTCATTTGCAAATATCCCATGTGCCTCTGACACAAGAGGTTTGAGAGGTCACTCAGTGAAACTACTAAATGATGGAATTTGCCCCTTCTCCACTGTTGTGTGATCTTGGAGTTGGTATATATAGTTAGCAGGGGGTGTGGGGAGGTGCAGCGCCCAACATGAAGGTGCAGGGGGGCTTTCCCCCTGCATTAAAAATGTGTTCAGTATTTTGAATTTTCAGTCTTTTGGGATTCAGTCTTTTGTTTTTTTCAGTCCTCTGAAATAGACCTATCTGGACACATCCATTTAAATCAAACCCCCCACTCACTCTCCAACCAACAAAACCATTAACACACACACTCGGAAACTAAAAGCATCACACACACACACACACACACACACACATTAAGCTTTCTAATCCAAAGGAAGAATTTAGGGCATAAAAAAAAGTTTAACAGCATTTCTAATAAAATCAAGGAATTAGAAACATTTGCTGAAATATATTTCTCAATCACATTAATAATTACTAAAACATGGTTCAAATTTTGAGCTTAAACACAATATTTGTGTCTGCCAGCCTGATAGATCATACAAAGGAGCATGTGTTATAGTAATAATTCTCAAAAGGATGACTTATTTGGAGCTGGTATGATGGAAACATACTTTTTTGACGCAGTGATGCAGCGGTAGCGTCGTCGCCTCATAGCAACAGGTTCTCTGGTTCAATTCTTGGCTGGGGTGCCTTCTTTGCAGAGTCTAGATGTCTTCCCTACGTTCATGTGGATTTCCTCCAGGTGCTCCAGTTTCCCTCCCACATTACAAACGCATGCGTCCAGAGAATTTTTCCCCAGGCCTCCGCTGGAAATTGGCTTTGTTCCAAGTTGGACTTTCCCAGTAAACAAATGTTAAATAAAATAAAATATTTCAGTCAATTCCCTCTTCATGCTCACCTTAATTACTTCCATTCGAGAATATAACACCTAAAGGTTTTATAAGTGTTGTCTAGGTCTATTTCTTTTGCAACTTGATGTTAACTCTCAGTAAGCATGACAGATCTTTATACTGATGTCAGACCTCTACTGAGGACCTGTAAATAAAATTGTTTTTTTTTTTGTTTTTTTAATTCATTTACCAAAATGTTTTGTGATATTTTCACCTAATCTGTGCCTGGAAATGGTTCATTGTTATCAGTGCACTACACTGGTTAAGAAACTTAAGTAAATAAAATAAAATGTAAAGCTCTATATAGTCCCCTCAAAAAAAGGAAACCTACTTTAAGACAATATTAAGTGGGCAATTAACAATACTAATTCAGACATTATCTGTATGCAGAAGACAAATATAGATGTGGCAGTCTCTTCAACAGAGTGACTAAATTCTTCTCTATGGATCCACTCAAGTACACACAGGCAAGCCACTAACACAACAAATATACTGCATCAGATATTAGCTTCACACACAGACCAAATCACTGTATCTGGTATCTATCCTAACCCCATTATCCCACTGCCCTATATTCATAATATGGAACTAGGGTAAACCAAACAAATGTCACTCATACATAAAAACAGAGTATGCTGTTTTGAAAAAAATAAATCAAACAATACAACAGACCTGCTGTGACCAAAAAGTTTTCCAAACAGATATCACACCAACCATCTCTACACTGCAATCAATTCAATCCTTGACAACGTTGCCTGTCTAAAAATGCTGAGAGAATAAAATTCTTCACAACCCTGGGCAACTGAGGATTTTAATAGAAAAGGATACTGAATGACTAAAATACACAAAAAAGTAACAAATAAGCCAACCTAGAACATTACAGGTATTGTAATTGCATACAAAAATGTAAAGTATATATTAACAATTGTAAATAAAAAAATCCTTTTTTTGATTAAAATTACCTGCCCCTTCATTGCCCACAAAATGCTTGCACTTTCTTAAGAAAGGAGGAAAGCCAGGAAATACAACTTCCCCTTCACTCTCCCCAGATTCTACTGACAACAAAGCAGCTGAGATATTACAAAATCACTTCAAAATGGCTGTCATCTCCAGAAAACGTCCACCTACTTGTCTTAAGAGCCCATTAAACAAACCATTTGGCAAGGTCAACTAAAAACAGTCAGCCTACGTACCATAATAAAGTTCCTAATGACAACCAAAGATTGCAGATCTGGTGGTTTTGACAACATCCCACCAGCATCTATTAGGATGCCTGCTCATTTTCCAACTATGCCTTTAACATGGCTCATAAACAAAAGGGCAAAGTGTAGGGCCTACTATATGCCAACAGCATTGTATAATACTGCTATACAAACATATCCATATATAATACCACTATACAAAGGGAGCAGTAAGTAAGGCATAAAGGAGAATGCACTTAGCTAAGTGATTATCACTAACTGGCTCTGCTCCTGCACCAAGCCAGGCTAATACCACATAAGCCCACATCAAATTTCATCTCCTAAATTTTATAGTCTCTATGTATACCCCACTCCCACTTGTTACCACCACCTATCAGCAGCTACCTACAATAAGAGTATAATTTGATAATTTATTTTTTTTTTTGTAAGGGTATACATATGTACACTTTACTCAAATGATCAACTAAAGATGGACCCCTGCCCTAAAAAAAAAAAAAATATATTATATATGACTACTATATTTTAATAACTTTCTCCTTTGTATGTTGTACTTTCTTTGTTGTCTCTAGATATTTCTGTTAAATTCCATGTAAAACAGACACTGCACCTGTCAATGTTGTTCTTGTTTTATTGGAGCTTTTCTCCTCAGGCCTCCACTGAAAATGGACTCACACCCAGATGGACTATCCCGATCAGCAAATGTAAAATAAATAAATAAATAAAATGGTTTCTACAAAAAAAAAAAAAAAAAAAAAAAAAAAAAAAAAAAAAAAAAAAAAAAAAAAAAAAAAAAAAAAAAAAAAAAAAAAAAAAAAAAAAAAAAAAAAAAAAAAAAAAAAAAAAAAAAAAAAAAAAAAAAAAAAAAAAAAAAAAAAAAAAAAAAAAAAAAAAAAAAAAAAAAAAAAAAAAAAAAAAAAAAAAAAAAAAAAAAAAAAAAAAAAAAAAAAAAAAAAAAAAAAAAAAAAAAAAAAAAAAAAAAAAAAAAAAAAAAAAAAAAAAAAAAAAAAAAAAAAAAAAAAAAAAAAAAAAAAAAAAAAAAAAAAATAAAAAAAAAAAAAAAAAAAAAAAAAAAAAAAAAAAAAAAAAAAAAAAAAAAAAATAAAAAAAAAAATAAAAAAAAAAAAAAAAAAAGAAAAAAAAAATAAAAAAAAAGAAAAAAAAAAAAAAAAAAAAAATAAAAAAAAAAAAAAAAAAAAAAAAAAAAATAAAAAAAAAAAAAAAAAAAAAAAAAAAAAAAAAAAAAAAAAAAAAAAAAAAAAAAAAAAAAAAAAAAAAAAAAAAAAAAAAAAAAAAAAAAAAAAAAAAAAAAAAAAACAAAAAAAAAAAAAAAAAAAAAAAAAAAAAAAAAAAAAAAAAAAAAAAAAAACAAAAAAAGAAAAAAAAAAAAAAAAAAAAAATTAGAAACAACGAGATTAAAAAAAAAAAAAAAAAAAAAAAAAAAACCGAGTGTGAAGGAACCGAAGGTGGAGGTGTATCCAACTTCATTAAAATCAAATACACTTTGAGGTCTGTCAAACAGCGTGACTTTCTTGAACTACTCCATATCCAATTAATTTTTGGGAAAGTACAATACCACATCATTGCTAGCTATAGATCCTCACCAAGAAACTGGATAAGCACACCGACTACCATGATTTACTGGAATCCCCCACTATACAGCCCGACACCTTAGTCATGGGAGATTTCAACTATCCTTCCATAGACTGGTGCACATACATGAGCAAAAACACGCTTGCCCAGAGGTTCCTGGAGTTTGTCAACACAAATGAAGTGAACAGGTAGTCTGCACCCCCACTAGGGGCCCTAATGTTCTGGCCATAGTACTCACCAACATGGGGGGTGGTCACTGTACTTCTCCATGCGTGATGTCCTCCCTGGTTAAGTCAGACCACAAATCAGTTTAGTCTGAAGTAACCACTGGAACTGATATCCCCACAGGAACAAAATTATAAAACACTTCACCAAAGTTAACTATAGCGCACTTGGCAATGGTATATAAAGCTTCATACTACCCGCAATCGCAGACACCAGTGATCACTATGCAGAACTGTATGCAAATGCCCTGTACAAACACTTAAGTGACTGCATAAACTCTGCTGTACCCGAACGATCAAAACTGGGTCTTCCCATAAAAACAAGCCACCATGGTGGACTTAAAGTATAAATAGATTATATAACGAGGAAGAAACTGTTGTTCAAAAGCAAGAGGGAGATCATGGAGCAGAGGAAGAGTTCCCTCCTAAGCCTAAACAAAACAATCAGAACTCTTGTAAACGTCTTCTAAAGCAAATAAAGCCAAAATCACATCCCTAGCCAAGGAAAATCATAAGGCATTCTTTAACTACATCTGAAGTCTAAAAGGGAATGCCCAGCTATGTGCCGAACTGGTTGTAGATGGAATCAGTCACACTACACTGGAAGATATCGCCAACCTGTTAGCTGACAGATTCGGTGCAAACTTCACCCCCTATCCACATCTACCATACCCTAATGCATACCCAACATGAGCCCTGTGCCTAGTATCTCTAGAGAACAGGTCATCTCTGCATTTGCCAAGGCCAAAGTCACAGCCTTAGTGGGACCAGATAATATGCCAGGTTGTTTACTAAACAATTTAAAACAAGACCTTGTAGACCCACTTGGTGTTCTCTTTAATCATAGCTTAACAACTGGCTATGTTCTTGCAGAATGGAGAAAAGCAAAGGTAATCCCCCTGCACAAAGTGGGACCATCAACTGACCCTCTGAACTACAGACCCAGAAGTCTAACCAGCCTCATCTGCAAGGCCATGGAAAGAATCATCATGGACCTTATCAACAAGGACATAGGCAACCTCCAAATGTTAGAACAAAGCCAAACTGGGTTGGATAAGGGTAGACCACAAACCACACAAGAAGAAACAATTATTACAAAGTGTCGGCAAATTGAACACAAATAAGATGAAACTTAACGCTTATTTTAACAGCAAGTTGTTACGGCAGTCCGTAGCCTCTTCAGAGATAAAGTGAACAATTCAACACACACTCCATTAAAAACAGCACAAATGACATCTTCCTCAGAGCAGTAATCACCTTTTAAAGGCAGTAATCACACGCAATATAAGGCTACAGTTCACAATATTAGTTAATACAATAGCTAGTGTACAAGCCTTATATAACACATGTATAAAATAAACTTTAAAAGATACTAATAAATAAAATTTACATAAAAAATAATAAATTATAAATTAATGAGTCTCACATTTAATAGGGCCAACTATTCTACCGGGAATACCTGCAGTGTGTATATGTATAAATACCTTTGCAGGAGGGTTAAATTACCTGTTATACAACATAATACTGTCATTAAAAAACAAAATGACAACAGCAACTGTAACATAGCCCCTGTTTTAAAGCTAAAAAGTTACTTTAGGTAATTCATATTTAACCTACTGTCAGTGTCTTGTAGACATAGGGTAAACAATAGGGTAGACCCTTTAGTTTTTAGTGGGCGTACAGGAGCACATTGATTTATTAGAAGTTTTAACATCTAATATTGGAGATAGGGGGACATAGTAAGAAAGTCCTTTTATACTCTATAGAAGTGACTTGTTAATTATTGGTTCATTACTTTGTCATTTTGTTTTTTAATGACAGTATTATGTTGTATAACAGGTAATTTAACCCTCCTGCAAAGGTATTTATACATATACACACTGCAGGTATTCCCGGTAGAATAGTTAGCCCTATTAAATGTGAGACTCATTAATTTATAATTTATTATTTTTTATGTAAATTTTATTTATTAGTATCTTTTAAAGTTTATTTTATACATGTGTTATATAAGGCTTGTACACTAGCTATTGTATTAACTAATATTGTGAACTGTAGCCTTATATTGCGTGTGATTACTGCCTTTTTAAAAGGTGATTGCTGCTCTGAGGAAATTTGAAGATGTAATTTCCTTTTTGTGCTGCTTTTAATGGAGTGTGTGTTTGATTTGTTCACTTTATCTCTGAAGAGGCTACGGACTGCCGTGGCGAAAACGTCTTGGTTTTAAAATAAACGCGTTAAGGTTTTTTCATCTTATTTTGTGTTTGGTTTTGCTGCCGACAAGGACCTCGCTTTGTGGATTTATTGGATAAGGGTAGATCAGGCTTATTAAACCTAGTAGACTTCGAGAAGGTCACCAAAGGCATGGACGACTGTAAGACAATGTACACAACCCATCTCGAGCTTGCCAAGACTTTTGACACAATTACCTGCTCTGGCATTGTTGAGAAACTCTCCCAGATAGGAATTAACCCTTATGTTACTAAATGGGTAACCAATTGGCTCACCAACAGAACACACACTGTCAAAATTGGTGACTCCACTTCCACCAGTAGACCCATCACCAGTGAAGTACCACAGGGGCCTGTGCTAGGCCCCTTACTGTTTAGCATATGCTTCTCAGAAGTCCAGGCCAAAGTAGGTGGTCTTTGGCTCACCAAGTTTGCTGATGATTGCAGACTGGAAGCAATCACAGAGTCATCCCAACAATGACAATATATTACAAGAAGGGCTAACGCAAACAAATGAGTGGTGCCAAAGCCATGGTCTAAAACTAAATACAAAAAATGCATTATTATTTCCTTTGGCAGAATGGAATTCTCTACAAAATACAATATTGATAAAACCTCCCTAAGCTCCAACCCAGTGGTGTGAGACTTGGGAACATAGGTCGATAGCAATCTGAGCTTTGACCACCAAGTTTCCACAGTGGTAAGGAAACCCTTTTTCGTAGCGCACCTCATAAGCAAGGGCATAGCATCTAGTTCAAGGGATGTTATAACTCCACTGTACTCGACTCTTATCACATCACTAATAGAGTATAATGCACCCTTTTGCATGTATCTCACCAGACACCTGCAGCAGCTGGAGAGACCTCAAAGGTTTCTCACTAGGAAAATACAGGGATTCCAAACCATGATAGGCTGCTGAGAGACAAATTGTGCCTGGCCTATAGGGCAATCTCCAACCCTGCCCTAATGGAAATAATGCACATCCACAAGTCACTCACACTCTAGGGATCTTAACCTAGGTTTGTGACATTAACAGATAATGCTGGAGAGGCAGATGCATCTCCCAGAGACGGTCACTTCTCTGGAATAGACTTGTTCACATAAAACAGAGTTCCTCACTGACCCTATTCAAACACAACATAGATAATAGGATGGGAGCCTACAAATTCACCCTTGGGGTGGCACCCATGTCCCTCATATACAGGGGTAGCCAGTGTTGATCAAAGACACAATGTGTGAACTACATAAAAAAAGAGAACAAATGGGGATACTTGGGATTGACATGATTAGGTTTGTAAAGGCTCTACGGCCGCTAACTTAGGAACCTCCTGTGAACCTATGAAGAACCCATATCAATCAGGCATGATTTTTCCATTCACAAATAAAATTAGATATCTGGGCTCCATCCTCGATGACACACGTTCTTTACATGAAAAGATTGAATCACAGAAAAAAAACGCTACATGACATTTAATAGATTGTCTTTGGCAGTAGGGTTAGGTAGTATCAGAGCCAGTACAAACTAGTCAAAACTTTGATGTACAGAAAACTATTCCATGGTTGCCTTACATTGGCTTCTCAACTTCCTTAACAAAATTGAACAGATATACCATGACAGAAAATGTTACCCTTGGTACAGCATCAAAAACATAACAGTGTGTCCTACAACTAATTTTGAACAGATATCAAAAAAGTTGTATTACTTGTGTCAGGCTCACAAATTTCTACACTCAGATAAGAAACATTCCAATGTCTTATCATATTGGAGCATACTTCCTTATTACAAACTTACTTTCATCTGAAAACTTATACATAACCTCTAAAAGAGGCAACTCATGTGGTGACTGTTGAAAAACTATATACGGTCTGTTCTGATTCAAACTCAAAATTAGACATTACCAACTTAAACATTATCACTATACAAAAAGTACAAATGAAACACTAATCAGAAAAAGCATGGTTATTAAAAATGTCGCCTCCAGAATAAAACTACATCACCCATCATGAAGTGCAGTGGATTAGCAAGGAGGAAGTAAGGATAGCTATGAAGAGGATGAAAAATGGAAAGGCTGTTGGTCCAGATGACATACCTGTGGAAGCATGGAGGTGTTTAAGTGAAATGGCAGTGGAGTTTTTAACTAGATTGTTTAATGAAATCTTGGAATGTGAGAGGATGTCTGAGGAATGGAGAAAAAGTGTTTTGGTACTGATTTTTAAGACTAAGGGTGATGTGCAAAGCTGTAGTAACTACAGAGGGATTAAACTGATCAGTCACAGCATGAAGTTGAGTGTAGTGGAAGCTAGGTTAAGAAGGGAGGTGATGATTAGTGATCAGCAGTATGGTTTCATGCTAGGAAAGAGCACTACAGATTCAATATTTGCTCTGAGAGTGTTGTTGGAGAAATACAGAGAAGGTCAGAAGGAGTTGCATTGTGTCTTTGTGGACTTAGAGAAAGCATATGACAGGATGCCTAGAGAGGAGTTGTGGTATTGTATGAGGAAGTCGGGAGTGTCAGAGAAGTATGTAAGAGTGGTACAGGATATGTATGAGGGTAGTGTGACAGCGGTGAGGTCTGCGGTGGGAGTGACGGATGCGTTTAAGGTGGAGGTGGGATTACATCAAGGATCAGCTCTGAGCCCTTTCTTATTTGCAATGGTGATGGACAGGTTGACAGACGAGATCAGACAGGAGTCCACGTGGACTATGATGTTTGCAGATGACATTGTGATCTGTAGTGAGAGTAGGGAACAGATGGAGGAGACCCTGGAGAGGTGGAGATATGCTCTAGAGAGAAGAGGAATGAAGGTCAGCAGGACTAAGACAGAATATGTGTGTGTGAATGAGAGGGAGGATAGAGGAATGGTGAGGATGCAGGGATTAGAGGTGGTGAAGATGGAGGAGTTTAAATACTTGGAATCAACAGTTCAGATTAATGGTGAGTGTGGAAGAGAGGTGAAGAAGAGAGTACAGGCAGGATGGAGTGGATGGAGAAGAGCGTCAGGAGTGATTTGACAGACGAGTACCATTAAGAGTGAAAGGGAAGGTCTACAAGAGGGTAGTAAGACCAGCTATGTTATATGGGTTGGAGACAGTGGCATTGACAAAAAGGCAGGAGTCAGATCTTGACGTGGCAGAGTTGAAGATGTTAAGATTTGCACTGGGTGTGACGAGGACAGACAGGATTAGGAATAAGTATATTAGAGGGTCAGCTCAGGTTGGAGGGTTTGGAGACAAAGCCAGAGAGGCAAGATTACGTTGGTTTGGACATATGCTGAGGAGGGATGCACAGTATATTGGGAAAAAGATGCTAAGGATGAAGCTGCCAGGTAACAGGAAAAGAGGAAGGTCTAAGATAAGGTCTATGGATGTGGTGAGAGAGGACATGCAGGTGGTTTGTGTGACAGAGCAAGATGCAGAGGACAGGAAGAAATGGAAACAGTTGATCCGCTGTGGCGACCCCTAATGGGAGCAGCCGAAAGAAGAAGATCCAGCATGGTTTTGAAACTTGTACATGAAAACCCTTACATATTCAAGATGTCTCAAAAATGTTCAGTATATATATATATATATATATATATATATATATATATATATATATATATATATATATATATATATATATATGTGTGTGTGTGTGTGTTTGTGTGTGTGTGTGTGTGTGTGTGTGTGTGTGTGTGTGTGTGTGTGTGTGTGTGTGTGTGTGTGTGTGTGTGAGTATGTAAATACTTTAAAAATGATAACAGTAACCATCTGCAGTACAAACATGGTTCAAACAGAAGCAAGTCACAACATCACTTCTCTACTAACTGATAGCAAAACTTTTACAGGTCAGTAAACAAATACCATGCAATTCTCAGTAATCAAATGATTATCCTAGCACAGAAAATACCACAATCAAAACATCACTGAATTAGTATAAAGGGGATCAAATGCTGATGAAAATATTAAAACCTACAAATCCAATCACGGCCTCTCTCTAAAACACCTAAATTGGCTTGAATTACCCCACCAGCTTCTTCTCTCCCAGTTCCAGATCATCCATTCTATCATATACCAGCCTTCCTACTGCCCAGCATTATCCCCTCTCATCTCCCATTATTCACTCTCCAGACCTGTCCGAAGCTCTAACCAAGACCTACTACAAATCTACAAATCCAAGTCTAAATTTGGATGCAGCATGTACAGCTATTGCCTGGAATAGGCTCCCACTAGAAATCAGGACTCTTGCACATCCTAAACAATTTAAGACAAGCCACCAAAGAGCACTTTAAAAGTCACTGGTCCTGCCACTGCACTCTCCTTCCTTAACATTCCCTACTTCTCAAACCTTAATCTACTTTCTGCCCTTAACTCACTTCTCACTAGCTCTCTCTAATCTTCCTGGACTACTCTTTCTACTGTCTTCTAAATCTATTAAGCAAATTGCCTCAGAGAAACATTCTTTTGTAATTGTCTTGCCTTCATGCAACTACATCATGATAAAACTGGGTTTTTTTAACCATTTACCCCAAAAACTATACTCATCTTAATGACATATTTCTTTGTATACATCTTGAAATAGTTAGGGTGGCCACGGTGGTGCAGCATTGCCGCAACAGCAAGAGGTTCTCCGGTTTGATCCTCAGCTGGGGTGCCTTCTGTGCGGAGTCTGCATGTCGTCCCTGTGGTCGCGTGGGTTTCCTCCGGGTGCTCCGGTTTCCTCCCACATCCCAAAGACATGCTGTAAGTGGACTTAACACTCTAAATTGGCCATAGGTGTGAGTGTGTGCCTTCTGTGGAAGGTTGGGTGCCGGGCTGGCAACTCGACACAGTAAAATTCCACTGCCAATCATGAGCGGACAAGGGATCCGTTGTTTCATGAGTGGACAAGTGATCCGTTGTGGCAACCCCTAACCGGGAAAAGCCAAAAGAAGAAGATGAATCTTGCTATACTCCTGATTATTGACACTGTATAACATTGTATTGCTACTTAATGCCTTGTAATAATCCTGTAACATTGCTGTTTAATGCTAATTTATAATGAAGATTGTATAATATGTTGGAGCTTTTCTCCCTGGGCCTCCGCTGAAAAAGGGCTCTTCAGCTCAGTCGAACAATCCCGGTCAACAAATGTAAAACAAATAAAAAAAAAAAATAATAATTATGCAGAGTACAGATGAGGAAAATAATTAATATATTTGGAGTATACAGATCAAATGTAACTATGTTTTGTTTTCTTATAGGTTCATAGGTAGGTATTAGGCTATTGGCCCTAGAGCCTATATAAGCCTAGCCAAAAAGGTACCCTGGCTTTCGCCACCCAAGGAAATTATTTTTCTGTCCCCCTGTTGAGCAGAGCCACAGAAGTGATCCCCTGGGTTAATTTCCTATTTCCCATCCAATCATCAACATTTTTCTTGAAGACTGCTAATGAGGAGCTTTGTTTGATATAGATAGGTAGTTTGTTCCAGAGTATGGGAAGTCTTTGGGACATGAATCTATCCCTCCAGCATGTTCTGTTTATTATGGTGACAAGGTTTAGGTCCCTAGAGCATGTAGCTCGGAGGGATTGGGATTTCTTTAAGTGGAGCATGTCCAACAGCTCTGGGTTTGACATAGCTTTGTATGTTAGGCAGAGATCGCCTCTGAGTAGGTGATATGCGACGGAGTAAAGCTGGAGTTTTTTTAGATGGTCTGCGTAGGGCATCTGTTTGAGGCTGGTAATCCTCTTTGTGAGGTATTTCTGCAGCCTTTCCAGTTGTTGTAGAGGTCTTGTGAGTTACATACAAAAGGGGTGTTGTACTCTATAATGGGTCTAATGAGTAATGAGCAGAGGGGAACAATGACCTCTTTTTTTCTGGATGAGAAATCTTTTGTGATGAGGTGTGCAACGTAGAAGGATTTCCTGACTACTGTGCGATGTGATTATCAAAGGAGAGACTACTGTCCACCGGTGTCTCAAGTTCTCTTATCACACTTTCTGTGTTAAGTAGACTACCATCTACATGGTAGCTCATGGGTACAGAGTTTTTACCAAAGGAGATGACAATGCACTTTTTAGCATTGAGCTCAAGTCCATGGCTTTGACACCAGGCATCTGTCTCAGTGAGGCCCTTTTGTAAGATGTCCACATCATTAGGACTTTCGATTATGGCTCCTAGTTTGCAGTCATCTGCAAACTTCGTTAGCCAAATACCTTCTGTGTTAGCCTGTACTTCAGAAAAGTAGATACCAAACAGGAGAGGACCCAGGACTGAACCCTGTGGTACTCCACTTGTCTAAAGTTGGATTAGTGTGGGTTCTGTCAGTGAGCCAGTTGGCAACCCATCTTGTGACATAGGGATGTATACCTAGTTTAGTGAGTTTATCTATAATTCGAGTGGGGGATGGTGTCAGAAGCCTTTGCGAGATCTAGATAGGCTGTGTGAACCACCTTACCCTTGTCTACAGCCTTGGTGACTGCTTCAAAGAAGTTTATCAAAGAAGTCTATCTTTGTTAGGAATATGTAAAGAATCACACACAACTGAATATTTTACTTCTGTATGCTGTATAGCATTAGTTGAAATGTATTTGGAGCGTTTCTTTCCTGGCCTTCACTGAAACTGGCAACATCCTAGTTGAACAACCTTATAATCAAAATAAATAATTTAATTAACATTTTTGAGAAAAAAAGATAATCACAGCTGACTCTGTGGCATAGTAGTTTGCATCACTTCCTCATAACAGATGGTCCACTTATTTGATTCTCGACTGTAGTACCTTCAGTCCAGGGCCATCATGATCCCCTTATGTTTACATGGGCTTCGGCTAGGGGTTCTGGTTTATCCCCCTCCCCCTTCCAAAGAAACACTAGCAGCTTAAACAGCAATCCTAGTTTGTCCCTGTGTGTATCCCTATGGGTGCTTGTGAATGTGGGTGCGAGACATGTGTGACCTACAGTGGACACTGGTATCCCATCATTGGCCGATTCCTGTCTTGTTGGTACAGACTGTGACCACTGAAACCTTGAAATGGAATTAACTTGTAAAGAAAACAGATTATCCAAGTAGAATGCAATAGGACTACTTCATAAATGGTTAAAAGGCATACATACACACGCGGGCGCACACATGAAGTAATAAACGCACTGAAAACATTGACACTAAAATAAAAATTTAAAACATGCCGCATTTGCAATCCGTGCTAATCTGTACATAACATTTGTGTCATCTATCCCCGTCCCCTGTTTTAATCCTTTTTCAGTCTGCCTAAAACACCAGTTCAATGATTTAAGCTACACCGCTATGCAGTAACATGCTCAAAATGCTCAATGCCACCTATGAAAGTTGAGTTTTACTCTTAAATGCATCATCTTTCAGATTTTCTTTCATCAATTTCTTCTTTTTTAACTGCACCCTTTTGCCCTGACAATTCAGCAAGTCCATTGTATAACCCCTCCCTCTTTTCCAGTGCTGTATACTTGGGATGCAGCCTTGCCATACTCTCTCTCCCCTCCATTCTTGGTGTTTTGGAAAAATGTAATATGATCACTAAAATTAAAAGGATTATAAAGTGACTATTTACAATTGTTAAGTGGTTAACTGAGAACTACTAAAAAATAAACACTACTACTTGTGTTTGACTATTTAATCATTCTACAGAGCTGAAACTCTGGCACTTGGCTTACCAGACCCCACTGTCCTTTTCTGTGTACAGTTACCACTTAAATTGTAGAAGCAGAAAGTAGCACACACAGACCACTCTGCTGAACACCTTATCCCAGCATCCTGTAGATCTTTACCACTGCTTGTCCCATTGCTGTAAGGACCAGTCTAACATCATCACTTTGTCCCATTGCTGTAAGGACCAGTCTAACATCATCACTTTGTCCCATTGCTGTAAGGACCAGTCTAACATCATCACTTTGTCCCATTGCTGTAAGGACCAGTCTAACATCATCACTTTGTCCCATTGCTGTAAGGACCAGTCTAACATCATCACTTCCAGTTCCTTCATCATCATCGCCATCTCTGGGGTCAATCCCCCCCATTCATGCTATTCTCCATTTCCCCAAAAGGATATAGCCATGGGGTCAATCCCCCCCATTCATGCTATTCTCCATTTCCCCAAAAGGATATAGCCATGTACCTTCTGGCATTGAACATAAGATGCCACTTAATAAACCACTTTGCAAGTCATACAATCATATATTTTTTCTTGTTAATGACTTCGGATACATCTGTACAAAATCTTGACTGGGTGCTTATGTCTTCTGCTGTATTCTGCTGTAGTAAACTGGTGCTCCACTAAATTGCTTGTGTGTGTGTGCGCGTGCATGAGCACATGCGTGCATGTGTGTGTGCGCGCGCCCCCCAGTAGCAGGATTTGGTTCACTAGTGACACTCTGCTGGATTAAGTTAGTAAATCAGAGAATGAACCCCAGCGACTACTGACTAACAGCTTTGAAGTCTCCTGTATCAATGTTGTTTGTCTTTTCGGCTTTTCCTGGTTAGGGGTCGCCAACTCCGGTCCACTAATGATTGGCAGTAGATTTTATGGTGCCGAGTTGCCAGCCCGACACCCAATCTTCAGCAAAGGCACGCCCATTCACACGTCTTTCAGAGGCCACTCTACCGCGGGGAGGACGTACAGAGTCCATACAGAAGACACTCCAGCTGAAAATCAAACAGGAGAACCTCTTGCTGTGAGGCAACAACGCTACCGCTGTCTTCAAAAAGGTATATACCTCAAAACTTACTTGAACACCTGTAAAACTGTACCTTAATTTCCAAAACCAAACATGATTTAGGCCGAATCACAGAATAAATACTGCCCTACTTTGTTTTCACCACATTTATTTAAGAAGTACTTTGCCTGTATACAACGTCACACATTACAAACCTTTGTATACAACGTCACACATTGCAAACCTTTGTATACAACGTCACACATTGCAAACCTTTGTATACAACGTCACACATTACAAACCTTTGTATACAACGTCACACATTACAAACCTTTGTATTCAACGTCACACATTACAAACCTTTGTATACAACGTCACACATTACAAACCTTTGTATACAACGTCACACATTACAAACCTTTGTATACGTCGTCACACATTACAAACCTTTGTATACAACGTCACACATTGCAAACCTTTGTATACAACGTCACACATTACAAACCTTTGTATACAACGTCACACATTACAAACCTTTGTATACAACGTCACACATTACAAACCTTTGTATACAACATCACACATTACAAACCTTTGTATACAACATCACACATTACAAACCTTTGAAAATTATTATTTTGTTGTCGTAATGTTCGCAGACAGTTTTCCAGATTCCTCAAAAAAAAAAAAAAAAAAAAAAAAAAAAAGGTCACGAGTAATCACGTTAACACTGGAATACCTCAAGGTTTGGTACTTGACAACTCCTTTCTAGTTGAAGGATATGGTCAAGCATAACAGGTCCACCAAAATGCAGACCACCACCACCATCATCATCATCTCTAGCAGCTCACTAAAGTCCGTCTCCTCCAAACTTCCAGGATCTTTTCACTCTCTCTCCGATCACAGCCAAGTAGCACACCCTTTTATCTGAACACCTCTAAAACCTAAGTTTATGCTTTCCTCCCCTAAACCTCCTCTTTCAGTTCCCTGTAAGTTATAAGCTCCCACTGCTAGATATGACAGTACCTCCTAAAAAAAAAAATCTCATTTTTTAAAATCACCACATTTGATTCTGGGTTCCTATTAAGTCAGCAAACGCACTAAATTGCAAATGCTGCTTAATTGAACCTATTTACCCAAAATGGCAAAATCCTGAAAGCACGGAACAGTGATTTTTTTCCCCTAGGAGTTGGTATATTTAAGTAGGGCGTGTGGGGAGGGCACAGCCTCCCCCCCACACTTTATTTTTTTTTTTGTTTTTAATGGATCAGAAATTTTTTTTCCTGGGGGGGTGGGGAAAAAAATAAATAAATAAAAATTCGCTGATCTGTTTGTTCGACATTTTGTTTTTTCAGTGTTAGTGGGTCGATTATATAGCATTTGCAATTTAGTATGTTTGCTTATATAATATAGACCCTTTGATTCCACACCTACAGAAGTAGAGAATGCAAAAATCTGCTGGAGTTATCTTTGATAAACATCACAGATTTGACCATCATGTAAAGAATGTAGTAAAGAAAACCAGCCTCATATTAGGCACACTGTACAACACAAAAGTGTTCCTTGTGAATGAGGCTCGGATAATTACTGTCACCAGTGACATCTTAACTACTGACCAATCTGGTCTCTCCAGTCTTACTAAAACTGAACAGATGTATAACAGAGTAGCTAGATTTCCCATGGAACACAACAAACACAGTAGAGGCATTATACTTGCTTGGTTCACTTGCATCAAGTAAATAACCACTTCACTTTCTTTAATGCACAAATGCCTCTGCAGACAGTGCCCTTCATTTTCTGACACAAGCACATGGAGAACCCCTTTTAGAACCTTAAAAAATAATTTGACATCTTGTTAACATTCCAATATCTTCCAACAAGCCCAAAACAGAACTTTCCAGCTGTTCTTTCCTGGTTAACAGACACGGAATAGTACAACACAGTATATTACAGTGTAATGTAATATAATACAAGGCTCCCTATCAGAAATGCAAGGACTGATACCGCCCTAACTCTCTGCAAGTTAAACTCCAGTTCTGACAAAATAGTGGAAATTCTGAACCTGTTACATCTTTAAAGCACCTCCTGATCTGGGGATTGCTCCCCTACATCCCACAGTCCTGCAACATGTTTACACCAACTCCAAGACTGTTGTGCTTAGAGTAGGAAAAACATCCAGAGATCAATCTCAAAATGTATATTTGTGTGTGTGTGTGTGTGTGTGTGTGTGTGTGTGTGTGTGTGTGTGTGTGTGTGTGTGTGTGTAAGTACATACCCTATTTACATCAAAATTCTTACTGTCTCTAGATCACATTTACAGTCAATCTGTGTAGTTTACCTGACACTACTCAACATTACTCAGTGAGTACTCAGGTTTATATCATGCTGGATGGAAATAGATATATAGTAGCAATAAGAATACCTTGGCCATAAAATGACACTGAAGTGACCACCTTCAGCACAAATGATCCACCAAAACAGCTACCCAGTGCATGTGTTTTGAAATGGGTACATTAATTTATAACCATAATATATTTTCTGACAACTTTAGTGATGTATTTTTCCTCGGGGTGTAATTTGCTGCTGTAATTTGGGGGGGGGGGGGGGATGCCCGCATACGCTGTGCAAGCATAAGGCAGGTGAACAATGACAACAGATGTCATTTAATGAGTGCTGGATACAGGCACAAACTAACCTGATAAAAATAAGACCGCATGTGTAGTCAGCGTTACCTGGTCAGAGCAAATCTGCTGATGCCAGAACATGCACAGAACTATAGTGTTCAAAAGACTTTGGTGTAAGTAAGCCAAAAAACTGCTCTGGATAGCTTTTGACAGAGTAAAGTGCAAATATATCTGATTTGTGTGGGATCCCTCCCATTCGCAGCTCAGTGGATTTCTTGCAGTACAAAAAAAACCCATCTTACTAAGCACTGTTTTTTGACACAAAAAGGATCAATTTACATGTTGTGGAGGATTTTACACATGGTAGTGTGGTGAAATGGGTGCTACATCAGATGCTGGGTCTACCTACAGGGATACAGAACAGCACTATTCAGATCCACAGACAGTGTCGCAGGAATCGTGTGCAAAATTATTCAAAGCATATAATTTAGTATGAGGTGCTGTGCAATGGATCTGGTTAGCTAAAACGCCATCAGTGAATCACATGCTCACTCAATGGATCTGGTTCGCTAAAGCGCCATCAGTGAACCACATGCTCACGCAATGGATCTGGTTCGCTAAAGCGCCATCAGTGAATTACATGCTCACGCAATGGATCTGGTTCGCTAAAGCACCATCAGTAAATTACATGCTCACAAATAACGTTGTATTACATGTTATATGATGCACAAAGTGAGAGCAGGCCTAGATAACTATACAACAAATAGCAGTGGATTTTCTTCTTGGTAAACAAAATATATGGATGTTTGTGAATAATGATGTTTTTATGCACTTCAAAAGAAAGAGGCAGAAAAAAGCAACTGCTGATAGTTTAAAACAGATTGGCAGGCCCAAATGTATAACATATGCTTGGACAGGTTTTCATTTATATGCACTTCTGCATGCAAGTAAATAATAACCCAGATAATAGTTATTTTTAGAGTTGCATTTCTTTCTTCCAAAGGGCAAAATAATTCAAGCTGAAACTGATTATATCAAATTCTTGCAAACATGTTATTTTTGTTTGTGCTCTCCAGGCCGTTGTTCTGCTCCTGTTTTCTTTTTACGCATTTCAGTACTCGGGTAAGAACACACCCAGATGGTTATACAAATGTCATTGCAGTACTCGGGTAAGAACACACCCAGATGGTTATACAAATGTCATTGCAGTACTCGGGTAAGAATACACCCAGATAGTTATACAAATGTCATTGCAGTACTCTGGTAAGAATACACCCAGATGGTTATACAAATGTCATTGCAGTACTCGGGTAAGAATACACCCAGATGGTTATACAAATGTCATTGCAGTACTCGGGTAAGAACACACCCAGATGGTTATACAAATGTCATTGCAGTACTCGGGTAAGAACACACCCAGATGGTTATACAAATGTCATTGCAGTACTCGGGTAAGAATACACCCAGATGGTTATACAAATGTCATTGCAGTACTCGGGTAAGAATACACCCAGATGGTTATACAAATGTCATTGCAGTACTCGGGTAAGAATACACCCATATGGTTATACAAATGTCATTGCAGTACTCGGGTAAGAACACACCCAGATGGTTATACAAATGTCATTGCAGTACTCGGGTAAGAACACACCCAGATGGTTATACAAATGTCATTGCAGTACTCGGGTAAGAATACACCCAGATGGTTATACAAATGTCATTGCAGTACTCTGGTAAGGACACACCCAGATGGTTATACAAATGTCATTGCAGTACTCGGGTAAGAATACACCCAGATGGTTATACAAATGTCATTGCAGTACTCGGGTAAGAATACACCCAGATGGTTATACAAATGTCATTGCAGTATTCGGGTAAGAATACACCCAGATGGTTATACAAATGTCATTGCAGTACTCGGGTAAGAATACACCCAGATGGTTATACAAATGTCTTTTACCTTGTGGCCCCAAAGCTTCACATGCTTACTAATTACAGTTCTGCACACCTCCGTGCATAAACATGACCAAGCCTAGCCAGGGATTACTTCTCAGGCTTCTGTTTTACTTTGAGCAATACTGCATTTGTGCATTGTGGCCCCATTACGTCACATACATAAAATGAATTGCTCTTTTTTATGCTTTTCCCTGCTCATGTGGACTGAACTCAGTGGTGCATCTTATGGGGTCTAATTTGTATCAGGCAATAAAGGGGCTTTTAGCAAAGCAGATCTACCCCAGTGCATCACTGCCAACCCAGCAGCAGGCTCACTAGTTAGAATCGCCAGCCTCAGCTTGCAGACTTTTTTCTTTTAAACTTGGACGCAATGGCACAATTAATTTTACTATATTATTGCTGTATTACTTTAACGTAGCTGCATATAAGCCACTAATTATGTACCAGTTACAAACAATAAGCACACAGTTTCCGTCTTTAACAGTAAACAGCTTTGTGTTAAATCCTTATACTGAATTACAAAGGACTTCATAGAAAAAGGGGTTTAGCATAATGGTTAAGATGTTTGCCTCATAGGTTCAAAGTACAGTGTTTGATTCTGAACTTGGGTTATTGGTGAGGCTTAAAATGGCACTTCAGGGCAGTTAACCTAGTATTCATCTATGAACCTATAAAAGTACAAAATTAGAAACAAGACCATTTCCACCTTGCTAGCATTCACCCTTAGGGCCTTGCCTCTCTTTTCAAGGAGGGCCAGGCCAGTCAGACCAGGGGTGAAATTTATTAATACCCATCCAGGCAGACCATGTCTCATATACTGCTTAACATGGAGAGGATATTTGTTCCAGAGATGTGGTAGGCACTGCATAACAAATTTATCATTCCTCTTTCTTTTATTTATTCATTGGAGCAGATATACATCTCTAGGCCCAGTAATAGCTGAACTATTACTGATTTACAGAGATATAAAAGTTTTTGGACTGCTAGATCCCTTATAGCCCTACAAGCAAGGTACAGGTATGATCCTAAGGAGGCCATGTGAAACTGAGTATACGGATAAATCCTCCAGTCTTTCTTTGCAGGTCAGATTGTTCTAAGCTCACTAACTTTTAAATTACAAACTTCTGGAGTCATTCCAATTGCTTGATATGCTCATTAAGGTACAACTCAAAAAGGGTGCTGTACACAGTGATAGATAGCTCTAATAAGTGCAGATTACAAGGAGGACAGGACTTATTTTTACCTGTGCAAAAATAAGCTGTGCAAGGTAAAATTATTTCCTAACCATTGTTGTAACATGATAGTCAAATGTGAAGAACTGTCCATGTACCAAGGTCTCTAATAAGCATTTCATTTGAAGTAGTGTGTTATCTATGCTACAAGTTACCAAATGCTACAATGTTGCAAGTGTTGGCATTGAGTTTGACCCTAGTTTTAGTACGCCAACTCTTGACAAGTGTAAGCTCCTTTTGGGCTGCCTGTATGTCAGCAGGGGACTTAATGATGACCCCCAGCCTAGAATCACCCACAAACTTTGTTAACCAGAGATCCTCATTTGATGACTGTAGATCTTAGAACCAGACACAGAACAGCAAATGCCCCAACAGATCCCTGATGAACTCCACTGGTCACTTTCATGCTCTAAGTGGACGCATCCTTACTCTTAAAGTGTTGAGTCCTGTCCTTAAGCCACTTGGGTATCCACATAATCACATATGGGTCAGTTTAAAGCTCCTTCAGGTCGTTTATTATATTTAGATGAGATATAGTATTGAATGCCTCGGTGAGGTAAAAGTATATTATGTGGATAGCTTTCTCACATTTTACATCCTGGGTAACCATCTCAAACTTGTTCACAAGATTTATTAGATGCTCAGTGGCTTTGCATACAATACTCTTTAGGCTGATAGGTCTATAATTTCCATGGTCACTGGTGTTGTGGATCTGCCAGTGCTTATTTAGTGCTAATAATTAGACATCTGGGTATGTTGTCAGGCTCCACAAATGAGGTATTCTTCCTTTTAGAGAGCACCTTCAGTACACGTTTCACAAGGATTTGTGTTTTGAATCCATTAAGGATAAATGTGCTAGGAACACATGCCTCTGAGGTGACGCTGACACTAAATTTATTCGCCTGTACACTGACAATATCTACTGGATCAGAATAGGTGGTACCATTATAAATAAGTTCTGAGCAATGTGTGTGTTATTTTTTTCATTTTCTGACATAAAGAAGTATTTGCAGCAGTCTTTGGCTTCTCTACATAGGCTGAATTCATGGGATGCCTTTGTTTTCCTGATGCCCTTTAATAGTTTCTTATGTGACGGTTTGATATTCTCCTTAATTTGGAGGTCTTTTGTAATGCTATATAGCTTTAGGGGTTTCTATTTATTTTATTAAATAACTATATAATAAAAGGTAATCAAGGTCCACCATGCTGGTTTGCTTTTAAACCTTCCTAGTCACTTGGATCTAATAAGGACTACCAATTTAATATATTCTCCAGGTACAAGTAGAACTTGTCTACATAAAACCCTTTTCAGTATCATCATTATGGATAATATATTTGAATTTAGAGACTTCCATCATGTTTAAAGTCCTTTTATTCTGTGAGATTGGTTTCTGATGGTTTGGGTAATGTAGGTGGTTACTAGCTTGTGGTCTGGCTTGACCAGTAAGAGGGATACTTTAGTGGTGGTACATGCAAGATGCTTCATTTATTAGGAGCAGGTCAAGTGTATTCTGTTCTCTCGTGGGTTCTTTGACAACCTAGCCCAGGGAGCTCTTGATTATAAAGTCTAATAACTTTAGTGCATATCCTTATGCTGGGGTATAAGTCCCCCAATTAAACGTTGGGTAGTTAAAATAACCCAAGATAACAACATTCCTACTTGTACAGGTTTCAAAATTATTTAGGAGTGTTGTGTGATTTTCTGGATACAGAGGGGATCCTGTAGCACATGATAATCTGATAGCTGATCTTATTTAGTGTGATTTGAATATTTATATGCTCGGCTTATGGATGTAGGTATTTGCGTAAAGGTAATGTGGTCTCTCACAAATATGGATATGCCATCACAGCATCCATCAGGTTTAAATGAGTGGTAAGCACAAAAAACAGATACTGAGGGAGTTCTTTCTGGGCCCTTAATCCAGTTTTTTTAAACATGGACATGTGCCAAATGCAGTAGGCCCTGAAGATTAGTCAGCTTGCTGTTAAGAAGTCTAGCATTAAGTAAAGCCACTTTGATGTGGTTCAGCAGTTGATTTATTCTCTTAATTAGACTGGGGATCCATCAGCTGGATCTTGCCTAAAAAAGAGGCACAATGGGGGTAGCAAAATCATTTGCCAGTGTACGGAAGCCTTGGAATAAGAGGTGCAAATGGTTGCAAAAGGTGCAAATGGTTGCAGAGCATCTCACTCCATTCTGACATGTACTAGATCCCCCCTAGAATGACACTAGGTGTTTTGCCAATTGTTAAAGCCAGTCATCTTTTCTCTATACCTTGGCAAAATGTTATGGAAGGATAACATTCAACACTAGGATCTTTCCTGCATTTATAAAATGCATAGAGAGCTTGGCTACATCTCTCTCCATATCCCTCAGGATTTTGCATGCCAGGTCACGACCACCACCATTTTGTTCTTATATTTGTCTGGTTTAGGTGGTTCTCAGGGCGCTTGTAAAATCTGCAATCTTGGTCCCCTAGAGACAGCTTTTTAACAACCCTTCTTTTGTCCAGCCTCGTAGGTGCAGAATCCACATGCCTAACTATGGATGCAACAATCCCTAGTACATTTCTATTTGTGCTTGAAGACTGCTTCGCTGTAATTGGTCTAGGATGTGCTATTTCCTGGTAACTGCCAGCTATGTTGTGACTCTAATCAGTGTTGTAGTGCATAGTATATGCTGGACCTTGAATATACTAGTTTGTTGGGGCTCAGACAACAATTTTTTAAGCACCTTAGCATATGATAGCTTAGTGGGTATGAGCACACTGATGCTCACAGGATGTCTGTTTGTTTGGCCTCGAATTTGGCTAGGTACTTGTATGTCTCACAAATAGACTGTGATGAATTATCTGTAAGCATCAGGTAATTCTTATGCAGTATGAGTATACAAAGTGCTACGAGGCTGCCAAAAAAAGCTAGACTAGTTGGCAGACCTTCCCGTTCTGTCAAAGGGTGCAAGGTGTGTCAAGGAAGAATAAAAGGATAATCCAGGAACTGCAACACTATTATAAAATATTAGCTCAAGGAAAAATAGTAGATGTAAATTAATTTAGGCTTGAGCACAAAGTTAACAATATGCAATCAAGGTCAGTTTGGTAGATGTTAAAGGGTGAATAAGAGAAGAAATTTCTGGCTCCAAGTTAAGGTACTAATTTGAAGTAAAATAATACATCATACCTCTCAACTGTCCATTTTTTTGCAAAATGTCTAGACTTTTGCCTCATATTTTTGGTCTGTTTCTCATAAAATATGTGCTTTTCTGGCAATTCACGGAGTATTGAGGTCACTAAATAATGGCATATATTTCAGTTTCAGACTTCATATCCTTCAGAAAATGCATGAGAAAACAAATCCTATTATTCTAGCAACTTTCCAATTTTAAAAGAGCAGTATTTAAAATCTGTCCCTATTTTTGAACTTTACCACCCATTATTTTAGACTTTGCCCAGATTTCTTACACTAAGAGGTTGAGAAGTATGCAATATATATATAGATACAAATTTGTTTCAAGCATCAAAAAGTATGCAGTAAATACATTTGGTCCAGACTGGCTATGGGATCTTTTTAGAAGTGCAACAACGTATAGCTACTTTACTCTGCAATTTGTACAGCTTTAACTAGAAGATGGAGTTTAAAATTCCTGAGAGAGAATTTGAAACTGAAAGATCCTACATCAAACAGAGTCTCGGTCGTGCAGCACTGGACAGAGTGGTGCCCCCCACTGTTAAACTGGAGAATAACTACACCTTCAGAGTATGTGTATAGCACACAAAAAACTGACTGTTAAAAATCTGTTTTGATTACTAGAAAACATTCATAGCAAGAGGTTGTCTGGTTTGATTCTCTGCTGGGGTATCCTGTACAAAACATTCATAGCAAGAGGTTGTACGGTTTGATTCTCTGCTGGGGTATCCTGTACAGAGTCTTCATGTCTTCCCTTTGTTCATGTGGGGTTTTCTCCAGGTGCTGCAGTTTCCTCCCACATTACAAAAGACATGCAGTAGGTGGACTGGACACATTAAATTGGCCAGAGGTGTGACTGCATGTGTGTTGTATGGAAGAATGACCATGGAAGGGGTAGCTCCCCAGCAGTCTGAACAATGGCTCTCTCGGTAACAGTTGATGTGACACCCTGACCCCATACCTAAAACGGGGAAAGGAGGTTGATACTAATGACGATTCACTCAGATTGCATCTTAAAAGGATTGGAATGATGATTTTACATAGATGGCCAATAAATTAGTATCCCACAAAAAACAAACTTGACAAAAAACACAAAGTGACAGACTAGTACACTCAATTTATTCTAAACTTAAAACAATAAAAGCAAAGACCATAAAGGCAGTATGTACTCTCTTCCATTTCATGCAGTTAATATTCAGACTTTTAACTTCCCAGTAACACGTACCAAATACATTTTTAATTCACGTAATCAAGTGATGAATTGTGACAAAACTAACCCCCTCTGAAACATTTTTAATACAACTTTAAAGCTGATGGCTCCATTCAAACCTTGCCCTTGACAAGCATCTAATAATATGTGCTATTTAAGTTCACAAAAACATTAATATATCTTTTCTACCACCCTCCATACCTTTCAATCTCTTAGTGCAAGAAATCTGGACAAAGCTAAAACAATGGGGGGACAAAGGCCCAAAAATAGGGACAGGTTTTAAATATTGCTCTTATAAAAAGTTATTAGAATAACAGGATTTGTATTAGCATGCATTTTCTGAAGGATATGAAGTCTGAAACTCAAATCTATGTCATTATTTATGGATTACTACCGCAGTTATTCACCAGAAAACCACATTGAGGCAAAAATCTGGACAGTTGAGAGGTACGCCACCCTCTCTTGCATCTTGTTTTAGTTTACATTGAACATGAACATGGCTGATTATTATTTATTACCCTTAATAAGAATAACTGGGATCATGCCGTAGGTAATGGGGGACCCATGCATAGGATAAAGCATTTAGGAGCTGCCTCTGTCCATTAGTAATACAGGAGGTTGTCCTGGGGTACATTTTCTGTTTTCTATCTGTAGATCTAAAGTTGCACTTTAATATGGACAAATATGAACTTTGTTTTATGTAGCTGGGGAGTCTGTTCCAGAGCAACAGTAGCTTCTGTGAGATATACCTGTCTCTCCAAATGGTTCTGTTAATGTTGCAGAAGATGTTTAGATCCCTAGATAGGGTATGTGATGCCATTTGACTTGCTGATATGCAGTAAATCTATCAATAACGGGTTGGACAATGCCTTGTATACCACACAAAGGTCATCTCTTAGCAGTCTGTAGGATGTTGAGTATAGTAACAAGGCTTTGAGTCTGTCCATGTAGGACATGTTGTTAATGTCTTGTATCCTGTTAAAGTATCTCTGTGGGTATTGCAGTTGATGCATGTGTCTGGATACATACAGGCCAATGGGGGCATTATACTCAATGATTGGCCTAATGAGGGCTGAGTAAAAGGTGTGAATGAAATTCCTAGATCTAGGCATAATCCCTTTGTTTATAAGCTCTGCACTATCTGTCCATCCATCTATCCTTTGTTGACCAGGTTAATCACACTAGGCTAGCAGTCTTTTTTCAGGAGAGACTTGAGCTGGTACTTGTACTACTAGGGAAAATTTGGCTAGGGCATAAGGGAATTTCCCCTACATTTTTCAATAAGTCCAGTGGTTTTCTTTGCATTCATCTGAGTTATCACCAACTCAAGCAGATGGGGTCTTGGTTTAACGTCTCATCTAAAAGACGGCGCACTCAGGAGAACAGCACCCCCCCTCCCATACTACAATGCAGTGTCAGCAATCTATTTACCTTGTGTGGGAATGGGAATAGAACCTACAGCTTTCTGCACCAAAGACGAGTGTGTTACCTGTTGCTCTACTGACACTGATATAGAAATACTTTCTTACAACAATGGACATGTTAGTCAAAAGGTAGGTCACTGTTCACATAAGGTTCCCAATCCCAAATCACAAACAACTGAGTCACCTCTTTGGGTAGTATTGTCAATGTGGTAGTTCTCTGGGGTAAATGACTTCATAAAAGGATACATTAATGCATTTTTTGATATTTAGTTTCAGTCTATGATTTTGGCATCAGATACTCATTTGGGACAAGCCTTCCTGCAAGATGGTCAAGTCATTTGGAGATTCAATGACTGCTCTTAGCTTGCAGTCATCTGCAGACTTAGTCATCCAAAGCTCATTGGTTTTTGTTTTTACCTCAGAAAAGTAGATGCTAAATAGGAGTAGTCCCAGCACAAAATTCTGGGGAGCTGGTCTCTTTGTGGAGGTAACCATCTATTTTGATCATCTGTTTCCTATATGTGAGTTTGTTGGCAATCCAGTGGCTGACATAGGGTTTATTCCAAGTTTATTTTTTTCTACTATGTCTGAGTGGGAATTGTATCAAAAGCTTTAGCCAGGTCAAGGTGTGCAGTGTGTATCATTTTTGCTTTCATCCATTGCTTTGGTGACCTTTTCAAAAAATCCATCAGGTTGATTAAGCATGACCTGACCTTAACGAATCTCAAATGAGAAGGGTCCTTTACTTGTTTCACTATTTTTCCTAAATAGATACTATAGGATGGACAATGTCTATGCCAATAACCAAACTCTAGAGGGGACAGATACCAGCCATCCTTGGGGAAGCAGCGTGATCTGTCAAATCACATCCTCCAAGGTTACATATATTGGACCCTCTTTGAATGACACCAAAAACTAAGCCAATTATTGAAATCAATTATTTTTTGCTCATATTGCAGCATCATCCATGGAGAAGGTAGAATGATGCTCAATGCTAGGCTCATACCTGCCTTAGACAGTGTCTTAGAGTTCCATAATATCTCTCTTCATATAGACCAGGGAGGTAGGCCTCAAGTCATTGACACCTGCATGGGCACATTATTTTTTTAACATAAGGGGTGGTGTAAGCCACAAAACTTTGGGCTAGGCTTATAAATGCCTTCGGGCAGATAGCCTAGTATAAACCTATGAACCTATGAACTATGGCAGAGACATACTGGCACTTACTGTTAAAGGACTTGGGAGTCAGTGTGTGTGTGTGTGTGTGTGTTCTGATGGATACAGGCATCAGACAATCAAATAACAATCACTCTTTCCTTGCTCAGCCTGCTAAGATGCACATCTGTGCATCTTATAATGGAGTCACCTATAACAAGAATGTTTGGTTGGGTCATTGCCTGGCTTATGGGCTCAGCGTTGGTGACTTTGGGACTCCTTGTGCTATGTGAAGAAGTACGCAATGTGATGAGTGTGTTTTGTACCCGAGTTATGTTTTGGAGGTCTTTGAGGTTTAGATAAGTTAATAATAAGAACCTCAGCATATGATGAAATTATGTGTATTGTGATGGCCTTGGAGAGATGTGATGTGGGGTGCACTACTGATAAGTTAATAAGAACCTCAGCATATGATGAAATTATGTGTATTGTGATGGCCTTGGAGAGATGTGATGTGGGGTGCACTACTGATAAGCTAATAATAAGAACCTCGGCATATGATGAATTGTGTGTATTGTGATGGCCTTGGAGAGATGTGATGTGGGGTGCACTAATGATAAGAAGTCAAGCCCCCTTTCACTACGAGGTGACTTGTATGCAACAGACACATACAAGAATTATTTCAATAAACACAAAACTATGACATAACCATATATAATATTTACCATAAAGCAGTAAAAAATAAGTGTGAAGCATGGTTAAATCTATTACAAACAGTTGTATAAAAAAAAAAAGTTTTACTTTTAAGTCTCCCACAGTTTTTGAACGCAACAGCTTCTGCTAGAGGCTTTTTCATGATTCCCCAGCCTTCTCGGAGAAAAAAAAATCCTTCACCATTTTACCCCCAGTTACCACGTCCATGTTTTATACTAGAACCTTTTTCAAAACGTGCTTATAAGCATCAGTTCCTTTTTTTGTTATTTCCCTGTTTCTTTCCACTTCTAACTGCATACTTTTATTTGTTTATCAGGCATGAATCCCATTTTCAGTGGAAGCCTAAGGAGAAATGCTCCAACATACATAGTTCAATTAATAAACTACAGAACATTATCACTTGAAGTGCAGTAACCAACAGTAGAATTGGCATACAAGATAAAGTCATTCATCTGTCTTGATAAGGCTTCTGGTGCAGACCTAGCATCATCTGATTGTCCCCCTTCCCCTGAAATCACATCAGTTTGTGGGAATAGGTCCACCAGAAATGTACACAGTATATATCATTGTATTTTACCATCTGACTGCACAAAATAACAGCAAGGGGCACCATTTTCCTTGGAAAATCAAGGTAACAATTCCTGAATTTGAGCTGCCTAATGCCATAAAATCTAGAATCTGGCATCTTGGGTCAATGATGCCTTTTTCCTGCATTCCTTACTCACTCTAGTGCCAGTTATATTTTGGCATTTTTAGATCCAGAATCTAGTCAAATTCAAGGTGCACCTAAAACTACCACCACAATGACTGGAAATTAGACAATGACCAATATTCAGAAAGACATGATAATAATCACTTTCTACTGCTGATGTCTCTCCTTAGACATCCAGAAATCCCCAACTTTTACTATTATCCTGCATGATTTTCCACCCACAAATTATATGAATTACCATAAAGTTTAATTTCAATACGATGAATGCACTTAATTCTTGCACTGTAATACCGTACAAGTCCTTATGTCAGTACCAGACTAGTTGCCCTTCTGGACTATATTAAGCCTAACCTAGACTTCCCTTCAAAGGTAAGGATCAAACTCTGTACTTTGTGCTTGTGACGTTAACACCCAACCAATCCTCCCAATAGCTTCATTGGTAAGTTCTGGGCTAGCTGCCCTTGAAGGTCATTTTAACCTGAATCAATTTCCCTTCAAAGGTGAAAATCAAACCCAGAATCTTAGTGTTTCTGTGGTAAACACCTTAACCATTATGCCAACCTCGACCTACTTTTAAAGATGCTTTACTTTTGTTTTCCTGGGTTACTAGGTTACTGGCCCTGCAACCTTTACAAGCTTAGCCATGTTAATCCTAAGTATCCCCATTTGTTCTTTTTGGGTAGCTTGCAGAACAAATTTATGAACAGAGTGGATCTGTGATCATCATCGGCTACCCCTGTCCATGAGGGACATGGGTGCCACCCCAAGGGCGAATTTGTGATCTCCCATCCAATTATCTAGGTTGCATTTGAACAGGGACAGTGAGGAGCTCTGTTTTATGTGAATAGGAAGTCTATTCCAGAGAAGCAGCAGTCTCAAGGAGAGACAGCCGTCTCTCCAGCATGTTCTGTTAATGTCACAGGCTAGGTTAAGATCCCTAGAGTGAGTGCAGCATTTCCATTAAGGCAAGGTTGGAGATTGCCCTATAGGCCAGGCACAAGTCACCTTGAGGCAACCTGTCCATGTAGATCATGGTTTGGAGTCCCTGTATTTTCTTAGTGAAAAACCTGTAAGGTCTCTCCAGCTACTGCAGGTGTCTGGTGAGTTACATGCAAAAGGGTGCATTATACTCTGTTAGTGGTCTGATGAGGGTCAAGTACAGTGGGGTTATAACATCCCTTGACCTGGATGCTTTGCCCTTGCTTATGATGCATAGTGTGTAGAAGGTATTTCTCACCACTGTGTAAACTTGGTGGACGAAGATCAGATTGCTATCAACCTATGTTTCTAAGTCTGTTGGAGTTCAGGAGGGGTGCTGTCAATACTGTAATTTGTAGGGAATTCCATTTTACCAAAGGGAATAATAATGCATTTTTTTGCATTTAGTTTTAGATCAAGGGCTTGGCACCAATCATTCTTTTGTGTCAGCCCTTCTTGTAATATGCTGACATCAATGGGGGACACTGATTGCTCCCCGTTTGCAATCATCAGCGAACTTGGTTAGCCAAAGGCCATCTACTTTGGCCTGGACTTCTTAGAAATTGATGCCAAACAGTAAGGGGCCCAGTACAGACCCCTGTGGTACACCAGTAGTGATGAGTCTACTGGTGGAGGTGGAGTCATCAGTGTTCATAGGTTCATACTAGGCTATCTGCCCTAGGGCATTTATAAGCCTAGCCAGAGTGTGTTTGGCTTTCGCCACCCATTTTAAATTAATTTTGCTATGCTCTTTTTCGAGGTTAGTATACTGTGCCTCTGTCTAACAGTGGCACAGAAGTGATACCCGGGGTAAACCTACGATCTCCCATCCACTCATCAAGATTCCTCTTGAAGAGAGTCAATGAGGGACTCTGCCTAACCTGGACTGGGATTTTATTCCAGAGTGAAGGGAGCCTCTGGGTTATGAATCTGTCCCTCCAGCATGTCCTATTTATTTCAGTGCTGAGGTTCAAGTCTCTCGAGCGCGTCGCTCGATGGGATTTGGATTTTCTGAGGTGCAGCATTCCATTAATTCCAGGTTGAACATGGCTTTATAAGTCAGGCACAGATCGCCTATGAGCAGGCGGTATGCCACTGAGTAGAGCTGGAGTTTCTTTAACCGGGCAGCATATGGCATCTGTTTGAGCCCTTTGATCCTCTTGGTGAGGTACTTTTGGGGTCTATCCAGTTGCTGCAGGTGTCTGGTAAGGTACATCCCAAAAGGGGCATTGTACTCAATTATGGGCCTGATGAGGGCTGAGTAAAGAGGCACGATGACCTCCCCTGATCTAGATGTGAATCCCTTCATGATTAGGTGGGCTATATAAAATGTTTTTCTAACCACTTTGGCCACGTGGTTGTCAAATGAGAGATTGCTATCAACTTGGGTCCGCAGGTTCCTAATTACTTCTTCTGTACTTAATGGATTACCACCTATGTGGTAATTTGTGGGCACTTTGTTTTTGCCAAAGGGGATGACTATACACTTTTTGGTGTTTAGCTTGAGGCCATGGCTCTGACACCAGTTGTCTGTTTCTATGAGGCCCTTTTGGAGGATGCTTGTGTCAGCTGGAGAGTCGATTATGGTGCCCAGTTTTCAGTCATCTGCGAACTTGGTCAGCCACAGTCCTTCCATGTTGACCTGTACCTCCGAGAAATATATACCGAACAAGAGAGGTCCCAGGACTGAGCCTTGTGGGATGCCACTTGTAACTGGTTTGGAGTCTGACATGGCTCCAGCAATTCTAACCATGTGGGTCCTGTCCTTGAGCCAGTTTGCAACCCATCTAGTGACATAGGGGTTTATATTTAAGCTGGTGAGCTTATCTATAATGCCCGAGTGGGGTATTGTATCAAAGGCTTTTGCGAGGTCCAGGTAGGCTGTGTGGACCACCTTCCCCTTGTCAATGGCCTTGGTGACTGTTTCAATGAAATCGACCAGGATCTGCCCTTAAAGCCGAACTGGGTAGGATCCAGTGTCTGTAGGTCTCCAATATCTTTATTTATGAGGTCCATGATGATTCTTTCCATAGCTTTGCAGACCAAGCTAGTCAGGCTTATGGGGTGATAGTTTCCAGGATCCGTTGAGGCACCACCTTTGTGGAGAGGGACCACTGTTGCTGTACGCCACTCTTTGGGTACATATCCTGTATTAAGGCTGAAATTGAACAGTAGTTTTATGTTTGGGTTTAGCTCTTCTTGGAGTTCATGTAGGACGCAGCCCGGGACACCGTCTGGTCCCATTAATGCTGTGTTCTTTGCTTTGGAGAGGGTGGCTCTTACCTGAGCATCTGAGATGTCAGGGGGGAAGCACTCTGCTGGGATAGATATTTGCCCTTTTGGTGGGGAGGGGGGTGGAGTTTGCACTGAATTGGTCAGCTAGGATGTTGGCAATGTCTGTGGGTTTGGTGTATTTTTTGTCATTTTGGACTAATTCTGAGCATATCTGGGAATTCCCACCCAGGTTCCTAACATAACTAAAGAAAGCCTTGTGATTATCCTTAGTGTCCTGTGAAATTTTTCTCTCGAAGCTGGCCTTAGACGATTTTATGAGTGCCCGTAGTTTTTTGCTAATACTGATCAGAGATGCCTTCCCTTTTTGGGATTTTGCTCTATCATGTAGTAGCTTCCTCCTTCTTTTGTATAGTTTGTTTATGGCTGGGGTCCACCAGACAGTATGTCTGCCTTTGGAGGATTGGGTCTTGGTTTTATTTGGGATTGCATGATCCATGCATTCCTGAAGGTGTTCATAGAATGTGTTTATAAAGGATTCTGCGGTCTGGGCCGTATTTTCCACAGGCCCGGGGGCTTTGAAGGATTCCACCTCGGTTTTGAGGAGTGTGAAATTTGCTTTAGAGAAGTTTTTCACTGTGGTTTTCTGGGCAGGGGGTGGGGTCAGGATGTGAATATCCAGTGAGATTAGTTTATGGTCTGATCTTACCAGTGAGGGATACACTTCTGGTCTGGAACATAGAGTCCCCATGTTGGTGATGATCAGGTCCAGTATGTTTTCCCCTCTTGTGGGAGTGGTATCAAGTTGTTCCATAGCATTTGAGTTTATAAATTCTAGGAACCTTTGGGCTAGGGTGTTGAAGATAGAGTAATGCTCCCAGTCTATGTTTGGGTAGTTGAAGTCACCCAATATAATGGTGTTTGGAGAGACCTTCATATTTTCCAGTGTTCTCAGGAAGGCCGAGTGGGGTTCCTGGGTTTGGGAGGGTGGTCTGTAGCAGGCTATAAACTGGCAGGCAGTTTTACCCACTGTTAGTTGCACATGGATAGTCTCTGATGCTTCGTGCTGTGCCACCAACCTGGAGGTGTGGGTATCTTTGATGAATATTGATTCTCCCCCTCCTTTTGTGGTTCGGTCCAAGTTTTGGGGCCGAAAAGCATGGTATGAGGTATAACCTGGTAGTGCTGGGGTGCTCTTGGGAGCCTTGAACCAGGTTTCTGTTACTGCACAGATATCGAAGTTCTCCATGCTAAGGAGAGTTTCGAGTGCATGCATCTTGAGGTTTAGACTTCTGGCGTTGAGTAGCATTACTCTTAGTTTCTTATCCCTTGTGATACCTATGGAGGTGGGTTTGACTTTTGAGCCTTGCCTAAAAAGGCACTATGGGGGTGGCAAGAGCCTTTGCCAATATCCGAAAGCCCAGGGGTGACAGATGCAAGCCGTCCCTAACGAAGCATCGTGGCTCGTCGAGCATGTCATCCCAGGCTGACAGGCATTGGATCCCCTTTGAATGACACCAATACTTAAGCCAATTGTTGAAATTGATCATCTTGTCTTCATATTGTGGCATCATTCTTGGTGAGGGTAAGATGCTACTAAAGGTCAGGGTCATACCGGCCTGGGCTACATGCTCAGAGAGCTCCTCTAGGTCTCTTTTCATGTAGTCCAGGGAGGTACGTCTCAGGTCATTCACACCAGCATGGACAATGACTGAGTCATATTTGTACTTGCTTTGGAGTGACCTGAGTGCTTGTGTTATGTGGCGGATTCTAGCGCCCGACAGGCAGCTCATAGTGACCTTCTCCTTGTTCAGCCTGGTGAGCGGGACGTCAGTGTGCCTGACGATAGAGTCACCTATTACAAGTGTATCAGGTGTGTTGTTTAGCCTTAAGGGCTGTGACTGTTCGGCACACTGGCTTTGTGAGCTATGTGTTGCACATGTTTTGTTTTGGGGTAGCGGTTGCTTGGTTGTCTGCTTTGGAGGTCTCTGCTGCTTAGGCAGATTTTTATTTAGAGCCTCCAAGTATGTTTTTGTGTGTTTATGTGTTTGGTTTGCTGTCGTAGTAGGTCTATGTGAGACTGGAATTGTAGTGAGTGTGGTTTCCTTCTCCTCCTGACTCGTTAGGCCAGTACTGAGTTGAGAGAGCTTAGCCTCCTGTTTGGCTATATGGTTGCATCTCTCACGTGTTGGAATTTGTTGGGAGGAGGAGAGGGTTGTCTGTGTACATGAGGCAGTTGTAACATTGCCTCAAGATTCCCAGATTCACCAGCTGGACCGGAGAGGAGATTGACAAATGACCTTTGGACATGCTAGAATAGTATTGGGAATTCCTTTATAATTGAAAAAAGGGCCAATGGGGAACAAGGTACTCAAGGGGAGTTTGTGAGGGTGTAGTGCTTTTAATTTTTTAGTGCTGACTTATATAACTGCTTTAGTGAGCAAGTGCCAGGTAACAAATGCAATGTTTTACAGGTAACTTAAATACAAAAACGACAAACAGTAACTTTCTTTCAAGTGAAACAAGGAAATAAGTACAGTAAGCAATGCAGATATCACTAGGGATCCACAGAAGCGCTGAAAAGCCGCGTTTTAGGTGGAATTAGCATTTCAGGGAAATAACAAGCAAACAAACAACAAGCATACAAACTAAACTAGATTCAGCAGGCCTGGATCTAGTCTATGCTACAGCAAACAAGGTGTACCAATTTCAGTAAGAAACAGTTCAAATATGCAGGCACTATAAGCCTTTAACCAGAAATTCCCAGCTCAGAAGGGCAGAGTCCAGCCTGTCCTCCCACAAGAGTGCAGACCACAAACCTTCTTAATGTAAAATAACTGGCCTGAAGCCCAAGTGCTTAAACCAGAACTAATACACTTTTAGAATAACAGACACTGAGCTCTCAATCAGCAGTTCCCAACTTAGAAGGATGTAAGCTACCTGTTCTGCCACTACAGTGTTGACAGAGTCTGTTCTGTCGATGAGCCAATTGGCTACCCATCTAGTAACACAAGGGTTAATCCCCAGCTGGGAGAGTTTCTCATTGATGCTAAAGTGGGGGATTGTGTTGAAAGCCTTGGCAAAGGCGAGACAGGCTATCTGAGAATGTCTCCAAAGCCATGAGCAAAGTTGAGACAGTACAAAGAGGTCTACTAGTTTAATAAGCATGATCTACCCTTAATGAAGCAAAAATGGGTTGGGTCCAATGTTTGATGAGGTCTATGATAATTCTTTCCATGGCCTTGCAGATGAAGCTGGTTAGACTTATGGGTCTTAGTTCCCAAAGTCAGTTGATGGCCCTTCTTTGTTCAGTGGAATTACTGTTGCTGTTCTCCATTCTGCAGGAACATAGCCAGTTCTCAAGCTATGATTAAACGGGTCTATATCATATATTCAAAATTCCAAAATGTCGAACACTATATGTTCGAACTTGGAATTTCAAATATTGAAAACATCGAACGCTCAGAATAGCGAATTTTTTCCCAGGGAAAAAAATTCACTGTTCCGAGAAACGTACGCACAACACAAGCACACCAAAATAAATAAACCGCACACATACAGTTAACAAAACCCAACCCCACACTAAACCACACATACATTACTACCTATCCACTTACCTTAACCTGCACCCTAACCCTAAGTTCTGTAACTATTGCACACATACCCTACAAATCTATACACAAACAAACTAATTAATACACACACATACAGTTAACAAAACACAACCCTACACTACACCATACATACATTACTAACTATCCACTTACCTTAACCCGCACCCTAACCCTAAGGTCCATAACCTCTTGCACCACAATGGAGGAAATAGCGAAGCCACGAAATGGCCCACCAAAATCTTGCCCTAGGTAAGATTTTGATGTTCCGGGGCTTCGCTATTTCCACCATTCGATATTTTGGGTTCGATGTTTTCACATTCAGCGTTTTACCTCTTGGGAATTTTGATATAGACCTGATTAAACAGACTGCCAAGTGGGTCTGCTAGGTATTGTTTCAGATTGTTTAGTAAACAACCTGGGATATTATCTGGTCCAAATGAGGCCATTTTTTTGAGCACAGAGATGACCTGTTCTCTAGAGATACTAGGCAGATGGCTGGTGCCAGGTGTGCTTTGGATAGGGTAGGTTGGGATAAGAGGATGAAGGTTGGGCTGAATCTGTCAGCTAGCAGGTTGGCGATATCTTCCGGTGTAGTAGGAGTGATCCAACTTGAAACCAGTTTGGCACATAGCCGAGCATTCCCTTTTAAACTTCAAACGTAGTTAAAGAATTCCTTGTGATTTTATTTCTATAATTTCACTTAGAAGACTTTACAAGATTTCTGATCTTCTTGTTTAAGCTTAGGAAGGGACTCTTCCTCTACAGAGTGATATCCCTCTTGCTTTTGGCCAACAGTTTCTTCCTCTTATTATATAATCTGTTTATACTTGAAATCCACCACAGTGCTGCCTTATTTTTATGGGAAGACCTGGTTTTGATCCAGTCAGGTACAGCACAGTTTATGCAGTCACTTAATTGTTTGTAAAGGACATTTGCATACACTTCTGCATAATGATCATTGATGTCTGTGGTTGTGGATGGTATGAAGCTTTTTATACCATCACTTAGTAGGCTGCAGTTATCTCTGGCCAACTTTTTTTGTAATTTTTGTTCCGGGAGTTACCTCAAATGAAACTGATTTGTGGTCTGACCTAACCAGAGAGGGTATCACACTTGTGGAAGTACAGTGACCCCCCTCCCCCCATGTTGGTGAGTACTATGTCCAGAACATTAGAGTCCCTTCTGGGGGTGCAGACCATCTGTTCCAGTGCATTTGTGTTAAAGTCCGGGAACCTCTGGACAAGAGTGTATTTGCTTGTGTATGTCCCCCAGTCTATGGAAGGATAGTTGAAATTTTTTTTTTAGTAATCTTATTTTTTCCTGTCTTTTAATAATCTTCTGTTTGAAATCAGTTCATTTACTATGTATTAATATTGATTTTTTAATTTGTAATTTTAAATTTGTTATATTTCAATTTTTTGTTGCCAATGGAGCTTTTCTCCCCGGGCCTCTACTGAAAATGGAAATATATCCAGTTAGACTAGCCCGGTTAACAAATGTAAAATAAAATAAAAATAAAATAAATAAAATAAATAAAATCTCCCATGGCTAAGGTTTTGGGCTGTACGGTAAGGGATTCCAGTAAATTGAGGTAGGTGGGGTGCTTCTCTTGATTCATGGTGGGGGGGATCAATAGCTAGCAATGATGTGTATGGTACTTTCCCAGTAGTTAATTGGACATTGAGTAGTTTGAGATAGTCATGCAGTTTGACCAGTCTCAAAGTGTATTTGGTTTTAATGAAAATGGATACACCTCCACCTTTGGCTCCTTCATGCTCATTTTGAGGTCTGAACATGTGGAAGGCATTGTAGCCTTGCATGGCCAGGGTGTTCTCAGCAGCCTTGAACCATGTCTCAGTAACTGCACAGATGCTAGCATCCTCCAAGGTGAGTAATGCTTCCAGGGAGTGCAGTTTCACGCTTAAACGCATCTAAGCTGCTACATGTTACTCTATTTCTGAAATTTTGACAAGTCTAGCATCATTCCACCCATAGTGCCTTGCATTATCGAACCTTTCATACATTCTCCAATAACCGGCTTAGTGTATTTCAGGGTCACTGGGTAGCCAAAGCCTATTCCAGCACTCAGTGAATGCAAGGCAGAGAATGTAATTACAGATACAGTGTGCAAAACATACATATAGAATGAACACATTCTGTCAACTTGCAGGATCATGTGTGTACCTATGGCATTTATTTGAGATGTAGGTGGAAACCTCAGCACCCTGCAAAATGTCTACAATACCTTAGAGAGGATATGCAGATTGTATACAGAAACAATCCTACTGGAGAACAAAGTGCTGTGAGGTAACACCACTAACCGCTGGGCCACCATCCAGCTCAGATTATACGATTATCTACAAAGAAAATCACCCCAATTCCTCTGTTCTGGCACTCACAGAAGTGTGAAACCCCCAGTGCTGAGCCCTGTGGGACCTCTCAACTTAGTTCACTTTCTTCATGAAAGATGCCTTTTAAAAGTTTCATATCAACCAAATGAATCATGTTTGACTTACAAGTTGCCAAAATCATCTTTTAAAAACAGTAGCTTACAGAATCAAAATGTTTTTTAAAATCAGTAGTGTTTTTAGTGGGCCAGACCTATGTTCATGTTTGTTTATTCATTTTACTTACTTACATTTTGCTGACTGGGTTAGTCACACTAGGGCAATGGCCTCCTTTCAGGGGAGACAAGTTGCTAATCATACTAGCTAAGAGAAAATTGGCCAGGGCATCGGGGGACCTCCCCTTTTCTTCCAACATGTCCCAGCATGGGAAGCTGTACTCCAATACTCCTAATGCCTTACTACTTGGAGGTAACAGAAATTTGGTGAAAATAGAACCCCCCCCCCTTTCACCCCAGAGGCTGAGTAGCTTCAAAACGTATAGTTTGTCATGTGATAATGGAACTGTGATCCCATTGCTTTAAGTCACACTTTCTAATTCACAGTGAAATGATGTAGCAAGACATTTTTAGGAGCCTGTGATTTTGCAAGAGTGATTCAGTGAGCTCTTACAAACTCCATTAGCCATCAATTTCCATATTCAGTTATGCATTCAACTTTTTAAGTGCTTAAAAAGCTTTCCCAGTTGCAAATACGTGATCACCTTATTATATTTAAAAAGGAGGGCAATATGCGAGTCACTGCTAATGTGGCACATCGTCAAAAGATTTTCTCAAATACAACCAAGTTTTACTTTGGACAAAGTGAAAGAAATATGGAATTTGTCTTACAGGGATTTCTTGCTGTCAAACCCATCAAGCCTTTAGTCCTGCACCTTGTGAGCTTTATTAAGCAGAAGGAACCTTGACATTGTTGTACTACATAGTACCCCTTTGTTCTACCCAGCAGTCTTATCTGATCTTTCTGATGAGGAGTCCCCTTTGTACTCTGTTCCCAAGCCACACCCTCATCTTTCTGTGATTTCTTAAGAGACTGTAGCTCCATTATCTTACCACTTTCACTTTAAAAAATCTTTTAGGACCATTTCCTCTAAATCAGATTAGCCAGCACCTCATCCAGAATAGTTTCATTCTGCCTAGAATGAAAACAGAACACCTGTAATATTCAGTACCTTTACTTTTGGCCTTGCTACCTATACAAATCTCTTTAATTATGCCTCAGTACCCTCTCCACTATTTTGTCAGCCCCCAATCAGCTGGACGGTGCAGTGGTAGCATTGTCACCTCACAACAATAGGTTCTGTGGTTCAATTCTTGGCTGGATTGCCTTCTGTGTGGAGTCTGCATGTCCTCCCTACGTTCATGTGGGTTTCCTCTGGGTGCTCTAGTTTCCTCCCATGTTACAAAGACATGCGTCTGGAGCATTTCTCCCCAGGCCTAATCTGAAAATCGGCTTTGTTCCAAGTCGGACTTTCCTGGTAAACAAATGTAAAATAAATAAATAATCCAGGGAAAAGATTTAGCCTTCTTCTTGGGGGGTAGCAGCTATATTTTTCTTCACTCATTATAATTTAACTGCTCCCCCAAGCAGATTCATCCTCATTTTCTCCGCCACCTCCCAGAGTGTCACAGGTTTCTTTCCTTTTTCTCCCTCACTGATTTTATTTGAACAATGTGTTTCCTCTATGACATTTTTTGATTTCTCACCACCTTCTTCATCCGTCCTATTGCCTTCTGTAATACTGTAATGCCACATGGAACATTAGCTCACCAGCAGTACGGGTCACTAACTTTTTGTTGCAAACAATGGGATTATTGTTGTCACAATGTACACCCCCAACTGACCTCCCACTTCTAAATGTAAAGTACCTCCTTTGCACCATTAGCCACCAGGTTTCATCAGCAAATAATATGCAATACTGTTTGGGTTAGGCATGTCAGAGAAAGGCATCAGGTCTGGTTTAGGTGTTGCTCATTAAAAAACAAAAAGTAAATTTTTTTTTCTGGTTTCTGCGTCAACATACATCCCTATTCTACTATTGTGGGAGTCCAGTGCATCACTTTCTTTCTCTTCCTGCCTTTGGTGTGGCAGTGTGTATGTTACTCCTACTTAAAAGTGATATGCCTTTCGGGGTCTCCAGAGTGAATCACAGTACCTACTTGGTTACCCAGTTTGCCTGTCAGTTCTCACAACTGAAATGTCCTCCTTTTGTTGAGTGTGTCTTCCTGCTGGCATTCATTTCGGGTTTCTCCTGCATCATGTTTACACAGTACACCTGCTGCATTGGATCTCCTAGATCATGTTTACACAGTACACCTGCTGCGTTGACCTCCTAGGTGAGATGATATTTTATGCATGATATCAGTGATGCAAACTACAAATTTAGGGTGCAATCTGCTGAGAATAGGGCAATGCATTTTTTTTATTCTCATATGCAAACAAGAAAGCTGGAAGAATAACAGTATTAAAAATCAGTAAACACTGCAGGAAACATTGTAGCCAGTAAAACTAATTGTAGCACTGGTTATGACAATATTTCAGCAAAAATATTTCAGCAAAAATCACACCGCTGCAGGGAATAACCAAGTCATATAACAAACAGTCATTTAAACAGAATGTTTGCTAGTTTTCAATGTCACACATTTTAGAAAAGTAGCTACCACTCAGATCTGGCAATGAACATTACAAGGAAACACTGCAAAAAGGAGCTACCACTGCTGCATGGTTCCAGACTGCTGCACCCTGCTTATTGCCCAGCCTGTGCTCTTCTAGCTTTAGTGTATGACCATGCTTTTAATGTATCTAAAATAATGCCAAGACAAGATCTGTACGCCTGAAAAAGTGCCTATCTTCCTATTAACATCATTCACTCTATGTTTCACTTCCATCTATGGATTACCACCCTTCGTAACCAACAAAGTAGAGATCTGATGTGTGCATTAGCCTGCAAAATAAGAAAAAATGGGAATGCATTCTTATACACTTTTTGGACTGGCCCTTGGCTCTGCAGCCAACCTTCCATTAGCCCTCCCCAGGTTACCTATTTATGTCATCACAGAAGGGGAGACCTAGAGATGAAACCTCATATAACACCTGGGAGATTTTTTTTTTTTTTTATTAAGACAAAGATGAAACTTGGATGGAGGAGAACAAGTCCATTTCTAGGAGTGGGATTACACAGGGGTACTGTGGGGACATCCTGGTCTGCTCTGATGGATGGCAGCTTTGAGATTCGTCGGCTCTACTTGTGATGCACATGATCACTGGAGTCTCACCCCTCACCCAAACTTCCACTGCAGGATGTTCTAACAGATTCAAAGCCCCATCCCTTCTTCCCAGTCATCTGCTTATTTTTGACCCCCCCCCCCCCAAGTTGACTCCTACAGAGTGTGCGCGACCAGGCCTATTATCCAAAGGCAAGATTCATGGGTCACAGCTGATACCACACCCTTCTGCATCACAAAGTCGGGATGTGTTCTTGAAGGAAAATTTTACGAAAAAAAACTATTACACTAAAACTGAAACGTAGCTATCATAAAACCATAGAACCAAAATTTCTCAGTATGAAGTAAATTCTGAGAGGAAAAATTAATATTTCTTTTCAAAAATGGAAATGTAGATACCTTACCTTTTTGTGTTCGAAAACCAAGCCATTTAAATGAATTGCGTAAAACCATTTGTAGCCAGCAATTTCGGAGAATCAAAGATGTAGGTTGCTGTTAGCTGTACAACCCTAAACTTCTGTGCTTTTCATTTTGGAAACAAACTTGTCTAAACTGGAAGCTTCAAACACTCAGAAAGATCTTCAGTAAAGCCAGGAGTAAACCTTAAAAGGAGTATTTATGGTATGACTTCTGTAAGTACATTCAGTAGTCTAGATGGCAATTACTGCTCTTCTATCTGAGCTTTAAAGGACTGTTGCAACAGCTGGAAAGGCATTCTAGTTCTTCTCCACCTCCTTCACTGCAGGTTTGAACCTGCAAGAAGCCTGGGGGAAGAGTGCAGAAAAAGCAAACTCTGCATGTCTAATTGTGCATCTCTAAGGGAGCACCCTGTCTATAAAAACAGAACTGTACTCCTAAGCCTTAAACACACTGATAAAATGTTACTAACTGCTTACATTCAGTGTTTTTCACTAGTGCGTGTATGTGGTGTTCCATCACACCTGTCAGATGAAGTGTCAAAGCCTAGAAAAAAAACCTGGGGACCATGTTGTTACTGTGCAGAAAAAGGGTCACCAGGAGTCTCAAAATCTGGACCATCCTTCAAGGGAACAGCAAAAAAAAAAAGAAAAAAAAAACCCAGTTTTCACTCTCCTTAAACAAACTTGTGCATCGTATATTCTTGTGACATTATATATTACATTTACTATGCATGGTTTCTGCTATGTGATGTTTCTGTATGTTGGAGCTTTGCTCCCTGGGCCTCCACTGCAAACTGACACTTGCTGTCCAGTCGGCCTGTCCCGATCAACAAAAGTTAAATAAATAAAATGTTAACCGGATAAAACCAAAGTGCTTTTTCAGGGGGATAGCAATGCTTTCATTTGTCATCATACAGTATTTTTACATATATACATGCATGCTTTTGTGTATACGCACACCAACACACACATACCCCCATCAGAACACAGCTAGATCTGATCTGAACCATTTTGCAACCACAGTCTAACAAATGCACAAGAAAAATGGGGACGTACAGTAAACTCTCAGTTAACCAGCACCTATGGGGATTGGTAGATGCCGGATAACCAGTAAACTCTCAGTTAACCAGCACCTATGGAGATTGGTAAATGCCGGATAACCAGTAAATTCTCAGTTAACCAGCACCTATGGGGATTGGTAGATGCCGGATAACCAGTAAACTCTCAGTTAAGCAGCACCTATGGGGATTGGTAGATGCCGGATAACCAGTAAACTCTCAGTTAACCAGCACCTATGGGGATTGGTAGATGCCGGATAACCAGTAAACTCTCAGTTAAGCAGCACCTATGGGGATTGGTAGATGCCGGATAACAGTTTCAGATTGCTTGAGAGTTACTATTAAAAATAGGCCTGACTAATACTGTACTTTATAGTATTTGTTTGGTTTGACTTGTTCTCAGGTTGGGGAGAGAGGGAATTCCTATCTTCCATTTTAAATCTCTAAAAATGTAAAGTATGTTTCTGTGGGGGGGGGGGGGGCACGCATGAAAATTGTACTGTATTTCTTCGATTTTTTTTTCCTGGTTGCTTGAGAGTGCTGGTTGCTTGAGTTCTGGTTAACTGAGGATCTACTGTATATTTTAAGATGTTTCCTGAATGGTATGTTATATCTGCGAATGTTAAAATGATCCAGCCTTAACATCTCTACTTCCCTTTTTGTAGTGACACTTTTACTGGAGAGTACAAGTACACAGGCTGCAGGAAACTAGGAAATCTGTTGTTATTCTGAGTAGCAAGGTTTCCACTGAAATCAGATTCTTTCTACATGGGGAGACAGATAACGGATATATCCAAAAACATTAGTTTTGTACTCATGACCTCATACTGTTGTCTTGTACTATATATTATCTATACTTTTCTCCTGATGTTGTCCCTACCCTTTACTTATGTAAGAAAGTCCAACTGGGCCCAAACGGTACCTGTTTTCAGTGGGGGCCTAGGGAGAAAAGCACTCACAAAGGCATTCTACAAACATTATACATTACAAAATTATTACTCTTCAGCCAATCATAAACACACACCAAAAGCAACACCAAACATCTCACATAAGCCTAGACCCAGTGGACCCCCAATAGCAAAGACCATAAGGCAAGCATATATGTACATTACCTAATACTCGTCACTGGGGACTCCATTGTGAGTTAGACAAGGGAAAGATAATGTTTAGATGCCTATTTGGAGCCAGGACCCACTATATCATGCACACACTCAAGTCACTGCATCCCATGTACCAATATGATTCAGTCATAGTCCATGTGGGTGTAAAAGACCAGAAATTGTACCTCACTGGACTATATGAAAAGATACATAATGGATCTCTTGGAATGCGTGTTACAGACAGGTATGTGCCTTGCATTGAGCAGCATTCTACCTGCTCCAAGGATAATGCCACAGTATGAACATAAAATTATTGATTTTAATAATTGGCTTAGTTTCTGGTACATCATCAGGGGAATCCAATATCTGTCAGCAGGGGAGAACATGGTCAAAAGACCACATTGCTTTGCTAAGGATGGGCTGCAACTGTTTCCCCAGACTTCCAAATACCGGCTAAAATGTATCCACCCCCTTAGAGCCGTTTTTACGCAATGCCAAAAAGAAAAAAAAAACTTGCCAACATAGTGAAAAAGTCTTCAAGCGACCTTAAGGTGTAAAAAGTACTATGGTAGTGGAAGGCTACAGTGTCTTCCACACATTTAGACCAGTAGCAGCACAGACTGGGGCCAAAGGTGGAGGTGTCTCTATCTATGTTAGAAACAAACATACCTCCAAGTTGGTTAAACAGGATGATACCATGCACCTCAACTATGTGCAAGTCACCATAGATAAGGTTCCTTGCCATATCATGGCTAGTTACAGTCACTATGTTCCTACAGTCTCAGGACTATTACCTAAACCTGCTAATGGTGTTCACCATCCAAACACCCTATTTATGGATGACTTTAACTACCCCTCTGTAGACTGGGAAATGTACACTGCCTCAAACTCACAGGCAAGTCCCTTCCTGGACTTTATTAAGACAAACACCCTGGAACAGATAGGAAACAAACAAAAAACCCAGCTAAACCAGTAACAGTTAGGAACTATTCCAAAGCAAACTACATCCCTTTAGGTGACAGCTCTCTCCAACCCAGAGACCACAGCTACCTAGGCAGATTTATTCACAGGAGCATGAATGGCCATATACAGCTGCCGTACCTACCAGAAATAAACCCAAAAGCCAAAACAAAACCTCAGTGGTGGAATCCTCACATAAACAGGATATATAGTAAAAGAAGAAAACACATGGCCAAAATCAGGAAGAGCAACTCCCATAAAGAAAAGTGCTCTCTTATACAACTAAACAAGAAACTATTAGCCTAGTAATCCCCTATGAACCTATGAATCTATAAGAGGTCTAATAAATCCAACAAGACCGTTTATGAGGTCAGAATAGCCTCGCAGGCTATGGACAATCACAAGGCCTTCTTCAGGCTTCTGGAACCTTAAAGGTAACACAAAGCAGTGTGGTGAATGATACTGCCTTTCCCGATTAGAGTGACATAGCAAATCTACTGGTTCATAAATGTATCTAAACTTCAACCCCCACTCCCCCCAGCTCAACCAGGCAAAATCCCCTCCAACATGCTTTGTACAACTATTTGCCGAGGCAGGTGCTGCTGGCACTCAAAGTCAAGACCACTGCCTCCATGGATTCTGACAACATCCCCAGTTGCCTCCTAAACAGTCTAAAACATGCTTTAGCAGGACCACATGAGGCACTCCAACTACAGCTTTGAAACAGGACTACATTCCCGGTGAATGAAGGACTGCAACAGTCATTCCCCTCCATAAAGGTGAACTATCAACTGACTCTGGCAACTACAGACCCATAAATCTAACAAGTCTAAAATACAAAGCTATGGAACGAATTATAAACAAGAACATTGGCAACCTGTAGACAGTGGACCATCTCAGGCTGGCTTTGTGAAGGGAAGGTCATGCCTACTTAACCTGGTTAGGTTCTTCGAGATGGTCACTAAGGCAGTTGGTTGATGAGGGTAAAACAGTGCATACCAATTACCTTCTCCTGATCAAGGCATTTGATACAATATCAAACAGGCATAGTTGACAAGCGCTCTCAGCCAGGAATTAATCCCTGCAGAACTCATTGGATTGTCGGCTGGCTAAAAAACAGGACCAAAGAAGTCAGAATCAGGGAGACTACCTCCACCAAGAGACCAGTTCACCAGCAGAGTACCCCAGGACTCTGTGTTGGGCCCACTCCTGTTTGGCGTCAAGGCTAACTTTCAAAGCCTCTGTCTCACCAAGTTTGCGATCCCCCCTCCCTCACAGACAAGATTTTGCAAGAGGGTTTAACACAGACAAATGACTGGTGCCAAAGCCATGGCCTAAAACTCAATGCTAAAAAATGCATTATAATGTCCTTTGGGAAACTGTCAATCCAAGTTAACTACTTCATTGGTAAAACACCCCTAAGAATCCATCAAGTAGTGAGGGATCTGGAAAATATATGTAGACAGCAATCTGGCCTTTGATCAACATGTAGCTAAGATAATAACAAAATCATTCTATGTCACCTAACTTACAAGTAAGGGTATGGCATTCAGGTCCAAGGAAGTTATAGTACCACTCTATTCGGCCCTTATTTGACCTATCATTGAATAAAATGTTCCCATTGCCATGTATCTAACCAGACAGTTGCAACAGTTGGAACACCCACAAATGTTTCTCATCCAAAATGAATACCCTGTCCGACAATGGACTGCCTAAAGGCAATGTCTCTGTATTCAGTCTCTTACAGGCTGATAAGAGGGGAATCTTTGCCTGGCTTACAGGGCTTCCTCAGACCCAGTCCTATTGGATCTGTTGCACATGCGTAAAACAAACAGTATCAGAAACAAACACTAGATCAAGGGATCTGAACTTCATTTGTGACAAACAGAGAAGTGCTGGAGGGACAGATATGGGTCCCAAACGATCCCCGCACTATGGAATAGGCTCCCCATCCATGTAAAACAGAATTTGTCCCAGACCCTATTCAAATGAAACCTTGACAATTGGATAGAAATAATAAATCTGTCCATTATGGACAGATGCTGTCCCAAATCACCCATCTCCCCACAAATCCTTAGTTTCCTCCCTAATAACATGCTCCCCCCCATACAGATGCCCATGATACTCTGGGACCTAAAGGGTTTAGTTTGTGCAGCTAGGCTTGTAAGGGCCCTAGCAGTTGTTAGCCTAGTAACAACATATGAACCTATTGCAATATAAACTCATATTGACATGTTACATTCAACATTACAACTTTAATAATGAAGTCATCATTTTCAACTGTTGAATCTACAATGTACTTCCCAGACACCTTGCTTAGAAATGTGATTAATTATCTATACATCCTTGATAAAGGCATTAGGCATGACAGTTGTTAACATCTTAAGGACTCCATACAATTAATGTGTGAGAAGCTGCACTAGAAGTGAAACAAACTATAAAGAAAATTTGTACCCTGCATAAAAGTTACTTTATACAAAGATGGGAGGAAGGTCATTTCTGTTCATTTTTGGTTCCTTGGTGCTTTCCATATCTCACTACATTTCCTGTTTGTAGTCACTGTAACAAAAATAGAGCAAAACGTCCAACAGAACGTTACACAAGGGCCCATTTGCAGGAAACTTGGTCTTCTCTGTCTGCACGTCAGTGTTGTTTATAGAAATAAACCACGATTATGATATCAGTGTTACTTTTCTTAATTAAAATGATTTTGAAAACTAAATTAAAAAGTTCTAAAAATGATTTCCAATCCTAAACAACACTAAATCGAATTTTGTGAACTTGGCCATAAGAACAGCTCCACAAGTCAGCAGACTGTATGGGGTTCATACAGCATTCTGTGTGCCAGACCATTCTGTTTCTTCCTTCCATACAAATGGGAAATGCCACAGCCTGCTGCCGAATACTTTTGTCGCCACCTTCCCATTTCCTTCACTGTGCAGGACGGAGGGGTGGCTACCATGCTCTTTGATCTGGAGCAGTAAGTTCACACCCTCCTTGCCTGCAAAGTAAGGGTGGGGGAGGGGTGACTTTGTAGGTTGCATTAATATGTTTTTTTTCCACTTCAGTTTATGCGGGACAGTTTGGACTACAGACAGGAGTTCCCATAAGAATTCTGCTCAAAGCTACCAAGTTGACAAGGCACTTTGGCACATACCTCATACCTCTCAACTATCCAGAATTTCACAGAATATACAGACTTTTGGTCTTTTTCCCATAAAAGTTGTGATTGTCTAACAAATCATTAAATGTCTGGTAAATGTCCCAGAGGTTTAAGGCTATGAACTGTGGTTCTTGTGGTTAAGGTTTTGATTCCCTCAGCCCTCATCTAAATACCGTGTGACCTTGAGCAAGTCACGTAACTAGACTGTGCTTGGGGGGGGGGGGCAACTAGGATTTTCGGCTAGGGTCCAAATGGGCCCCTGAACTGCAAACCTAGTAACTAGCTATGAACCTATGATAGAAGTCAGTAAATAGTAGTGGGCATTTTGAATTTCAAACTTTGCCCCCTTCAGAAAATGCATGCTAATGTAAAACCCGTTATTATAGTAACTTTCTAGACTTACAACAATAATATTGAAAATCTGTCCCTTTTGTTTGATCTTTGATGCCCACCATCCCCCATTTTCTTTTTGGTTTGTCCAGAGCTCTTGTATGCATGTATGTATATAAATACACACACACACGTATGTGTATATATGGATGGAGATATAGATATACATACATACATACATACATACATACATACACACACACACACACATGCATCCATCTATATACATGTACATATGTATGTCATATGTGCAGGCCACATCAAACTACATACAGACTAATATTCACACAGAAAATTTGTTTGTCAGCCTACAAAAAACTACCTATCTATATCAAACAAAGCTCCTCATTAGCACTCCAAGAAAAATCTTGATGATTGGATGGGAAATAGGAAATTCACCCCGGGGATCACCTCTGTGGCTCTGCTCGACAGTGGCACAGGAAAATAATTTTCTTGGGTGGCAAAAGCCAGGGTACCGTTTTGGCTGGGCTTGTATAGGCCCTAGGGCCGATAGCCTAGTACCTACTTATGAACAAGGTTTACAAGGCACTTCTGCAAGACTGCTTTTGCTTTCCACGTGCCCCGCAGGACAAATCAGGCTAACAGGCAAAGTCACCTGAGAATTTCTGTGATAGTGTTGGATGTCTTGGGAATGTTCATATTGCACCCTGTTTTCTCAATTTTGTCTCAGTTTACATGTGAAAGGGAACCAGACTGCAGTATCGGACTAACATAACAGTATGGTGGCCCATATTTAACTTTCACATGTTTGTGTTTTGCAGGGCAGGAGAAGACTAGCAATGTAGGTCAAGTGACAACAGCCAACTTTGGGGCCCCATACATCTGTAAAAACATTCAGGGATCAGAGGCAGTACCTCCACACAAACTTAACAGATCTAGGGCTCAGAGTGATGTTACAGCCAAATACACCTCAGAAGTAAAGGGAATCACAGGGACACTTGGAATTACAGATTGAGGAGTCCATGTTGGGTGTAATTCTGAGGTCGAAGGACAGTGAGTTATTGACCCAGGTGTCAGGGTCCATGACCACTGCGTCAATTTGGAGTGGGGTACTGGATATACTGTAATTTGCAGAAGAAAGGTGTTTACCAAACATGACATTATTGCAATATTTTGTACTCAGTTTTAGCCTATATATATATATATATATATATATATATATATATATATATATATATATATATATATAAGGATTAGTTCTTGCTGTAGAAATTTTTACATCAAGTAGGGAGTGAATAACATCCAACTTACAGTCATGACAAATCTAGTTAGGCCTAGGCCTCATCAGAAAGAAAATGCCAAAAAAGGAGGGAATCCTCGCACAAAGTCTTTGCACACTCTGCCAAAGTGGCACTTGCATCCTTAAACATGTGGATTTACCTTTCAGAAGGCATGCCCAAAGGCAGGTAAAGGGTAGGACTGTGATAGTGAAGTTCGGAACTTTGAATGTTGGCAGTATGACTGGTATAGGGAGAGAGCTAGCTGATATGATGGACCGAAGGAAGGTTGGTATATTGTGTGTGCAAAAGACCAGATGGAAGGGGAGCAAGGCTAGGTGTATCGGAGGCGGGTTAAAATTGTTTTATCATGGTGTGGATGGCAGGAGAAATGGCGTAGGGGTTATCCTGAAGGAACAGTATGCTTAAGAGTGTTTTGGAGGTGAAAAGAGTGTCAGATAGAGTGATGTTTATGAAGCTGGAAATTGATGGTGTAATGATGAATGCTGTTAGTGCATATGCTCCACAAGTTGGGTGTGCGATGGATGAGAAAGAAAAATTTTAGAGCGAGTTGGATGAAGTGGTGATGACTGCACCCAAGGGTGAGAGACTGGTGATTGGAGCAGGTTTCAATGGGCATGTTGGTGAAGGGAATAGAGGGGATGAGGAAGTGATGGGTAGGTATGGTGTTAAACAAAGGAATGTAAAACATGAGATGGTAGTGGATTTTGCGAAAAGGATGGACATGGCTGTGGTGAATACGTATTTTAACAAGAGGGAGGAGCATAGGGTGATATACAAGAGTGGAGGAAGATGCACACAGTTGGATTATATTTTATGTAGGAGGGCCAGTCTGAAGGAGATTGGAGACTGTAAAGTGGTGGCAGGGGAAAGTGTACTTAGGCAGCATAGGATGGTGGTTTGTGGGATGACATTGGTGATCAAGAAGAGGAGGATGAGTGTGAGGGCAGCACCAAAGAAATAGTGGAAATGGAAAAGGGTAATTGTGAGGTGGAGTTCAGGGAAGAGTTAAGACAGGCACCGAGTGGCAGTGAAGAGTTACCGAATAGCTGGGTAACTACAGCAGCGCTAGTAAGAGAGAGATGGCTAGAAGGGTGCTTGGTGTGACATCTGGAAAGAGGAAGGAGGACAAGGAGACTTGGTGGTGGAATGAAGAAGTACAGGAGAGTATACAGAGAAAGAGGTTGGCGAAGAAGTGGGATTGTCAGAGAGATGAAGAAAGTAGACACGAGTATAAGGAGATGAGGTGCATGGCAAAGAGAGAGATGGTGAAGGCCAAGGATAAGACGTATGAAGAGTTGTATAAAAGGTTTGACACTAAGGAGAGAGAAAAGGACCTGTACCGATTGGCTAGACAGAGGGACCGAGCTAGTAAAGATGTGCAGCATGTAAAGATGATAAAGGATAATGAGGGAAACATACTCACAAGCAAGGAGAGTGTGTTGAGGAGATGGAAAGAGTACTTTGAGGGGCTGATGAATGGAGAGAATGAGAGGGAGAGAAGGTTGGATGATGTGTGGATAGTGAATCATGAATTGCAGTGGATTAGCAAGGAGGAAGTAAGGGTAGCTATGAAGAGGATGAAAAATGGAAAGGCTGTTGGTCCAGATGACATACCTGTGGAAGCATGGAGGTGTTTAGGTGAAATGGCAGTGGAGTTTTTAACTAGATTGTTTAAGAAATCTTGGAAACAGAGGATGCCTGAGGATTGGAGAAAGTGTTTTGGTACCGATTTTTAAGAATAAGGGTGATGTGCAGAGCTGTAGTAACTACAGAGGAATTAAATTGATCAGTCACAGCATGAAGTTATGGGAAAGAGTAGTGGAAACTAGGTTAAGAAGGGAGGTGATGATTAGTGATCAGCAGTATGGTTTCATGCCAGGAAAAAGTACTACAGATGCGATGTTTGCTCTGAGAGTGTTGATGGAGAAGTATAGAGAAGGTCAGGAGTAGTTGCATTGTGTCTTTGTGAACTTAGAGAAAGCGTATGACAGGGTGCCTAGAGAGGAGTTGTGGTATTGTATGAGGAAGTCGGGAGTGTCAGAGAAGTATGTAAGAGTGGTACAGGATATGTACGAGGGTAGTGTGACATTGGTGAGGTCTGCAGTGGGAGTGACGGATGCACTTAAGGTGGAGATGGGATCACATCAAGGATCAGCTCTGAGCACTTTCTTATTTGCAATGGTGATGGACAGGTTGACAGACGAGATCAGACAGGAGTCCCCATGGACTATGATGTTTGCAGATGACACTGTGATCTGTAGTGAGAGTAGGGAACAGGTGGAGGAGACCTTGGAGAGGTGGAGACATATTCTAGAGAGGAATGAAGGTCAGCAGGACTAAGACCGAATATATGTGTGTGAATGAGAGGGAGTATAGAAGAATGGTGAAGATGCAGGAAGTATAGGTGGCAAAGGTGGATGAGTTTAAATATTTGGGATCAATAGTTCAGAGTAATGGTGAGTGTAGAAGTGAGGTGAAGAAGAGAGTACAGGCCGGATGGAGTGGGTGAAGAAGAGTGTCAGGAGTGATTTGTGACACACGAGTACCAGTAAGAGTGAAAGGAAAGGTCTACAAGAGGGTAGTGATACCAGCTATGTTATATGGGTTGGAGACAGTGGCATTAACAAAAAGGCAGGAGTCAGAGCTTGAGGTGGCAGAGTTGAAGATGTTAAGATTTGCACTGGGTGTGACGAGGATGGACAGGATTAGGAAGAAGTATATTAGAGGGTCAGCCCAGGTTGGAAGGTTTGGAGACAAAGCCAGATAGGCAAGATTACATTGGTTTGGACATGTGCTGAGGAGGGATGCAGAGTATATTGGGAAAAAGATGCTAAGGATGAAGCTGCCAGGTAACAGGAAAAGAGGAAGGCCTAAAATAAGGTTTATGGATGTGGTGAGAGAGGACATGCAGGTGGTTGGTGTGACTGAGCAAGATGCAGAGGACAGGAAGAAATGGAAACAGTTTATCTGCTGTGGTGACCCCTAATGGGAGCAGCCGAAAGAAGAAGACCTTTCAGCCAATTTACAATTCATCTGGCCATGTAAGTGTCCAATTTGAGGTCTTTTAGCTTATGACAATGATAATGTGGAGGTACAGTGTTAAAGGCCTGAGACAGATACATATATAAAAGCTCCAGGCAAGGGGGAGACGAGCAGTCAGCAGAAAGAGGGCAAGAAAGGTGGAACTATGTACTGCAATACTGATCTATTCAAACATCTACATTATGATAAGTGGGACTCAACTGCACTATGTTCTTCATAGTCAGAATTGCAATACTGATTCTGGGGAGGACTCCCAAAGCTAAAAGATGGATGATATTTCCTAAGGTTCATGCGGATGAACTAAGATTTTGCAGGATGACAAATGCAAAACCACTCTAGCCCTGGAAATGTTGTCTGGGTTACAGGGTTTTGAAAAGGTGTGCACTGAGCTTCACGTGGCAGCCCCTAGAATGGCCTGTGTAGGGACTCCTTTGAGGTAAGCGCTGGTAGTTGCCCTTGTCCAGTGGAGTGGGCTTAATATACCAAAGTAAATCTGTTCCGTAGTGTGAGTAATATAGCTTAATGCAGTTAGCTATCCATTTTCAAATGGTTTGTTTGGAGTCAGGTTTTGCCCTGTTTACCCTCTGCAAAAGCCACCAGCAATTCCTCTGCTCTGCTCTACAAAAGCCACCAGCAATTCCTCTGCTCTGTTCTACAAGTGCGCTTTATCCTTTTTAGATAGTATCAGATCTGCCTGTGCACATCCAGGGACTGGGAAACTTGTTCTGTGATGTTCTGTGGATTTGGATAGAAGACTGTCAGGTTGATAGCCTGGTTTAGGTTAAGTTCTGATACCACTTTAGGCATAAAGGATGGGTTTGTTCTGAGTGTAACCTTATTCGTCCGGAAGCCAAGGAAGGTTTCTTTACACATGAGGGCTTGCAGCTCAGAAACTTTCGTAGCCAGTGTGTCAGCTACAAGAAAGGTGGTCTTCCAAATGAACAACATTAGAGAGGCAGTGGCAGTAGGTTCAATGGTGAGCAAGTTTAGGTTTTCTAACACAGTTTAGGTGCTATGCCAAAATAGGGTTCTTTCTGGGTGGTCTTAACTGAATAATCCCTTTTAGAAAAAATGTTTCATATGTGGGTGTGAGAGAATAGGTGAAGGACTTGTCAGACAGGCCAGTATTGCAGATGCACATACTTCAATGCTGGAATAGAAAAGTCCCTATCTAAACAGGCCTGACAGGTACTGCAAAACTGAGCTGATATCTGCTTGAGAGGGGTTAGTGTTATTGCTATAACACCAAGTAGAAAATCTTTCCCATTTTGCCAGGTATGATTTTCTGGTACTAGACTTCCTTTAGAATGGAAAGCACATCCTTGGGCTAGGATGCAGTCCCTTGTTGTCAAAACCAAGTCCTCCAGGCAGTTGACTTGAGGGTGGAAGACAGACCCTTGTCTTGGCTGAGGAGATATACCTCATGCATTAGGGTGTAGAATCTTACTGATTATCAGGAGGGAGAACCAGTGTCATTTCAGTCAGAAGGGGGCCCACTAGGATTGTGCTGGGTCTGTCCTCCCTGATTTTTGTCATTACCCTGAGGATCAGGGATAACTGCAGGAATGCATAAAGGAGCCAGTTTGTCCATGTGAAGGGAAATGTATCTATTGTCCAAGCTCCTGTCTGTGTTCTTCAGTCTTGACAAAACCAAACTATTGTGCATCCATTTGTCTGTAGGTGCTTGTTGTGGTGAGAGAGGTGAACCAATCGACTGAGGGATCCCCCACTGTATGGTTAGATCCAGGAAGACCGCTCTCTTCAACATCCATTTGTTTGGATATAGAAGATCCCTGTCTAGACAATCTGCAATGGTATTGTTCTGGCTCTGAATATAAGAAGCTAGGAGGGACAGCCCTATTTCTTGACCCAGCATTCAAAATTTCCTGGAAAGGCTGCACAGAGGGTAAGACAAAGCTCCCCCTTCTTTGTTTATGCACTACAGATTTGCAGGCTCCTTGGGCTTAGGTTTTGTTGAAAAGCTTTTATGGCCAGGTAGACTGCTAGTAACTCCTGATTTATATGCAGCTTCATCTGCTATGGGGATCAAATTCTCTGCACTTTTAGGGGACCTAAGTGGGATCCTCAAGATTTGTATGAACTGTCTGTAATGATGGTCTTGTCTGCTTCTGGTAAATTGAAGTTTGTTCCTGGGTTCCTCTATAAGGTGTTCATCCATCACAAGAGTTCCTTTTTTAGGCATGGAAGGAGAGCCAATAGGGTTTCCAGGGGTTGGGAATGCTGTTCATAGGTTCATACTAGGCTATCTGCCCTAGGGCATTTATAAGCCTAGCCAGAGTATGTTTGGCTTTCGCCACCCATTTTAAATTAATTTTGCTATGCCCTTTTTCGAGGTTAATATACTGTGCCTCTGTCTAACAGTGACACAGAAGTGATACCCGGGGTAAACCTATGATCTTCCATCCACTCATCAAGATTCCTCTTGAAGAGAGTCAATGAGGGACTCTGCCTAACCTGGACTGGGATTTTATTCCAGAGTGAAGGGAGCCTCTGGGTTATGAATCTGTCCCTCCAGCATGTCCTATTTATTTCAGTGCTGAGGTTCAAGTCTCGAGCGTAGCTCGATGGGATTTGGATTTTCTGAGGTGCAACATGTCCATTAATTCCGGTTGGACATGGCTTTATACGCCAGGCACAGGTCACCTCTGAGCAGGCGGTATGCCACTGAGTAGAGCTGGAGTTTCTTTAACCGGGCAGCATATGGGATCTGTTTGAGCCCTTTGATCCTCTTGGTGAGGTACTTTTGGGATCTTTCCAGTTGCTGCAGGTGTCTGGTAAGGTACATCCCAAAAGGGGCATTGTACTCAATTATGGGCCTGATGAGGGATGAGTAAAGAGGCACGATGACCTCCCCTGATCTAGATGCGAATCCCTTCATGATTCGGTGGGCTACGTAAAATGTTTTTCTAACCACTTTGGCCACATGGTTTTCAAATGAGAGATTGCTATCAACTTGGGTCCCCAGGTCCCTAATTACTTCTTCTGTACTTAATGGATTACCATCTATGTGGTAATTTGTGGGCACTTTGTTTTTGCCAAAGGGGATGACTATACACTTTTTGGTGTTTAGCTTGAGGCCATGGCTCTGGCACCAGTTGTCCATTTCTTTGAGGCCCTTTTGGAGGATGCTTGTGTCGGCTGGAGAGTTGATTATGGTGCCCAGTTTGCAGTCATCTGTGGACATGGTCAGCCACAGTCCTTCCGTGTTGGCCTGTACCTCCGAGAAATATATACCGAACAAGAGAGGTCCCAGGACTGAGCCTTGTGGGACTCCACTTGTAACTGGTTTGGAGTCTGACATGGCTCCAGCAATTCTAACCATGTGGGTTCTGTCCTTGAGCCAGTTTGCAACCCATCTAGTGACATAGGGGTTTATATTTAAGCTGGTGAGCTTATCTATAATGCCCGAGTGGGGTATTGTATCAAAGGTCCAGGTAGGCTGTGTGGACCACCTTCCCCTCGTCAATGGCCTTGGTGACTGTTTGAAAGAAATCAACCAGGTTTAAGAGGCAGGATCTGCAATTAACAAAGCCGAGCTGGGTAGGATCCAGTGTCTGTAGGTCCCCAATATCTTTATTTATGAGGTCCATGATGATCCTTTCCATAGCTTTGCAGACCAAGCTAGTCAGGTTTATGGCGCGATAGTTTCCAGGATCCATTGAAGCACCACCTTTGTGGAGAGGGACCACTGTTGCTGTACACCACTCTTTGGGTACATATCTTGTAGTAAGGCTGAGATTGAACAATGGACACCGTCTGGTCCCATTGATGTTGTGTTTTTTGCTTTGGAGAGGGCGGCACTTACCTGAGCATCTGAGATGTCAGGGGGGCAGCACTCTGCTGGGATAGATATTTACCCTTTTGGTGAGGGGAGTTTGCGCTGAACCTGTCAGCTAGGATGTTGGCAATGTCTGTGGGTTCGGTGTATTTTTTTGTCATTTTGGACTAATTCTGAGCATATCTGGGAATTCCCACCTAGGTTCCTAACATAACTAAAGAAAGCCTTGTGATTATCCTTAGTGTCCTGTGCAATTTTTCTCGCGAAGCTGGCCTTAGACGATTTTATGAGTGCCCTTAGTTTTTTGCTAATACTGATCAAAGATGCCTTCCCTTTTTAGGATTTTGCTCCATCATGTAGTAGCTTCCTCCTTCTATTGTATAGTTTATTGCTGGGGTCCACCAGACAGGACGTCTGCCTTTGGAGGATTGGGTCTTGGTTTTATTTGGGATTGCATGATCCATGCATTCCTGAAGATGTTCATAGAATGCATTTATAAAGGATTCTGCGGTCTGGGCTGTATTTTCCACAGGCCCGGGGGCTTTGAAGGATTCCGCCTCGGTTTTGAGAAGTGTGAAATTTGCTTTAGAGAAGTTTTTCACTGTGGTTTTCTGGGAAGGGGGTGGGGTTGGGATGTGAATATCCAGTGAGATCAGTTTATTGTCTGATCTTACCAGTGAGGGATACACTTCTTGTCTGGTCTGGAGCATAGAGTCCCCATGTTGGTGATGATCAGGTCCAGTATGTTTTCCCCTCTTGTGGGAGTGGTAACAAGTTGTTCCATAGCATTTGAGTTTATGAATTCTAGGAACATTTGGGCTAGGGTGTTGGAGCTAGAGTAATGCTCCCAGTCTATGTTTGGGTAGTTGAAGTCACCCAATATAATGGTGTTTGGAGAGACCTTCATATTTTCCAGTGTTCTCAGGAAGACCGAGTGGGGTTTCTGTGTTTGGGAGGGTGGTCTGTAGCAGGCTATAAACTGGAAGGCAGTTTTACCCACTGTTAGTTGCACATGGATAGTCTCTGATGCTTCGTGCTTTGCCACCAACCTGGAGGTGTGGGTATCTTTGATGAATATCGACACTCCCCTCCTTTTGTGGTTCGGTCCAAGTTTTGGGGCCGAAAAGCATGGTATGAGGTATAACCTGGTAGTGCTGCAGTGCTCTCGGGAGCCCTGAACCAGGTTTCTGTTACTGCACAGATATCGATGTTCTCTATGCTAAGGAGAGTTTCAAGTGTGTGCATCTTGAGGTTTAGACTTCTGGCGTTGAGTAGCATTACTCTTAGTTTCTTATCCCTTGTGATACCTATGGAGGTGGGTTTGTCTTTGAGCCTTGCCTAAAAAGGCACTATGGGGGTAGCAAGAGCCTTTGCCAATATCCGAAGCCCAGGGTGACAGGTGCAAGCCGTCCCTAGTGAAGCTTTGTGGCTTGTCGAGCATATCATCCCAGGCTGACAGGCATTGGATCCCCTTTGAATGACACCAGTACTTAAGCCAATTGTTGAAATTGATCATCTTGTCTTCACATTGTGGCATCATTCTTGGTGAGGGTAAGATGCTACTCAAGGTCAGGGTCATACGGCCTGGGCTACATGCTCAGAGAGCTCCTCTATGTCTCTTTTCATGTAGTCCAGGAGGTACGCCTCAGGTCATTCACACCAGCATGGACAATGACTGAGTCATATTTGTACTTGCCTTGGAGTGACCTGAGTGCTTGTGTTATGTGGCGGATCCTAGCCCGACAGGCTGCTCACTGTGACCTTCTCCTTGTTCATCTTGGTGAGCGGGACGCCAGTGTGCCTGACGATAGAGTCACCTATTACAAGTGTATCAGGTGTGTTGTTTAGCCTTAAGGGCTGTGACTGTTCGGCACACTGGCTTTGTGAGATATGTGTTGCACGTGTTTTGTTTTGGGGTAGCGGTTGCTTGGCTGTCTGCTTTGGAGGTCTCTGCTGCTTAGGCAGATCTTTATTTAGAGCCTCTCCATATGTTTTTGTTTGATTTTGTGTTTGGTTTGTGTCGTGGTAGGTCTATGTGAGACTGGAATTGTAGTGAGTGTGGTTTCCTTCTCCTCCTGACTGGTTATGCCAGTACTGAGTTGAGAGAGCTTAACCTCCAGTTTGGCTATATGGTTGCATCTCTCACATGTGTTGGAATTTGTTGGGAGGAGGAGAGGGTTGTCTGTGTACATGAGGCAGTTGTAACATTGCCTCAAGATTCCCAGGTTCACCAGCTGAACCGGAGAGGAGATTGACAACTGACCTTTGGACATGCTATAATAATATTGGGAATTCCTTTATAATTGAAAAAAAGGGCCAATGGGGAGTGAGAGTGTAGTGCTTTTAATTTTTAGTGCTGACTTATATAATTGCTTTAGTGAGCAAGTGCCAGGTAACTTAAGTGCAATGTGTTACAGGCAACTTAAATGCAAAAATGACAAACAGTAACTTTCTTTCATGTGAAACAAGGAAATAAGTACAGTAAGCAATGCAGATATCACTAGGGATCCACAGAAGCGCTGAGAAGCCGTGTTTTAGGTGGAATTAGCATTCCAGGGAATTAACAAGCAAACAAACAACAAGCATACAAACAAAGCTAGACTCAGCAGGCCTGGATCTAGTCTATGCTACAGCAAACAAGGTGTTACCAATTTCAGTAAGAAACAGTTCAAATATGCAGGCACTATAAACCTTTAACCAGAAATTCCCAGCTCAGAAGGGCAGAGTCCAGCCTCTCCTCCCACAAGTGCAGACCACGAACCTTCTTAATGTAAAATAACTGGCCTGAAGCCCAAGTGCATAAACCAGAACTAATACACTTTAAGAATAACAGACACTGAGCTCTCAATCAGCAGTTCCCAACTTAGAAGGATGAAAGCTACCTGTCCTGCCACCACAGTGCATGCCAGAAACCTTCCTAATGTAAAACAACTGGTCTGAAGCCCAAGTGCTTAATCCAAAAGACTTAGAATGATAGCTACACTTAAATCAAGTTACTACCAAGCAGTAATAAATGCAATTGAATACTTTAAAGAATGCCTGGGTTAGTGCTCAAGTTATACAAACAAAGCTAGATTCAGCAGGCCTGGATCTAGTCTATGCTACAGCAAACAAGGTGTACCAATTTCAGTAAGAAGCAGTTCAGATATGCATGCACTATAAGCCTTTAACCAGAAATTCCCAGCTCAGAAGGGCAGAGACCTATGGAGGTGGGTTTGTCTTTTGAGCCTTGCCTAAAAAAGGCACTATGGGGGTTGCAAGAGCCTTTGCCAATATCCGAAAGCCCAGGGGTGACATGTGCAAGCCATCCCTAGCGAAGCATCGTGGCTTATCGAGCATGTCATCCCAGGCTGACAGGCGTTGGATCCCCTTTGAATGACACCAATACTTAAGTCAATTGTTGAAATTGATCATCTTGTCTTCATATTGTGGCATCATTCTTGGTGAGGATAAGATGCTACTCAAAGTCAGGGTCATACCGGCCTGGGCTACATGCTCAGAGAGCTCCTCTATGTCTCTTTTCATGTAGTCCAGGGAGGTACATCTCAGGTCATTCACACTAACATGGACAATGACCGAGTCATATTTGTACTTGCCTTGGAGTGACCTGAGTGCTTGTGTTATGTGGTGGATCCTAGTGCCAGACAGGCAGCTCACCGTGACCTTCTCCTTGTTCAGCCTGGTGAGCGGGATGTCAGTGTTCCTGACGATAGAGTCACCTATTACAAGTGTATCAGGTGTGTTGTTTAGCCTTAAGGGCTGTGACTGTTCAGCACTCTGGCTTTGTGAGCTATGTGTTGCACGTGTTTTGTTTTGGGGTAGCGGTTGCTTGGGTGTTTGCTTTGGAGGTCTCTGCTGCTTAGGCAGATTTTTATTTAGAGCCTCCGAGTATGTTTTGTGTGTTTATGTGTTTGGTTTGCTGTGGTAGGTCTATGTGAGACTGGAATTGTAGTGAGTGTGGTTTCCTTCTCCTCCTGACTGGTTATGCCAGTACTGAGTTGAGAGAGCTTAGCCTCCAGTTTGGCTATATGGTTGCATCTCTCAAATGTGTTGGAATTTGTTGGGAGGAGGAGAGGGTTGTCTGTGTACATGAGGCAGTTGTAACATTGCCTCAAGATTTCCAGATTCACCAGCTGGACTGAGAGGAGATTGACAACTGACCTTTGGACATGCTAGAATAGTATTGGGAATTCCTTTATAATTGAAAAAAAAGGGCCAATGGGGAACAAGGTACTCAAGGGGAAGTTGAGGGTGTAGTGCTTTTAATTTTTTAGTGCTGACTTATATAATTGCTTTAGTGAGCAAGTACCAGGCTTTAGAGTAGGAATAGGGTGTTTATTATGAGAACTAGATCAGTTCTAAGGGAAAAATGAAGAGCAGACTTTGTGGAGCCGAGAATGGTTTAAACCCAATTAAGCGGAGCTGCCCGATGCTGCGCTATGCACAAAATCGCGCAAAGCCACGCCAAAGCGGGTTTTATACAGGGGGACTTGAAAGAGCTAAAAATTGGCCCAAAACGGCCAATTGACTACCAGATTCTTGTGCTGGGAACACTCCTCCAGGGATAGATAGGCTGCTCTAAGCTCCCCACTGCCACTGGTGAACCAAAGAAGCCTCCCTTTATCCAAGAAAGGAAATGGGCAACACAGGAACTTTCCAAAAGTCCAGAATACAGCAAAGCCTGTATTTGGACTACTCTTGGTCAGGAAAGATGGGAAACAAGGATCATTTTTTTGTTTTTTTTCTTTTTTGCAACAAACATCAGGAAAATGCAATAAATATGTAACACAGGCTAGCACACTTGAGTGTGTAACCTCAAGAGGTAAATGCAACAAACAGGACAAACTTTAAATTACAAGCACAAAAGCACGCTAAAGCTGGCTTTAAAGCAGGGGGTTAGAAAGAGATAGGAAATGGCCCAAAACGGCCAATAAGCTACAAGTCACTGGGCTGGAACCACTCCTCAAGGGACAGATAGGCTGCTCAGAGCTCCCCACTCTCACTGGTGAGCAAAGAAGCTTCCTCCTATCCAAATAAGGATATGGGCAACACAGGAACTATGACACAGCCCAGAGATCAGCAATACCTGAAGACTGGACTATTCTAGTTCAGTAAAGGCAGGAAACAAGGATATTTTTTGGTTTTGTCTTTTTTTCTTACAAAGTAGCAGAAATTAGGTACAGAAACACAGTAAATGCTTTAATTCGGCTAGCGCACTTGAGTGTGTAGCCTACCAGTTAAACTAAGCAAAAACAAACTTTAAAAGTGCAAAAACTCAGAAATACAGGCAGGAATGCAATAAAACAACTTTGCAGAGCTTATTTAGTTAAAGAAACAGAGAAGTCTATATATACAGAAAAGCATCTAAAACACACAAACACTTCAGATGCAGTGCAACCTAGAGCACTTGAGTTGTAGCAATATTAAGGCAATTACAGCTATAATAAATGCTCTGAAATATACTCTATATTTCCAAAATGTTTGAGAAGCACAGTCAGAACACAAGGAGATTCAGGCAAAAAAAAAATGTTTTTTTTTTTTTTTTAAAGGGAAAAAGGAGAAACAGAAGGCCTTATCCAATGTTCTCTCTGTATTAGGTAGAATGAGCTAATGACACTAGACTGGGAGGAGTGTCACAGATCAGATTTACAGTAGGGGCGGGCAACTGCAAAGCCACCAAGTATAACAGCAAGACACCAACTGGTAGGAGGGGTGGGGACAAAAACAATAGCCTACAGACAGTAAGCACTAGAGAAAGCCACAAATGAAAGTTTTTAAACAGATAAAGATTTGTAAGGATACAGAATGCTTTTAACTGCAAACAAATCAGTTACTTGTGCAGATTAGTTTAGCAATAAAATACACTCAGACTAAAAAGCAGGCAATAAAAGTGCTATATATTAATTGTTAGAAACAATAATCTGTATAAATAATCGAAAAAAAAAAAACAGGATACTTGTATATCTCAGCTAACAGTTGTGGTCAACAACTCTCATCCACTCTGCTCAGTGTGTATAGAAACCAGTACCAATAGGGAACTTTGATCCAATAACAAAGCCCTAGTAGAAGTCTCAGAGGAATCTCTATTCCCTTATGAAGTTGCAAAAATATGGAACACACTACCCCCACACCTCAGACTACAAAACCACTCTACCACATTCAAAAAACCCCTTAAATCACAACTTTATGAAAACCAATTATGTAACTACAATGACCCTCCCTGAACCCTCCTCTACTATGCTATTACCATCCATTACCACCCCTATAGAACATACTTCCACAGTCTTATACTCTACCCTATGCAGATTGAACTCCATGTAATTATGTGGTTTACCTTCATAATGTCGGCGTACTGCGGTGGTGGTGCTGCGGTAGCGTTATCGCCTCACAGTAAGATGTTGTCCTGTTCAATTCTCAGCTAGATCGTCTTCTGTGTGGAGACATGCGTGAATGGGCATACCTTCGTTGAAGGTTGGGCATCAGGGCCGGCAACTCGGCACGTAAAAATCTACTGCCAATCATTAGCGTATAGGAGATCCGCTGTGGTGACCCCTAACCGGGAAAAGCTGAAAGACACAACAACCTTCATAAAGTCAGCATCCGGAATTTCGAACCCGCTTCTGTGAACACCGAACTGCGATTTAAAAAAAACCTTGAATACCAAATGTACAAACCGCAAAATCTCGCCCCCTTTTTGACCCATGTTAGCACTTGTTAGTAGGTGTAGCACAGTCGGAAATGTCGAAATACCAGGTTTTTCGATATTCAAAAGTTTTCACGGATCCGGTTTTGCAGAAACGGTTCAGTGATGTGGCCGTTCGGTCAACCGTGATCGACAATATGAAGATAAACCTAATTATCTATCATACTTTTTCCTCTATAAAGTTGTTTGTATATATACTGTACTTAGGCTCACCTACATATCTTGTAACAGTTTTCTCCTAAATAACATGTTAAACTTTTTAAAATTTGGTTAATCTTTTTTAATTATTAATAAATATCGTTAAACTTTAACTAACTTCACCAAATTACTATGTAACCTTGTGGAGCTTTTTTCCCCAGGGCGCCGCTGTAAAAGGACACCTTGTCTCCAATCGGACATTCTTGGTAAACAAATGTATGTATGTATGTATGGTATATATGGTATGTAATTGCAAATGGGATTATGAGAATGCAGGACGCTATGTACCCCAATATCCTCAGGAATTCTCTTGCAGTTATGAGCTGCTTTCAAAGCAGAATGGTCAGATAGCCTGTCAAGAAGTCAATTTCGTCTTGGGGAAGGAAGGCTTTCTGTTGAACCAAATCTATGAGGGCTCCAAGAAAGAGGATCTTTGTTTGAGGAAAGGTTTGAGATCTAAGGCGACACCTACCTTCTGAAAACAAGTCTACAGTGATTTGTAAGGTGTCTAGGGTCTCTGATGTGGATCTTCCCTGAATGAGACAGTCACCTAAATAGAGGTACATATAAACCCCTATAGTTCCACAGAGCTAGACATTTTGTGAAAACTGTTGGAGCAGTAGGTACCCCAAATGGTAAAGCACAGAAGTGGGAGACTTTTGTTATAAATCTTGGTGACTTTATATGACTGACTGTCTGCTATGGAGGCAGGGGCCATGTAGGTCTAGGGCGACCATAAAGGCATCTTGGAAGATCAACAACAATTTTTTCAATGTATGCATTTTACATTTTTGGATGTTGAGAAACTTGTTCAGCTTTGGGAGGTCCAAGATGGGTTTGCTTCTAGTGCCCTCTTTCTTGGAACTTGAAACATATTTTTTTGAGTAGAAGCCTTTTTGTTCTTGTCCTGGAGGGACAAGCTGGATGGATGTTTGGTGAAGCAGCTCCATGAGGATTGATGGTAAGAGGCGTTCTTGCTCTTTTTGGTGGTTATGGAAGGCCGAAGGGTGGTATTTCTCTGTAATGAATATAGTACCCCTTCACTACGATGCGGAGGACCCACTGGTTCCTGGCGATGGTTTTTCATTGGTTGAGGAAGGAGGCGAGTCTTGCTGCCAGAGGTTTGGTGGAAAGGGTGGGCTAGAAAGTACAGTTTTGTACCTACCATAAATGTAGATGTTCGAGTGCTAATACAGCTGCAGTCATAACAGATGGGGTTATCCTGCCATCAGGCGGGCCCTCGGTCGGCCGAATTCCAAAGTCTAGGTCCAGCGTCGGATGTCGTCACTTCTTCCCTGACGTCAGTGCGACAGGGGTATAAAAGAACCAGCCGACGCCATTTTCTTCAGTTTTTCTTGCCCCAGATGTCAGGTGCCCCCAGAAGGAAGGCAAAACATAAATTTATGTAATAATGCAATGCAATATAATCAAAAGACAGTAGTTGCAAGCAAATACACCATAAATGAATACCCCAATCAGGTTGTATGAGGAGGTGTTAGCCATTAGGCCTGTCCCAAGAGGGGAAGGAGGAAGGGAAACCTGGACTGCAGCTGTATTAGCACTCGAACATCTACATTTATGGTAGGTACACAAAGTACAGTTTTGTACCTACCATAAATGTAGATGTCCGAGAGACATACAACTGCAGTCATAACATGTGGGTTGTCCTGCCTCAGGTAGCCCTTCGGTCGGCCGGATTCCAAAGTCTGGGTCTGGCCTCGGCTGATGTCGCACTTTCCCGGCGCCAGAGCTAATAGATTCCCCAGCTGAGCTGAAAGAGGGGTAAGCACCCTAGAATACCACAGAGGGAAGGTGGGTAATCCTGACTGCAGATGCATACCTATCGGACATCTACATTTATGGTAGGTACAAAACTGTACTATGTCCTTCAAGGATGCATCTGCAGTCATAACATATGGGTAGAATACCATAGCCAAACTGGGGGAGGAGGTACTAAGGTAAAGATGGTGTAGTTAAGATCCCCTGTAGAACTGCAGTTGCAAAACCTGCTCGGGATCTGGAGTATAAAGGTAGATTGTAATGCTTGGCAAATGTATGCACGGAGCTCCAAGTAGCAGCTTCTAAAATGTCCTTGGTAGCCACCCCTCGTAGGAAAGCTGTAGTAGTGGCTGTGGCTCTTGTGGAGTGAGGCCTGATATTTTCAGGAGTTGCCTTTCCATGAAAAGAGTAGCAGAAACGAATGCAATTTCCTATCCATTTTGAAATTGTCTGTTTGGAAATTGCTTTTCCTTGCACTGCAGTTGCATATGCTACAAAAAGTTGGTCAGTTTTTCTGCTGGTTTTACTTTTGTCCAGATAGTAGTGTAGTTGTCTGTGTACATCCAAGGTGTGCAATAGTTTCTCCCCCTTGTTCTGTGGGTTAGGGAAGAACGTAGGCAAATGAATAGCTTGGTTCGAAG
>NC_056744.1:367680908-367826935 GCF_019279795.1 Protopterus annectens | reverse complement strand
TTTTGTTGGGGCCTCTTGGGCCCTTTGGGAAATTTTGTTTGGGCCAAGGGTTTGGCAGGGGGCCTTTTTTCTCAATTTTGGAAAAAGGGGGGGTGGAAAAATTTTTTTGGGAAAATTCGGGAAAAAAAGCCTTTTTTGTCTATTTAATTTTTCCCAGGGAAATTTTTTTCCCCATTTGTCTTTTGTGACAATATGCCAATATTTTGAAAATAATGCCAGTTTTCCACCTAAAGGTGCTGCCATTAGAGCTTTGCTTGGCACGCAAAGGGGAAAGTCATTGGTTCTGCTTTCTGAATTGCTGTGATCTATCCTCTCCACCTCTTGGTGTAGGTGCTTGCCATTGTCTGCCTCTAAATGATCCTTGAGATTGCCCTCTACCCCTCGGGCGCCTGTATCTACCTCTTTGAGGTCTGTCAGTGGCTGAAAAGGACCAATTTTCTGAAGGCCAATTTCTACTGAAATGTGGAGGTTGTACCTGTAGAAAATCTTTCACTGTTTGCATTGATTTTGCCTTTTCCTCCATTTTCTTTAATACCTCCTCAGCTTTAACACCAAACAATACATCTTTTTGAAGAGGTGCATCTAGTAATTTAGCTTTGACATGATCTGGTAAGGTTTGCTCTTTGAGCCAAGCATGTCTACGTATGACTGATCCTGTAACAGCAGCTCTACATGAGGCCTCTAAAGTATCAAAACCACATTGCAAGGTATGTTTACCTACGTGTTCTGCACTATGCAACAAATCCTGCAACTCCTTCAAGTCTGGTTGTTCAGGTTGTGACATTTTGCTTTTCAACTGAGATAACAAAAACTGTTGATACTTTAACATATGGAACTGACAAGTTTAATGTCCTCATGGTTAAAGTGGCCGAGGTGTATACCTTTTTCCCCCACCTTTCTAAAGCTCTGGAGTCTCTCTCTGAAGGTAATAGGTTTTTGGCAGTGGAGGCCTTAATTCCCTTGGGACCCTGTGAAATAGTTTCTGGGTCAGCCGCATGGCTTTTGTATAGGAATTGGTGTGAATCAGGAACCCGGTAATACCGGTCAGGCTTGACTGGAGCTGGAGGTAAAGAATCTGGGTTAAGGCTGGCCTCTGAATACACATCATCTAGAATGTCTAAGATAGGAGGGATAGCCAGAGGCCTGTGCTGAGGGAGTAAGAGGAAATCCCTGAGCCTTTTCTTGGAGTCTGAGTAATCTTGGCCTTCCCAGTGGAAGTGTTCCCTCAAGGTATGCAAGGTTTCCCCAAAAGAATAGTCCTCAGGGGGGAGACAGAGGGAATGGACTTCTCTGCATCAGAATCTTCAAAAGGGGAGTATGAATGTTCCTGGTCTTCAGAATATTCTGAAGTAATGGAGGCCTGGTCCGAGGAAGGGTATTCTTCCTCTACTCTGGGCCTTTTGTCCGAGGTTGAGAACCCTGATAAGAGTAATCAAATCCTCAGCCATTTTGAGCATCTGTTTTAGGCATGGGGCCTTGAGAGGGGCCCTGTGGAGCTTGTCTTTTAGTATGCATGGCTGCTTTAGATTTAGTGAAAGCCTTAATGGAAAAAGAAGAAGAAGGCCTGAAGACGCCTTGAGAGGTGGCAGGCCTGTCTAAACTCTGAGTTTCCCTGCCAAGAGTGGCGTCGGTATCTGTAATCGGGGTGTGGGCTGAGGAGCCTGCGACCTCGGGCACAGAAGACACCGCTCAGGAAGTGTCATCAGTAGTCAGGGGCTGCGTAGGCACCTCGCTGAGAACCGGAACACCTGTAGTCGGCTTTAGCGTGGTGTCAGTAGAAGTTGCGGACCTCGTACGTTGGTCCTTATCTTTGCATCTTTTACTCAAAACTGGAGTCGGAGTATCCGACGACATAATGTAATTAAACTTTTTGCCAAAATAGTGTTGGGCGAACTCTGCCCGACTATTAATAGTGCGTTTGTTGAATGTAGCACAAAAACGACAGGCCGAGACGTCATGGTCTGGGCCTAAGCAAGGAATGCAGAGGGAATGGAAATCCTTATGCGGTATTTGCTTCCCACATGAAATGCAATTATTAACTTTGTCTGACATCGGTCTGAGGCAAGAAAAGTTTTCCCAACGGGGTACTTAGCTTTCAAGAAGACTTTGGTTGAAAAATATTCGTAATCTCAGGAGCTGGCAGACCGGCACTTGTGAACTGCTTCTGCTTTGGGCACCGCGCGGCAAGAAAGACTGGGGAAAATGGCGTTGGCTGGTTCTTTTATACCCTTGTCGCACTGACGTCAGGGAAGAAGCAACGACATCCGACGCCGGACCTAGACTTTGGAATTCGGCCAACCGAGGACCCGCCTGACGGCAGGATAACCCCATCTGTTATGACTGCAGCTGTATGCACGATGAACATCATAGTCACAGCTCTCTGTGCTGGGCAAGCTCTTTGGAGCCTCCTATTCTATGTGGTTGTTCTAATTGCCCTCTCCTAGATTGTCCTGGATTTTTGACATGAATAAGCCTCCCTTTGTCTTATCTAGGTTGAAAAGGCCAAGGTTTAGAAGGGTATTTGAAACAGGTAAAATTCTTTCACAGTTTTAATTTGCTTTCCTTTTTCATCCATTTTTTTAAAAACTTGTTCAGCTGGAGGGCCAAAAAGAAATTCCTTGTCTAGTACAGCATTCGGTAGCTCAGCCTTGACCTGATCTGACAGGGGCTGGGTCCTGAGCCATGCATGCATGCTGATTACAGAACCTGTAATACAGATTTACCAGACCTGACAGGGGCTGGTTCCTGGGTCATGCATGCGTGCTGATGACCGAAACTGCAACACAGATTTACCAGACCTGACAGGGGCTGGGCCCTGAGCCATGCATGCATGGATTTACCAGACCTGACAGGGGCTGGTTCCTGGGCCATGCATGCGTGCTGATGACAGAAACTGCAACACAGATTTACCAGACCGGACAGGGGCTGGGTCCTGAGCCATGCATGCATGCTGATGACAGAAACTGTAACACAGATTTACCAGACCTGACGGGGGCTGGGCCCTGAGCCATGCATGCATGCTGATGACAAAAAGTACAGTTGTGTACACTTACCATAAATGTAGATGTTGGAGTGTATTCACTGTTGCAGTCATCACATTTGGATTATCTGCTTGCAGTAGCCCTCAGTCGGCCTGATTATCAAAGTCTTGGGTCCTGCATCAGTTGCTGTCTCATCTTCCATGACATCAGGTAGTCAGGGGTATAAAGCATGCAGCCAACGCCATTTTATCAGTTTTTCTTGCCCCAGATGTCAGATGCCCCCAAAATGGGAAGCAACCAACAAAAAGCAAATACACCAGAAAGCTTTAAGTATAGTAAACAATAATAAAGGTATAGACAATGGAAGTCAGGGGGCTGGAGGGAGGGTAAAGTACATTGTATACACTTACCATAAATGTAGATGTTCGAGTGTATTCACTGTTGCAGTCATTACATTTGGATAATCTGCTAGCAGGTTGCCCTCAGCTGGCCTGATTAACAAAGTCTTGGGTCCTGCGTTGGTTGCTGTCCCTTCTTCCATGACTTCAGGTCGTCAGGGGTATAAAGCATACAGCCGATGCCACTACATCAGTTTTTCTTGCCCCAGATGTCAGGTGCCCCCCAAATGGGGAGCAAAATATATATAAGTAATTAAAAACACAAAAATATACCTCCAAACAAAAGCAAATACACCAAAAAGGCTTTTAAGCATAGTAAAAGAAAGTAGAGGTATAGTAAGAGAAAAACAGGGGGCTGGAGGGAGGGTAACCAGGACTGCAACATTGAATACACTCAAACGTCTACATTTATGGTAAATGTGTGTACTATGTTCTTCGTGTTTCACTGTTGCAGTCACTACATTTGGGTAGATTCCCAAAGCTATGGTTTGGGAGGATGGATTTATACAGTATTAGGACCAGGTATAAAGCCCTGCCAAACAGCAGTGGCAAAGCCAGCTCTGGATTTAGAGAAAATTGGTAAGTGATAATGTTTGGTGAAAGTATGAACTGAACTCCAGGTAGCAGCTTCTAGAATATCCCTGGTAGGAACACCTTTGAGAAAGGCTGTAGAAGTAGATGCAGCCCTGGTGGAATGAGATTTGATCCCCTGGGGGATATGTTTTCCATGGTGATTATAGCATAAATGAGAGGGGCCCTGTGGAGCTTGTCTTTTAGTATGCATGGCTGCTTTAGATTTAGTGAAAGCCTTAATGGAAAAAGAAGAAGAAGGCCTGAAGACGCCTTGAGAGGTGGCAGGCCTGTCTAAACTCTGAGTTTCCCTGCCAAGAGTGGCGTCGGTATCTGTAATCGGGGTGTGGGCCAAGGAGCCTGGGCACTGGCACAGAAGACACCACTCAGGAAGTGTCATCAGTAGGGCTGCGTGAGCACCTCGCTGAGAAGACACCTGTAGGTGTCAGTAGACTATACGTTGGTCCTTATCCATTTAGAAATGGTTTGTTTTGAAAGAGCCTTCCCCTCTGCCCCTGCAGCAAATGCTACCAGCAGTTGTTCAGATTTTCTTTGAGATTTAGTCCTGTCCAAGTAGAATCTAAGTTGTCTGTGTACATTCAATGAATGCAGAATCCACTCCCCCTTGTTCTGTGGATTGGGAAAAAAAGTTGGCAAATGAATGGACTGATTAAGAGCCACACTGGATACCACCTTGGACATGAAGGATGGATTTGTCCTGAGTGACACCCTGTCCACATGAAAAATGAGGCTCCACTGCCATCAGGGCCTGTAATTCAGATATCCTTCTAGCTGAAGTGATTGATAAAAGGAAGGCTGTTTTCCAGGAAAGAAATTTTAAGTCTGCAGTAGCAGCTGGCTCGAAAGGAGGTAGAGTGAGTTTCTCCAATACAAAGGTAAGGTCCCAGGCAGGGGTTGGAGCTCTCCTGGGTGGTCTCAAGTTTTTGGCCCCTCTGAGATACTGCTTTAGCAGAGGATGAGAGGGGGGGGTTCTGTGTTGTAATGAGTTGAAATGGCTGAGGCATGGATTTTAATGGAGGAAAAAGACAGACCCTTGTGAAGCATCTCAGTTAAGTATTGCAAAATCTGAGGTAAAATGGGCGCTGCTGTGCTCATCCCTTGAGACTGATTCCAGGCACAGAATCTTTTCCATTTGTCAGCATAAGATTTTCTAGTACTAGGTCTTCTCGCCTCCAAAATGACATCCATCACAGGTTTGGTGAGGGATGCGAAGGGGAAATTTAAATGATTAGCCAAGCCGCAAGATTCAATGCTTGGAGCTGAGGGTGCAGAATTTGGTTCTCCTGCTGAGACAGTAAGGAAGTTATCTGAGGCAGGTGCCATGGAGAAATTTGTGACACATTGCGCAGGAGTGGGTACCAGTGTTGGCGAGGCCAGTCTGGAGCAAGCAAAATCATTTTTGGTTTCTCCTGTTTGACTTTTAGTAGAACTTTGGAGATCAGAGTCGGCGGGGGAAAGGCATAGACTGATAGTTTTTTCCAGCTGAAGGACAGAGCATCCACTTTCCAGGCTTTTTTTGTGAGGAATTCTTGTGCAGAATTTGTCCAACTGGTAGTTCTGGGGTGAGGCAAAAAGATCTATGTCTGGGCTCCCCCATTTGCATGTCAACATGTAGAAAAATCCATGGTTCCAGTTTCCATTCGTGTGGGTCCATGAGATTTCTGCTTAGTTAGTCTGCCAGAATATTCAGCTTTCCTGGCAGGAATTGAGCATGTAGTTGTACTTGGTAGCTCAAGGCCATGTTCCATAATGCCATGGCTAGTCTGCAGAGGGGGTAGGAATGCGTACTCCCCTGCTTGTTTATGTACCACATAACCATGGTGTTGTCTGTCTTTACCATTAGTTGTCCTGGATGAAGGTAGTCCTTGAAGGCTGTTAGAGAATTATGTACAGCTAGCATTTCTTTTTGATTGATATGAAGGTGCATTTGATTTGGGCTCCATTTGCCCTGCATGCATTTCTCTGCCAGATGAGCCCCCCATACATAGTCTGATCCGTCTATAGTTAGGGTTTGGGTGGCAGGGGGTGGCATGAATGGCAGTCCCTTGTTTTGGTGGCAGGCCTCTGCCCACCATAGGAACTCTAGGTGCAGGCATGGTATGATAGTAATCATTGTTTCAAGGCTGTGACAATGCTGACTCCATAAACTTTTTAAGTACCACTGAAGTTTCCCTCATATGCAGTCTTGCATATGGAATTAGAAGAATGCAGGAGGCCATGAACCCCAAGGCTTGTAGTATTTGTCTTGCAGATAGCAGGGTTTTTGTGGCCACCTGTTTGAAGTAAGTCACCAAATGAATTTGCTTTTCTGGTGCAAGGAAAGCCATCTTGGCAGTTGTATTCAAGCTTGCACCCAGGAATGTAATTTTTTGAGAGGGTACCAGTTGTGATTTCTTTTCGTTTATGATGTACCCTAAACAAGTTAGAACCCTTTTTAAACGCTGGATGTTTTAGAAGAGTGGCCTGGTTTTCTGCCTGAATTAGAAAATCATCCAGGTATGGATATATTTGAATATTGCTTTGCCTGCAAAATGCAAGTACTGGAGCCAGGCAATTTGTGAATACCCTGGGCACAGTAGATAAGCCAAACGGCAGTGCAGAGAACTGATAACGCATGCAGCATGCTTTGAAGCCTAGGCATCTTCTGCAAGATTTCCCGATTGGGATATGCAGGTAAGCCTCTTAAATCTAGAGTTGCCAACTAGGTATCCTTGCCTAGCATAGGAAGTAACTGGTGAAGAGTCAGCATCTTGAATTTTGGAATGTCCAGAAAGGTGTTTAGAGTAGCTCGGTCCAGAATTGGATGCCATGATTTGTCTTTTCTGGGTACCAGGAAAAGCCTGGAATAGAAACCTTGTTCCTTTTCCTCTTCTGGTACTGGTTGAATAGCCCCCATGTTTAGGAGGTAAAGTACTTGTTTCTGAGCCTCTGCCCACTGATTTGGGGGCAGGTCTGGCCACCCGTTTGGAGTTGGCAATGTATGGAAATGAAATCTGTATCCCTGGGACACGATATTTAAAACCCATTTGTCCTGGGTTATAAGTTGCCAGTTTTTTGTATGAAGAGCCAGTTTTCCTCCCAAAGGGGCGGCTAAGAGGTAAGTGCTTGGTAATTCTAAAGAAAAGTCATTGAAATGGTTTACCATAGGATGGTGTCTTGCTATTTCCAGATTTGGAAGTGGAAGCACCCCATTGCTTAGTTCTGAGAGTCCCTTGGGATTGAAACCTGGTGCTTTTGGAGTGTCTGGATTTGGCTTGAGTGACTCTGGAAGGGGCTGGAAAGGACCAGTTCTTAGCAGGCCAGTGCCTACTAAATCTTGGAGGTTGTACTTGTAAGAAATCTTTCACGGTTTGCATAGATTTAGTTTTATCTTCCATCTTTTTTAGAACTTCTTCAGCCATATTGCCAAACAGATGGTCCTGATGCAAAGGAGCATCCAACAGTTTTGCTTTAACATGATCAGGCAGAGATTGCTCCTTAAGCCAAGCATGCCTTCTAAGCACATACCCAGTAACAGCAGCCCTGCAAGAGGCCTCTAAAGAATCAAAACCACATTGAAAAGTATGTTTTACAACTTGTTCAGCTGAATGCAATAAATCCTGTAAATCTTTATTTTCCACACAGTCAGAAATCAACATCATTTTCTGTTTAAGCAGTCCCATGATATGCTGTTGATATTTTAGCATATGGAATTGACAGTTTAAAGACCTGATTGCCAAGATTGCAGAAGTATAAACCTTTTTACCCCATCTATCCAGTGCCCTGGAGTCTCTATCAGAAGGGGTAGGATTTTTTAGAAGTAGAAGTCTTAATGCCCTTGGGCCCCTGAGAAATGGTTTCTGGGTCCACAGCAGGATTTTTGAAAAGGAATTTGTGGGACTCGGGAACCCTGTAGTATCTATCTGGTTTACTAGGGGCCGGAGGCAGGGAATCATGGGCCATACTGGATTCCGGAAACACATCATCGACCATGTCTAGTACTGGAGGTATAGCCAAAGGCCTATGCTGAGTAAGGAGGAAATCCCCAAGCCTCTTTTTGGATTCAGAAAATTCCTGACTTTCCCAGTGGAAATGCTCCCTTAAGGTATGTAAAGTTTCCCCAAAAGAAAAAAAAAATCCTCAGGGGGAGAAGCAGGGGGAATGGAATCCTCTGCATCAGAATACTCATAAGTAGGTATGGACAAATCCTCAGACATTTTGATCATTTGTTTTTTAGGCATAGGGGCCTGAACATGTGGCCTGAGCGTCGGTTTTTTAGACATAGATCGAGATTTAGGCCTTAGTATTGAAGGTGGAGTCAGTTTAATATGCAAGTCTGTAGGCCTGAATACACCTTCAGAAGCCGGTGCCTGTACAGTGGCTCTGGACCCATCCAAGATAGAGACATCCGTGGGTTCCATAGGTGAAGCATCTCATGGCATACCGGACTCCGAATGGGTCTCAGTAGAGGCCTGCGAATCAGAAGTAGCGGGTATCAGGGGCTGCAAAAGCACCTCATTGCGTACCTAAGAACTGGCAACTGGATTAGGAGAAGCGTCGTCGGAAGTTTTGGACCTCAATGGCCTGTCTCTGTCTTTTTCTTTGTGTTTTTTCAGTATTTCGGCAGTCGGATGGCTAACCAATGTCATTTCTGGATAATTAAACAGAGAACCGAAAAATTTAGAAGCAAAAATGTACCGACGACGGATAGTGCGCTGATTAAATAAAGCACAAACCCAACAGCAAGATATATGTCGTGGTCAGGGCCTAGGCAAGGAATACAGTACAAATGAAAATCCTTATGAGGTATTTGCTTCCCACAAGTAATGCAATTATTAAATTTTTACTGACATCAGTAAGGAGCAAGAAAAAAAAAAAAGTTTCCCCAATGGGGTACTTAGCTTTTAGTTGAAGACTTCGGTTCTGAAACTCGAAAACGAAAATTTCAGGAGTTGGTCGACTGGCACTTGCAAACTGCTTCTGCTTCAGGCACCGCATGGGAAGAAAGACTGATGTAATGGCGTCGGCTGCATGCATTATACCCTTGACGACCTACCATCATGGAAGAAGGGACAGCAACCGACGCAGGACCCAAAACTTTGTTAATCTGGCCGGAGGGCAACCTGCCAGCAGATTACCCAAATGTAATGACTGCAACAGTGAAACACGAAGAACATCCAGGACTGCAACAGTGAATACACTCGAACATCTACATTTATGGTAAGTGTACACAACTGTACTATATTCTTCATGTTTCACTGTTGCAGTCATCACATTTGGGTAGATTCCCAAAGCTAAGGATGGGTAATTAGATAGCATTAGGACCAGCTATAAGGCCCTGCAAGACTGCAGTGGCAAAACCAGCTCTGGATTTAGAAAAAATAGGCAAGTGGTAATGCTTGGTGAAGGTATGTACAGAACTGCAGGTAGCAGCTTCTAGGATATATCTCTGGTAGGGGACACCTCTGAGAAGGGCTGTAGAGGTAGATGCAGCCCTGGTTGAAAGTGGTCTTATCCCCTGTGGGGTAGGTTTTCCACGGTGCTTATAGTAGAAATGAATGCAATGGCCCCTCTACTTAAAAATAGTTTGCTTTGAAGTAGCTTTCCCATCTGCCCCTGCAGTAAATGCAGCCAGCAGCTGTTCAGATTTCCTGAGAGGTTTCGTCTTGTCCAAGTAAAAATCTAAGTTGTCTGTGCATGTCCAAGGAGTGCAGTATTCATTCCCCTTTGTTCTGTGAATTAGAAAAGAAGGTTGGCAAATGAATGGACTGATTAAGGGCCACACTAGATACCACCTTGGGCATGAAGGAGGGATTGGTCCTGAGGGACACCCTGTCCGCAAGATGATGAATGGCTCCACAGCCATGAGGGCCTGTAATTCAGAAACCCTTCTTGCTGAAGTGATGGCTAGAAGGAAGGCAGTTTTCCAAGAAAGGAATTTCAACTCTGCACTTGCAGCTGGCTCAAAGGGAGGTAGAATGAGCTTTATCCAATACAAGGTTAAGGTCCCAGGCTGGAGTATGGGCTCTCCTGGTTGGTCTTAAGTTTTCAGCCCCTCTGAGGAATTGTTTCAGCAGTGGATGAGAGAAGAGGGGTGGTTCTGTATTGTAATGAGCTGAAATGGCTGAGGCATGAATTTTGATGGAGGAAAAGGAAAGGCCCTTTTAAAGCATCTCAGTTAAGTATTGAAGAATCTGAGGTAAATTGGGTGCTGCTGTGCCCATCTAATGAGTTTGGCTCCAGGAACAGAATATTTTCCATATTTTAGCATAGGATTTTCTAGTACTAGGCCTCCTTGCCTCCAGAATGACATCCATCACTTGCTTACTGAGGGATGGGAATGGTGAGATCAAGTAATTAGCCAGGCTGCCAAGTTCAGGGTTTGAAGCTGGGGGTGCAGAATCTGGCCCTCCTGCTGAGACAGCAGAGCAGGGGTCTGAGGCAGGTGCCAGCAGTGACACACTGTGCAAGAGGGGGTACACCAGTGTTGGCGTGGCCAGTCTGGTGCAATCAGTATTGTCCTTGGTTTGTCCCGTTTGATCTTTAGTAGTACCTTGGAGAGGAGAGGCAGAGGGGGAAAAGGCATAAACTGATATGTTTTTTGCAGGTGAAGTACAGGGCATCCACTTTCCAAACTTGTTTGCAGGGAGTCCTTGTGCAGAATTTGTCCAATTGGTAGTTCTGGGGGGAGGCAAACAGGTCTATCTCTGGGCTCCCCCATTTGTTTCTCAACATGAATATCTTTGGTTCCAGTTTCCATTCGTGCGGGTTCATGAGATTCTGCTTAGGTTGTCGTGTATGTAGCTTTCCTGGCAGGAACTGAGGAACTGAGCCTGTAGGTGCACTTTCCACTTGTGTGGGTCCATGAGATTTCTGCTTAGGTCGTCTGCCAGTGTATTTAGCTTTCCTGGTAGGACTTGTGCCTGTAGGTGCATTTGGTAGCTCAAGGTTGTGATCCACAGAGCCATAGCTAGCCTGCAGAGAGGGTATGAGTGGGTTCCCCCCTGCTTGTTTATGTGCCACATAACAGTGATGTTGTCCGTCTTTACCAATAATTGTCCTGAAAGATTGTGGTCCATGAAGGCCGTCAGAGCATTCTGTACAGCTAACATTTCTTTTTGATTGATATGCAGGTGCATTTGACTTGGGTTCCATTTGCCCTGAATGCCCTGCCAAGTGAGCCCCCCATGCATAGTCTTATGCATCTGTTGTTAGGGTTTGGGTGGCAGGGGGTAGAGTGAATGGCAGTCCCTTGTTGTGCAGGCAGGCCTCTGCCCAAAGGAACTCTATCTGTAGAGAAGGTATGATAGGAATCATTGATTCTAGACCTTGAGAAAGTTGACACACTGATTCTAGATACTGAGAAAGTAGACTTTTTAGATACCATTGTAGTTTCCTCATATGCAGTCTTGCATATGGAATTAAAAGAATGCAGGAGGCCACGAACCCCAGGGCTTGCAGATTTTTCCTTGCAGATAGCTGGGTCTTTGTGGCCAGTACCTTGAAGTAGGCTGTCAAATGAACTTTTTTCTCTTGCATGAGGTAGGCCATTTGGGAAGCTGTATTCAAGCTTGCTCCAGGAATACAATTTCTGGGCAGGGTACAAGATGTGATTTCTTCCCAGAGAATTTAGCAATTTCTTTACAAATGCCAGATGATTTAATAGTATGTCCTGGCTTTCTGCCTGAATTAGACAATCATCCAGGTATGGGTATATTTGAATATTTCTTTGCCTGCAAAAAGCAATGATTGGAGCCTGGCACTTTGTGAATACCCTGGGTGCAGTAGATAAGCCAAAGGGCAGTGCAGAGAACTGATAGTGCATGTAGCCTGTTTTGCAGCATAGGTATCTTCTGGAAGATTCCCTTATTGGGATGTGCAGGTAGGCTTCCTTCAAATCCAGTGTTGCCAACCAGGCATCTTTGCCTAGCATGGGAAGCAGTTGATGGAGAGCTAGCATCTTGAATTTTGGGATTACCAAAAAAGTGTTTAGGATAGATGGATCCAGGATAGGACGCCAGGAATTGTCTTTTCTGGGTACCAGGAAAAGTCTTTAGTAGAAACCTTGTCCCCATTCTTCTTCTAGGACAGGTTGACTAGCCCTGATGCTTAAAAGAGAGAGAACTTGGTTTTGAGCCTCTGCCCACTGGTATGGGGGTAGATCTGGCCAACCGTTTGGGGCTGGTATGGAGTGGAATTTGAATCTGTAGCCTTGGGAAACTATATTTAAAACCCATTTGTCCTGGGTAGTGAGTTCCCAATTTTTTGCATGCAGGGCAATCTTTCCCCTTAAAGGAACAGTCAGTTGAGCAGGGCTTGGAAGGTTTAAAAGTTAAGTCATGGGGGCAGTTTACCATAGGGGGGAGTCTTACTACTCCCTGCTTTGGAAGTGGGAGCCCCCCACTGTTTAGGCCTGTGAGTATCCTGGGACTGAAGCCTGGGTGTTCTGCTGGTTCTGGGCTTGGACTGAGAAGGCCTGGAAGAGGCAAGAAAGGACCAGTTCTTAGAGGGCCAGTGCCTACTAAATCTGGGAGGTTGCACTTGCAGGAAATCTTTAACAGTTTGCATAGATTTAGCTTTTTCCTCCATCTTTTTAAGTACTTCTGCTTTGTTGCCAAACAGGTGGTCTTGGTTTAAGGGAGCATCCAGCAATTTAGCTTTAACATGATCTGGCAAAGATTGCTCCTTAAGCCAAGCATGCCTTCTAAGTACAGACCCAGTGACAGCAGCCCTGCAAGATGCCTCTAATGAATCAAAACCACATTGCAAAGTATGTTTTCCAACTTGTTCAGCAGAATGCATTAAATCCTGTAACTCTTTATATTCAGCACAGTCAGGAATCAACATCAATTTCTGTTTAAGCAATCCAATAATATGCTGCTGATACTTTGTAGTTTAAAGCCCTAAAGCTAAAGTAGCAGAAGTGTATACCTTCTTTCCCCATCTATCCAGTGTCCTGGAATCTCTATCAGAGGGGGTAGGATTTTTGGCAGTAGTAGCCTTAATGCCCCTGTGAAATGGTCTCAGGATCCGCAGTAGGATTTTTAAAGAGGAACTTGTGAGAGTCAGGTATCTTGTAATACCTATCAGGTTTGGGAGCAGGAGGAAGAGAGTCAGGGGCCAGGCTACATTCCGAGAAGGCATCATCTACAATGTCCAGTACAGGAGGGATAGCTAAAGGCCTGTGTTGAGGCTGGAGTAAGAATTCCCTAAGCCTCTTTTTGGAGTCAGAGAAATCCTGGCTTTCCCAGTGGAAATGCTCCCTAAGAGTATGCAAGGTTTCACCAAAAGAGAAATCCTCTGAGGGGAAGCAGAGGGAATGGAGTCCTCTGCATCAGAATCCTCATAGATAGAAAAGGGCAAATCCTGGTCATCAGAGAAAACAGAAATTTCAGAATCCTGATCAGAAGACTCAGAAAGAAAATTAGTCCTAGGTCTCTTAGAGGGGGGAAGGGTGGCTTCCGCTGATTAGAGTAATAAGGTCCTCAGCCATTCTTATCATTTGTTTTTAGGCATAGGGGCCTAACCACGTGGTCTGGGCATCGGTTTTGTAGGCATAGATCAAGTTTTAGGCCTAGAAGAAGATGGTGTCGGTTTAATATGCAAGTCAGTAGGCCTGAATACACCCTCAGAAGCCGGTGCCTGCACAGTGGCTCCGGACCCATCCAAGGTAGTGGCATCCACAGGTTCCATAGTAGAAGAAGTATCTTGCGGCATACCGGACTCCGAATGGGTCTCAGTGGAGGCCTGCGAATCAGAAGTAGCGGGCATCAGGGGCTGCGAAAGCGCCTCACTGAGTACCGACGAACTGGCGATTAGCTTAGGAGAAGCTTTGTCGGCAGCTTTGGACCCAAGCGGTCTGTCTCTGTGTTTATCTTTGTGTTTTTCGGAATATCGGTAGTCGGGTGGCTTACCGAAGCCATTACTGGATAATTGAACAGAGTACCAAAATATTTAGAAGTGTAAATGAACAGACGATGAATAGTTCATTGATTAAATAGAGCACAAAACTGACAGCGAGGTACGTCGTAGTCTGGGCCTAGGCAAGGAATGCAGTACGAATGGAAATCTTTATGAGGTATTTGCTTTCCACAAGAAATACAATTAACTTTTACTGACATCAGTTTAGAGCACGAAAAAGTTTCCCCAACGGGTACTTAAGGTTAGTTGAAGACTTCGGTTCTGAAACTCGAAAATGAAAATTTCAGGAGTCGGCTGACCCGCACTTGCGAACCGCATCTGCTTCGGGCACCGCACGGCAAGAAAGACTGATAAAATGGCATCAGCTGCATGCTTTATACCCCTGACTACCTGACGTCATGGAAGATGAGACAGCAACCGACGCAGGACGCAAGACTTTGATAATCAGGCCGACTGAGGGCTACTGCAAGCAGATAACCCAAATGTGATGACTGCAACCGTAAAACACGAAGAACATCCTGTAACACAGATTTACCAGACCTGACGGGCTGGGTCCTGAGCCATGCAGGTCTGTGGATGAAAGAACCTGTGGCAGTTGCTCTGCAAGAAGCATCTAAGGTATCACAGCCACATTTTAAGGAGTGTCTGGAGAACTGTAAAGCTTCTCCGACTACTACTGGATTTCCCTAAATATGGTTCTATCTGCAGCAGAGTCTACCTTAGCTAGCATTTTGTCTTGAAGAGATTCAAGGTACTTTTAGATTTGATAATTCAAAGGTCTCACTGTTAATGATGACTGAGGTATAAGCCTTCTTCCCAAATCTGTCTAATACTCTACTTCCCCTGTCATTAGACCTTGTTGGTCCTAGAGGTACACCTATTGTGGATTCAGTGGAGACTATAGAAGGGTCAGCTTTTGTGTTTTTGTAGAAGCGGTTGTGAGATTCAAATACACTGAAAAACCTGTCTACCTTCTTAGGAGCATGGGATAGAGAATAAAAGTGTAAAGCAAGGTCTTCAAAGACATCATCCAGTGCTATTTGTGCAGGAGGGATAGCCTGTGGTCAGAGTTAAAGCAAGCTCAGCAGTTCCCTTTCGCGGGTCTGAGCCTTTGAGAACTGCTTAATTCCCAGAGGGAAAGCCTCCATTATTCTATGCAGGGTATCCTGAAGTAAAGTTCCTTAGGGTGGGGTGGGGAGGTGTCATCGGAGTCTTAAGTTTGAGGTGGTAAGTGTCCGGAGAAAGCAAATTCCTCCTCATCCTCTGAGCTAGAGGAATCTTTCTCTTCCTGAAAAAAAAGTTACCTCCCTGCCTTTTTAGAAGGGGTGGAGTTTCCAGGTTGGAACAATGTGGGGGTTCTTTATATTTCATGAAGGCTATAAACTCTTGCACTACCTTAAGGAGGTGTTGGGCTTCAGTCTGAGAAGAAGTGGTCTGAGGCAGTGGAAAAGAAACAAAAAAAGTGGTTCACTTTGGTGTGGGTGTTCATTTTAAAGAGGTGACCAGAGGATGCACTCATCCAACCATGACTTTGGTTGTGGCTTCAGTTGTCAAGGAAGACAGGGAGTCTCCCTTGAAATCCAGGTCACAGACATTGGAAGCCAAAGTCAGCAGAGTGACCTCAGACCCAGTTGATGTGCGAGCCATAGCATTTGTAGATGCAGGAAGACATGGCAGCCTCCCAAGGAGTAGCTCCAGAGGGTTCAGGCCTTGGAGTCAATGGACCAGTGGCTAGAAACAAGACTTGACCTAGAGTTGGAGCTTTTTTCATAATGTCAGGTTCCTTGGCCTGTATCTTTCCCTTTTTTTGGAATGACACTAGCTGATGCCAGAGTCTGCAGAGACATTGTGGTAACAATGTCTCTGCAATTGTGGATTTCAGTGCTACCGAGGAAGCTGAAGAGGAGAACTTCATATGGGTGGCTAGTACCTTGACCCTACACTTAAGAGTTTTCTTATGGAATTTTGCAGAGTTGGGATAGAGACATCATGCTGAGACCTCAAGCAGAAGAGACAAAACAAGTAAAAATCTTTTAAGCAGGATTTACTTGCCACGCTTCAAGCAATCGACTTTTTTGAACATTAAATTAGTACAGAATTTTCCTCAATGTGCTACTTTTCTGACTTGCAGAAGAAGGTTCTGTAGAAAAACAAGCAGAGAGAAGGATTGCAATCATACTGAGCATATATGAAGTGCATCTGATTGAATGTAGCTCCAATGAACACCCTTCTCATACCCTGATGTCCAGGCACTGGTCATCCATCAGCTAGGGATGATCTAAAGATTCTAAAATTGGGCCAGTTGCAGGCAGACCCAAGAATCAGCACTGCAATATTGACTATATAGAATAGAAAATGTTCCATGGCCTTGCAAATTAACAGTTAGGCTTACATATCTGTAGTTCCTGTTCATGCAGTGGGGCCCCCTTTATGAGGCATATTTCCATATTTCAGGAACAACAGCGTGATTAGAATTAAGTTAAGCCGGTACAGGAGAGGTTCAGTGAGGGTACATCTGGCACTACTAATTAGGCATCCATGTGAACAGTCTGAGCCCATGGAAGAGGTATATGCTTCCACACAAAACAAACTGCTTAATGAATTATTGCTGTACTACATAGTAACCTATACTGGGTGGGTATAAACAGTAAATGAATGCACTTTGTGTCCAGTCAGAAGTTGGTCACCAAACCCCATGCCTGGGTAATGCCTCTTTCAAGCCGATGTGCTTTTTAGAATTATTTTACAGACACTGTACAGTCGAAATGAAACAGTTCTGCCTTTGTTTGTGAACTGATTCATTGCAGTTTCAGTCTACAAATCAATAATGTACTACTTTTCCCTTATCCTCCAACTAAAGCAGTCCCTCGTGGTTCTTTTTTAGGGTGCCTTCTTTTTAATGTACTTACAAATATTAACTTTGTTTACAATCTTGACTTTAAGCATATGCCTGAAAATAAAATGATACCATTATTCAAAACACTCACCAATATAACATGCAGGTTTAATCGTGCACTCACCAAATTAAGACAACCATTGCTAAACACCACAAAAGGTAAAATGGCGTCCTGTCAAACAAAGAGCAGACCCCCTTTATGGATCACAAATGTTCAAACTATTACATAGGTTCATAGGTTGGTACTAGGATATTGGCCCTAGAGCCTATACAAGCCTAGCCATAACAATTCCCTGGCTATTTCTTCCCACAATATTTACTTCCCTGGACCCCTGTCTAGCAGGGAGACTGAAAACCAAGCTTTCCCTACACCAGCTTCCGGATTCATAAAAGGCACGTCAACAACATTAGAAATATTGTCAATTTTGCACCCTCATTACAGTTCCCTGAAAATTAAGCTGGGATGCCTTCTGTAACTCCAAATCACAACATCTATGTACCAAGTCCCAAAATCTGGGAATCCATATCAATCTAACATCCTTTTACCCAAAATTCTTTTCTCTGGTCAAAATGTACGTCATGAAAATGGTAAAATGCTGGTGTAATATTTCATATCACATAATGCAGTAAAGCTGTAAACTTCCAATTACTGACATGCAACCTGTTCCTTTTGCTTTACACCCTCCATACTTAAAACTCTTGCCATACTAAAGTATTGTAAGCAATCTCGGCCATCTATGTAACCCCTCTGAATTTAAAACATTGGTCATAATAATGCCTGCTGAAGTGCTTCAAAAGTCCAAGTCCGTTTTGTAAGAAATCACAGTCATCTATTTAATCTCTGTTAAAAGATATATTAAAATTTGCATATAACTGTATGTAACAATGTAACATATGTTTTACGAACCTGCTCACTTATGTCTAGGACTCTACAGAGATCGCATACAAGTATGTTTACCTCTGTTACTGCATATTCTCAACAATTGTGTAATTATATATATGTTGCCTCTTACAATATAGGTCTGTAATTGTCAAACTTTAATGCTTTTCCAGGCTGAGGCAGAAATTTGTGTCAGTGCATTACCCTGGCTAACATGTATGTATAAAAAATGAACACAACACAAAGTCTTCATGCAGTTGATCTGGATATGCCTGTGTATCATTTTACAGAAAATATCAAAACTGTGCTAAGCTGCGACTTCTCAACCTCTCATAACTACTTTCAACTGGGAAGTCTAGGAATCTAGGGAAACATTTTAAAAAAGATATAAAACACTGTTGCTTGCAATTTTCCAACATATTTCAAAATGGACTACCACAGGAAGTTGCTTTGCTGCTTATAGCTACATAGAATTTGTCAAGAATGTCAGATGTTTGGGCTTATGATTAGACCATTTATTTTAACATATTAATAAATGTAAAACTTTCAGCTATTATCATATTATAGCAGAATAAAAGGCTTTTTAACTAGAAATGGATAGACTGTGCTTTGAATTGTGTACGCTTCCCATTATGGACTTTAAAATGACCACTGCAAGTTCTCTCTCACATTTAGAAACAAATTGCCTTAAGTATATTAGCCAGGTCTGTACTACGTTCAAAGCCTAAACACCATGTAGTACATTAAAGGTGGTGTGCTAGTTTTATTTAATTGTATTTTATTAGGTGGTTAATCAGGTAACCCCACTGGACACACACATCCCTTTTCAAAGGTGCCTGAGACCACTGTCTGGTAAAATGACTTCAGGTGTCAAATTGAAATCCGTGCTAACGATGCGATGTTTGGCATCAGCCATGTCCTCACTCACAGTTAGAGAACATTTGCAATGTTGTAGTGGAAAGGCATGTAATATCCATGAACCAACACTTTGAAACTCATTGTCCATCATCACTATTAGTCTGGGTCTTAGATGGGGATCCAAGTCAGTTTATCAAAAAAAACTGTCAAAACCATATGGTCAACAATGCAGTTAATCAAAAAACTAAAAGCCACACAATACTCGGCAACAACACAAACAATGTTTTTACAGCCCCACACCTCATGCTAACTAATTTATACCAACTCCGAGATCACACTACAGTGGGAAAAAGGGCATATCCCCAATCTCTAATATACATACAGTGATCTCAGGAAGAACGGTTCAATGAACCGAACTGTAGATCATACGGTCTCAACCATATGGGTTTCAACAATCTGGTCCTTGGACAAATTGAGACAGACCCTTTCATGGTATCATCACCTTGTCAATAAGGCTGTTTGAAAGTATCATGGAGATAAAAACTGAAGATATACAAATTCTAATTTATGTTTGGTAACATTGCCTAATCTGACATGTCTGTTCTGTACTCATTTTACTAACCGTTTAAAGTAATGTCACATATTACTTAAGCTGGGATGCCTTGTGTATCAAGGCTGCAGGTTCTCCTTTTGTCTATACAGGTTTCCCTATGGTGCCCTGCTTTCATCCCACATTCCAAAAAGATATATCCTAGGGGAACTGGCAACCCTCTAAACTGCTTATAGGCATGCATGTTATGTGCATGTATGTACGTATCTATCCCTATCTAGTTAAAAAATTCATACTTGTGGGTATGCATATTCCCCCATATGTATCCATGTAGCTATCCCTACCTAGTTAAATTCATATTAATTGGCATGTATACCGCAATATGCACGCATTTCTCCCCATAAATCAAGTAAAAAAACAAATAGCCACTGACCGTAAATCCTACTGTCTTAAACTTCAAAATAATAAAACCAACTCCAAAAAGTTATGGGCTAGCATTGCAACAATACTATCCCCAGGTAAAAAAAGGGAACCCTCCCCAGGTAAAAAAAAGGGAACCCTCCCCAGGTAAAAAAAGGTAACCCTCCCCAGGTAAAAAAAGGGAACCCGTGCCCTGACCCAGAAGCACCTGACCTCCACCTAGCTACCCAGTTCAATCCCTTTTCAAAGACTCCATAGGCAAACTCACCTCCTCTTTCCCCAACAATAACCCCCCCAAAATTCAACCCCCAATAAGTCTGAGTCCTCCCCATTTACTCTCAGATCCATTCCTACCCACACTATAAAAAAGCTCCTACTAAAGTTAAAACCTTGATCTAATGCCCCAGATGACATTCCATCCAACTTTCTCAAACTAGCCGCTGATGGCATAGCCCTTCCCATCAGCATCCTAATCATTCGCTCCATCCAGGAGTCCTATGTACCACACCTCTGGAAAAAAGCCCTCATCATCCCCCTCCACAAAGGGGGCAACAACTGTTCAATCTCCAACTTTTGCCCTGTTGCTATCCTATCTCCCATCTCCAACATACTCTAAAAATGTATTCACCTCCAACTATTACCCTACCTACTGGACAACCAACTACTGACTCCTACACAACATGGGTTTACACCAGGACATAGCGCCACCACTGCCCTCCTTTCCTTCCTCAAAATCAGCAACTCTGCTTGCGACTCTGGTAACAGTTTCTACCCTCCTCCTCGACTTATCCAAGGCTTTCGACACTGTCCCGCATGAGGTTCTGCTTTCTAAATGCTCCCATCTTAATCTCTCCTCTTCAGCTATCAAATGGTTCACCAGCTATCCTTCAGCCAGGGAACAAGCTGTAACATGGAACTACTGCACTTCATCTTTCCTTCACACCCCAACAGGTGTACCCCAAGGCTCTATATTGGGTCTCTTACTATTTAACATTTTTATCAATGATTTTCACCAAAAAGATTCCCAATGCTAAACTGGTACAATACGCAGATGACTCGCCAAAACTCTTCCCATATTAATAAACCTTACTCAAGAGGAGGCCTTCTCCTCCACGGAGTCCTGGATGCTTGACACTCATCTAGCCCTAAAGGCCTCCAAATCCAAAATAATGATCTTTACCCCTTATAGACATACTGCTCTTGACAAAGCATCCTTCTCGGTGCTCAGTCTAAACAAAACATCTATTGAAATAGTTCCCCATGCAAAACTTCTGGGGGTCCTTATCGATGACCAGCTAAAGACATCCACCTACAAACCAATATAAAAAAAAACTCATCAAAAACTTGGAATGCTTTATCGACACAGACGCTACCTTTCTCAGTCTTCTAGACAACTCCTATCTACCACCTACCCTCCCTTTTGTATGGAGCTCCACTACTCACTAATCTCCAATCAACCCTGAAATCTAACTTTCCTTGTGCTATAATTTCCCCAGGATCCAAATCCTCCACTCATCATTGTAACTCCCTCCATGCTTTAAACTGGTTGGAACTCCCAGGCTACCTAAATTTCATTCAACTAACAACAGCACACAAGCTAATTTTTAAACTTTCTAACTGTCCATCACTCTCCTCTTCCTTAAAACTTCACCAGCCGCACATAACACTTAGATCCACAAACCAGAACCTCTTGGAACTTTACAAGTCTTTACATTCACCAGGGAAAACTACTACTATCATTCTCCCTTGCTAGATTATGGAACTCTCTTCCCCTCACATTAGAACTACCCAGAATCTCCCTTCCTTTAAAACCTTACTCAACTCTCACCTGTCCTCTCTCTGGGAGAGCTCCTGTACCCATCCGACCTGAATCCTGGTACCTATCTCTATTTTATCCTACTCACAATCTATGCCACTCTTTGTCTAAAATTCCTTTGTCTAAAATTATGTTGTACTAAATGAACATGAATTTTTTTTGTAAATATCTTACAAGTGGTTGACTTGGCTCATATATTTCAATGTTTTTATAGTATTATCTTTCTGTATATTGAATGTTAAATTGTTGTTCTACATGCTGTACTAACATATTTTATATTGTCTTTCTGTCTGGAGCTTTTCTCCTCGGGCCTCCATTGAAAACGGGCTACCTTGGCCCAATGGACTTTCCTGGTTAAACTGAAATAAATAAAATTCAATGTATGTATGTATGTATCTATGTATGTATGTATGTATCCCTACCTAGTTAAATAATTTATGGGCATGTGTACCTCCAAGTGCTTTTCACTTTGTCTCCATTTATAAAGAATCCCTCCTCCTGTAGGTCTTCGGCCTATTCATTCCCAGATGTAGGGGGCCCTGCTTGCACTTAAATGAGGGCCCAATGAAGGAAGCCCATCATTCAGAGCCACAGATGAGTTTGTGCTCTTACCAATGCCCAAATCTTCCCAGTGACTTCTATGGGAGGGCATCTTCATCCCCATGACCTGAGGCTCTGATTTTATCCCTGCCAGACAAGGGCTGTCTGTCTTTTCTGATGGAGTGTGATTGCTCCAAGATAAAACTTTGAATGGGCTGTAGTTGCCTCTCATCACAGAGGACTGGCTACAGAAGCTTTTCTAGTTATTCCCAAACTCCTTCCTGTAGTGACTGATGCAAGCACCCCAGGGTGCATGCTCATTGTCATACACATCAGGGTTAATATCACCTACTTCAGACAGCCAAGGACATGCCCTCTTTGTACCAACCCATAACATCATGCAAAGCTTTACTTGTACAGAAGCAAATGGCTAACAGATAATCACTACTCCCACCACCCCAAGATGGCAGAGCTACGACATGCTCTTCAAGTATCTTTTTTTGTTTGTCTCTTCCAGAGTTAAGCTGCAACTCAATCTCATGTCATCTGGATCGCAGTCTGGAATTGCTCCCCCTATACCTTCCTGTACCACAGAACTGATAACACATCTCCATCTTGCATAAACTGGCACATATCCAGGATTTGGTAGCCTGCCTTGCATCCACAGAGTGCTGGGATAGGTCCCGACTCACTTGGGTTCATGAACTGGATAAAGTATGATTGAATGAATGAATGCTAAATGAACATCATTGTAAGTATATAAATACATTTTTGTGTAAATGCAGGGTTTTTTTGTAGTTATGCAACTACACGGCGACTCAAAAGGGCCATTTGACCACTCCATCTACCTGATCTAGTACTAATAAATATAATAAACTTGCTAAATAAAAACACAAACTGGCACAACATGGCTTGGGTTTCCTTAGAATTAGTCTAGCTACACACAGCAGAATTGACTAAGTATATACCAGCAGGGACAGCAAGTGGAAGCAAAGTTTGAAAGTCCCATAATAGTTTTTTTGTAGGCTTAAGAGAAGGAATTCACATACAACAACTCAACTGTTGTGCTAGAGGATGGGAAGGGTGTAATAGTCAAAAAATAGCTACTGGAGTTGGTGGGATTGCATTCAGTCCTTATACCCAGCTAATCAGTTTCAACATTCATTCTCAGGAAATCCACCAAAAAGGCAGATACTCTCAATGTTCTGATGCTGGTTCAAATCCCATCAGTTTTCATGACAGCAGTACTCGCAATTCACATCTAAATGAAAGTGGCCTAAATGGTTTCTAAATTTAAAGATCGGTACATGATAGGTTAGCAGCGCTGTCTTTATAAAGTGTTTCTATATGGCTAATAACGTACTATTTTTTGTCACCATTTTCCATGATTAACTTGTCTGCTGGTGTTATACTTTTGGTATTATACTTGTAGATGCCTTCCACCATTCGTGTTTCCTAGTGCTATGCCCCAAAAGGTTCCTTCTGGTCAGTTATCAATTAACAAATAAGGTAAATGTAAAGGTTTTACACGTGTCACCAATCACAGGTGCAACTCAAAAAAATTCAATTCAATGTTTTGTCATGGTCTAGAAAGTGTTAGATGGTCTTTTTGGTGTTGACTGCCTTTACTATTGCTGGGAAATTTAGGCCACAGTTTTTCAAAACCAGCTAAAACTCCATTCACAGTTTCTGCTATCGCCACTAGTGTAGATAGATGAAGACTGGACTACGACATGGGCAACCAGAGTTTGATTAGGCACTCTGACACCAGCTACAGCTGTCATCAGGGTGCACAGGAATGCTCACACTTTTAGGGGTAGGGGTTGGGGGAGTACATGTCTAGGGATGCTCTCCAAGCTGAAACTCCAGTGGAGTCAGTCAGGGTGCACTGGGGGTTGCTGTTTCAAGGATTCAGGGCCAACTGAGTACAATGCATGCAGAAGTGGGCATGTACTTCACAAAGACCCATCACACATTAATTACTGGATGGGCACGTGCAGATATTGAGGCTTAAAAAAACTTAAATCTCCAATCCCCAGAGCACAAGTGATGGCTGCAGTCCTGGCTCGCTTACCTCTTGCCCCATGAGAATGAATGTGCCTTCGGCTCTCATTCCAGAGGAATAAATGGGTCTTTACAGTGACTAGGAGGGACAGGGTTCAGTGGTTAACATGGAATTGGAAGGGAATGGTGACATCCATAAGAGTTTGGGTAACAAGCCATCATTTACTTACAAAGTGGGACACAACATGAAGTATTTGTTAGAACACCCAATTTTCGTGAGGGATAAAGGCAAGAGGATGAAAAGATGTGGAGCTTGCAACTATTGTCCACACATTATGAAGGAGACACACATTTTCATTGGTGAACCTCTACAAAAGGTTGGGCTCATAGGGAGGGTAATTGTGGTAGTAAAAGGTTAGTTTCTGTTAGTGTCTGTCAAGGTTGTAATGGGTTTTACATTGGCAAAACTGAGGTGATGCTTCGTAAATGAATGTACAAACACCTTTTACGCCATAGATACTAAAATTATGAATTATACCCTATATAAGCACACGCAGTCATGTTCTGAGCACCCTAGGTTCAAGTTTGGTATTCTGGAGATTATTGTTAAAGACCTTTGGGGAGGAAACTGGGCTAATAAAAAAGTGAAATAAGATGGCAAATGCGAATGCCAACAGTCCCCTGGTATGAATGAACACCTATCATTGATTCCTATCTTAAAGGAGAGAGCTATTATTTTGTAGATTAATGTGGTTAAAAGTGACTATTTTTATAAATCTATTTTTATTTTATTTAGTATGTTTTAAAAGATAGTGAAATCCTACCACCAGGTTTCCAAATTATTTACAATGACAGAGCCCACAAAAAAGGAAGTGGAGTAGAAATAATCTACCCCACCTCCCTACTTCAATAAAATAACATCTGCCAACACTGAAATTATAATAAGTTTACTAAAAATAAACAACCACAAGTCCATATGTATTGCTGCCTTCTATATTCCCCCTGGTGATATCAAAACTCTTACAAACATCCTGTCCTGGTTCTCCTCCAATTTAAAAAATGAAACCTATATACTCTGTGATACCATCATCAGCTGGAATACTATTAACTCTAAAACCCCATCCCACACAATCAACCTGTACAACTTCTCCAAACTAATACAAATAAAGATGGTACCTCTGGTACAATCATTGACTGGATCCCAACAACTCACCCAAACCTTATCACCAAAGCCAGAACATTACCTGATCCTCTCAGTGATCACCTACCAGCCTTCGCTGACAGTCTCCCATCTCCATTGCATAAACAACATCACTACATCCAAACCCGCAACCTCTCCTCTTTTAACCCTCTAACTTTCTCCGAATGCTTAAAGCATACTGACTGGTCCCCCTCTAAAAACCCTTCCTCTAGATGATTCAGTTTCATACTTTAATCACTCATTCATAACCCTTCTCAATCAGCAAGCCCCCCCCTCGAACCAAACGCATCAAAACCAATCCCTGCCCATGGCTATAAAAAGATATTAAATTAGCCTTGCACCAAAAGGGCAAAAATGGAAACACTATTAAAAACATAAAAACCCTAAACACCCTCCTAGAGTATAAGCAACTATGAAACTCCGCAAAAAAACTAATAATTAAAGACCGCAAAGCCCACTACTCCAAACTCCAGTCCTTGCACTCAACAAATCCCAAACAATTCTGGGACTCCCATCTCATCCATGCTGCATCCTGGCTACAAAGAAAACCCCTGCCCAGACCCCAACCTCTCCAACCTTGAAACAGCCAGCCAGTTCAAGTCATTCTTAGGTTTATAGGTTGATACTAGGCATTTATAAGCCTAGCCAGAGTGTGTTTGGCTTTCGCCACCCTTTTAGATTAGTTGACTGTGCCTCTGTATAGTAGGTCACAGAAGGTAGCCCTTTTAAGGTTAGTTTACTGTACCTCTGTCAAGCAGGGACACAGAAGAGATCCCAGAGGTAAACTTACGATCTCCTATCCACTCGTCAAGATTTCTCTTGAAGAGGGTCAGTGAGGGGCTCTACCTAACATGGATTGGGATTTTGTTCCAGAGTGAGGGGAGCCTCTGGGATATGAATCTGTCCCTCCAGCATGTCCTATTTATTTCTGTGCTGAGGTTCAAGTCCTTGAAGTGTGTAGCTCTAAGGGATTTGGATTTCCTGAGGTGAAGCATGTCCATTAATTCTGGGTTGGACATGGCTTTATACGTCAGACACAGATCGCCTCTGAGTAGGCGGTACCCAACTGAGTAGAGCTGGAGTTTCTTTAGCTGAACTGCATAGGGCATCTGTTTGAGCCCCTTGATCCTCTTGGTGAGGTACTTTTGGGGTCTTTCCAGTTGCTGCAGGTGTCGGGTAAGGTACATCCCAAATGGGGCATTGTATTCAATTATGGACCCGATAAGTGATGAGTAGAGGGGCACAATGACCTCTCGATATAGATGTGAACCCTTTCGTGATAAGGTGGGCTATATAGAAGGTCTTTCTAACCACTTTGGCAACGTGATTGTCAAAGGAGAGATTGCTATCTACTTGGGTCCCCAAGTCCCTAATTACTTCTTCCAGATTAATGGATTACCACCTATGTGGTAATTTGTGGGCACTTTGTTTTTCCCAAAGGGGATGACTATGCACTTTTTGGCATTTTAGCTTTAGGCCATGGCTGTGATACCAGTTATCCGTCTCTGTGAGACCCTTTTGGAGGATGCTAGTGTCAGCCAGAGAGTCGATTATGGCACCCAGTTTGCAGTCATCTGTGAACTTGGTCAGCCATAGTCCACCCGTGTTAGCCTGTACCTCGGAGAAATATATACCGAACAAGAGAGGTCCCAGGACTGAGCCTTGTGGGACGCCACTTGTAACTGGTTTAGAGTCTGACATTGCACCTGCTATTCTGACCATGTGGGTTCTATCCCTGAGCCAGTTTGCAACCCATCTTGTGACATAGGGGTTGAGATTTAAGCTGGTGAGCTTATTTATGATGCCCGAGTGGGGTATTGTGTCAAAGGCTTTTGTGAGGTCCAGGTAGGCTGTGTGGACTACCTTCCCTTCATCTATGGCTTTGGTAACTGTTTCAAAGAAGTTGACCAGGTTCAAGAGGCAAGATCTGCCTTTAACAAAGCCGAATTGGGTAGGATCCAGTGTCTGGAGGTTCCCAATGTCTTTGTTTATGATTTCCATGATGGTACGCTCCATAGCTTTACAGACCAGGCTAGTCAGGCTTATAGGGCGATAGTTTCCGGGGTCTGTTGTGGCACCACCTTTGTGGAGTGGGACCACAGTTGCTGTACGCCATTCCTTTGGTACATATCCTGTAGTAAGGCCGAGATTGAACAGTGACTTTATATGAGGGTTTAGTTCTTCTTGGAGCTCGTGTAAGATGCAGCCCGGGACACCATCTGGTCCCATTGATGCTGTGTTTTTTTGCTTTGGAGAGGGAAGCTCTCACCTGTGCATCTGTGATCTCAGGAAGGCTACACTCTGTTGGGATAGACATTTGCTCTTTTGGGGGTGAAGGGGGGGGAGAAGTTTGCACTGAACATTTCTGCCAGGATTTTGGCAATGTCTGTGGGTTCAGTGTATTTTCTGTCATTTTGCACTAACTCAGAGCATATCTGGGAGTTGCCTCCCAGGTTTCTGACATAACTAAAGAAGGCCTTGTGATTATCTTTAGTATCTTGTGCAATTTTTTTTTCGAAGCTGGCCTTAAATGATTTTATGAGGGATCGTAGTTTCTTGCTAGTACTGATCAGAGACGCCTTCCCTTTTTGGGATTTTGCTCTATGTAGTAGCTTTCTCCTTCTGTTGTATAGCTTATTTATAGCTGGGGTCCACCAGACAGGTCTCCTGCCTTTGGAGGAGTGAGTCTTGGTTTTTCCTGTAGGTGCCCGTAGAATGCTTTTGTAAAGGATTCTGCATTTTGGGCCGTATTTTCCACTGGCCCGGGTGCTTTGAAGGATTCCACCTCGGTTTTGAGAACTGTGAAGTTTGCTTTTGAGAAGTTCTTCACCGTGGTTTCCTTGGCTGGGGGTGGGACGGACTATGGATGTGCAGTGAGATTAGTTTATGGTCTGATCTTACCAATGAGGGGTATACCTCTGGTGTGGAACATAGAGACCCTATGTTGGTGATGACCAGATCCAATATGTTTTCCCCTCTTGTGGGAGTGGTGACCAGTTGTTCTATAGCATTTAAGTTTATAAATTCTAGAAACCATTGGGCGAGGGTGTTTGGGCTTGAGTAGTTTTCCCAATCAATGTTTGGGTAGTTGAAGTCACCCAATATAATGGTGTTTGGAGAGACCTTCATATTCTCCAGTGTTCTCAGGAAAGCCGAGTGAGGTTCCTATCTTCATAGACTGAATAGTTAAACTATCAGCCTCCTTCCCACACCCCTCCTCCACCACCACCCAAATCATCAACCTTCCTCCACATCCTTCTGCCTCAAGCCCATCCCCACAAGCACTATAAAAAGATTTTTCCTCAAACTCAAACCCTGTCGCAATGCACCAGACAACCTTCCACCCACCTTCCTCAAAAAAATCTGCAGACAGCATGGCCTATCCCCTCTCTATTCTTATAACTAGAAGGGATGCAGGATTCTTGTATGGATCTATCTGGCATCATGCTTACATCATCCCCCTCCACAAAGGTGGCAAAAATACTGATACCACCAACGTCAGGCCTATTGCCATCCTTTCTCCTCTTTCTAAAATACTAGACAAAACGATACAAGCACAACTCATGGTACACCTAACACTAAACAATCTCCTCTCCCCTACCCAGCATGGCTTCCGCCCTGGCCACAGCACCATGACTGCCCTTCTTTCCTTTCTTGAAACCATACACCTCGAACGTGACTCAAGCAAGTTCGTATCCACACTATTCCTAGATCTGTCAAAGGCCTTTGACACCATCTCACACACCCTACTTATATCCCAACTCTCCACCCTACACCTCTCTCCCACCACCATCGCCTGGTTTTCCAGCTACTTGTCCAACCGCCAACAAGCTGTCTAATGGAAAACTTCAACCTCCCCCTTTCTTCTCACACCCACAGGTGCCCCACGAAGTTCTGTTCTTGGCCCTCTTCTCTTCAACCTATTCATTATCAACTTTCACCAATCCATCCCAGACTCGTCTATCATCCAATATGCAGATGACTCATCAACTGCTCAGCCTTCGCCCCCTCCAAGCTCCTAGCAAAAACCCAACTAGCCTAGTCTAACCATCTGGCACTAAATACAAATACAACCAAACTAATGTTTTTTCCCCTACCAAAAACTCCATTGACAAATGCACATTACCATACCGAGTCAAAACAACACCTTCCTTGAAATCGTTCCCAACACCAAGCTTCTTGGCATCATTATTGATGATGAACTAAAATTTGACACCCACATCCGCTCTGCAATCAAGAAAACCCACCAAAAGTTAGGTCTCCTCTACAGGTGCAACTGCTTCCTAAGCCACTCTACCTGTCAAACTCTTGCATCCACCTTCCTAATCCCCTCCCTTATGTATGGCAATCCCAAACAGAATCAAGATACTATCCTCCAAAAAAGGAAGTCAATATGCTGGTCCCCTGCCATAAACAAACTCTACAACAGAAGAAAGAAACTGTTGAAAAAAAAAAAAAAAAAAAAAGAGCAAAATCCCATGATTGGAGGAACTCCGTGGTTAGCCTCAGTAAGAAGCTGAGATCCCTCATAAAATCCTCCAAAGTTAGTTACGAAAACTTTTCGCCACTGATTCTAAAGACAACCACAAAGCATTCTATAGCTATGTCAAGAATCTCAATGGCGTCACTCAGATCTGCTCCGAGTTACAGCACAATGGCACTAAATATACAGAACCAACTGATATTGCCAACATCCTGGCAGATGGGTAAAGTTTGAACCTCTCTCTCACCCCCTAAAGAGCCCATCTCTATACTGGAAGAATGCAAAGTTCCTGTAATCACGGCTGCACAGGTAAAAAAAAACACACTCTCCAAAGCCAAGAACACAGCATCCATGGGACCTGACAGCATCCCAGGCTGCGTTCTACATGAAGTACAGAACGAACTGGCACCCCACCTAAGTGCCATGTTCAATCATAGCTTCACCACAGGCTTTGGGCCCACTGAATGGTGCACAGCAACAGTTCTCCCACTCCACAAAGGGGAAGCCACCACGGACCCCAGGAGCTACCTCCTATTAGCCTGACAAGCCTGGTCTGCAAGGCTATGGAACGCATCATCCTGGAACTTATAAACAATGACATTGGTAATCTCCAAACTCTGGACCCTACCCAGTTCGGGTTTGTAAAAGGCAGATCATGTCTTCTAAACCTGACCGACTTCTTTGAAGCGGTCACCAAAGCCGTAGATAAGGGCCTATCTAGATCTCGCCAAGGCTTTCGACACTATCCCCCACTCTGGAATTATAGATAAACTCACTTAACTAGGTATAAATCCCTATTACAAGATGGGTTGCCAACTGGCTCACTGACAGAACCCACACTGTGAAAGTAGCAGACTAAATCCAAATTCAGACCACTGACAAGTGGAGTACCACAGGGTTAAGTCCTAGGTCCTCTCCTGCTTGTATCTACTTCTCTGAAGTACAGGCTAACAGAGAAGGTCTTTGGCTAACAGAGTTTGCAGAGGACTGCAAACTAGGAGCCATAATCAAAACTCTTAATGATGTGGACATCCTACACAAGGGCCTCACTGAGACAGATGCCTGGTGTCAAAGCCATGGCCTCAATCTCAATGCCAAAAAGTGCATAGTCATCCCTTTTGGTAAAATCTCTGTACCCATGAACTACCACATGTTCATGTGTGATAAGATACCTTGGGACACAGGTGGACAGTAGTATCTCCTTTGATAATCGCATCGCCACAGTAGTCAGGAAATCCTTCTACGTGGCACACCTCATCACAAAAGGTTTCTCATCCAGGAGAAAATAAAAAAAAAAAAGTGGACATTGTTCCCCTCTACTCATCACTCAGACCCATTATAGAGTACAACTCCCCTTTTGCTATGTATCTCACAAAACATCTACAACAACTGGAAAGGCCGAAGAAATGACTCACAAAGAGGATTACCGGCCTCAAACAGATGCCCTATGCAGACCGTCTCAAAAAACTCCAGCTTTAATCTGTTGCATATCGCCTACTCAGAGGTGATCTCTGCCTAACATACAAAGCTATGTCAAACCCAGAGCTGTGGGACATGCTCCACTTAAAGAAATCCCAATCTCTCTGAGCTACATGCTCTAGGGACCTAAACATTGTCACCACAATAAACAGAACATGCTGGAGGGATAGATTCCTGTCCCAGAGACTTCCCATACTCTGGAACAAACTACCTGTCTATATCAAACAAAGTTCCTCATTAGCACTCTTCAAGAAAAATCTTGATTATTGGATGGGAGACAGGAAATTCACCCCAGGGATCACTTCTGTGGCTCTGCTCGACAGAGGCACAGGAAAATAATTTTCTTGGGTGGCAAAAGCCAGGGTACCTTTTGGCTAGGCTTATATAGGCTCTAGGGCATATAGCCTAGTACCTACCTGTGGTGCCCCTTTTTTCACCAATCTCTATTTTGGTCTTCAGTCCAAACTTGAATCCTGCTACTATATGATCTCCAAATTTGCAAGCAATTCAAAAAACTCATCCCACCACTGCCACTCCCTCCTCACCCTCAACTGGCTTGAACTACCCAACTACCTCAGTTACCTACAAAACCATTGCCCAAAAGCTCATCTTTAAACTTGCCAAATGCCCAGCTCTCGCTACTTCCTTAAAACCTTACATTGCCAACCGCTCACTCAGATCCAAAAACAAAAATCTCCTTCAGGTCCACAAACCTGCACGACCTCCTGGCCATCTATTGCTGTCCCACTCCTTAGCTAAACAGTGGAACTCTCCCCACACACCTACGCAACCTACCTAACCATACAAATTTCTATTGTACTATATTCTCCAATCTCAATTATACTATTACCCTCTCCATGCAGAATATTTTCCTAACCTACTAATGGCTAGTAGCTATACATTTTGAAATGTTAAACCTACAACTGAGTTTATAACAAAAATATTCACTTTATGTAAATGTTGAAATTTCTGTATTGAATTATGTCTTTTCATTTTTGTAACATTGTGACAAGCCAATTACAAATATCATGGAGCTTATCTGTAAATGTTTAATTAGCTGTATGAAATATGTCCTTTTGTAACACGTGAAATGTAACTTGCAGTTATTATGGAGCTTTTCTTCCCAGGCCTCCACTGAAAATGGGCTCTTCTTGGCCCAGTGGAATTCCCCGGTCATCAAACAAATAAAAAAATAAAATAAATAAATTTTAGGAGTTGATTACAAATACACATTGATTACTTGTGCTTTTAAGGATAAGTTTTTTTTGTGTAATGCCTAGATTTTTTTGTGTAATGCCTAGATTGGTTAATTAACAAATTTTCATAGCTATTTAAGAGAGTTGTTTGGCAAGCACTTTGGTTTTGATAAAGTCATGTTCTTTTATGGACGAACGTGCATACCAGTATCGCTTTGTCTTTTTGGAGTTTAATAAATTCCTGTTGTAACAATTGCAATGGACTTGGTTACTTTATAGGACACTGTCCTCTTTTATATCACAAGGTGGATTTTTGATTTATTATACTATAATTCCACAGCTCTATTGAACAATTTGACCTACTACTTAACAGTTACCCTATGATGCTACTTTTGTGTAAAAAAAAGGAAGTGTTTTTTTATTGCTGCTTTACAAACTATACTGATGTATTCCATCATTACCCTTTTTTATTACATTTAATTTGTATTCCTATGAGATAATCTGTAATGTAAATGTGCAATGTGTACTATGTATTTGTATTTTTTCTGGAGCTTTTCTCCCCAGGACTCCATTGAAAATGGTCCTTGTGGTCCAATTAGACTATCCTGGCAAACAAACTGCAAATAAATAAATAAATGAACATAGGACCAGCAAGGAGAGAGCCAAAATAAACACAAAAATACAATTTAATGCCCCAGTGATGGGGAATGAATGGGCAGACTGGCGGAGAAGGAGTTCATCTTCTTCTTTCGGCTTTTCCCGGTTAGGGATCGCCACAGCGGATCACCTGTCCGCTCATGATTGGCAGTGGAATTTTATGGTGTCGAGTTGGCAGCCCGATGCCCAACCTTCCACAGAAGGCGCACACACTCGCACCTAGGGCCAATGTAGTGTCCAATCCACCTACAGCATGTCTTTGGGATGTAGGAGGAAACCAGAATACCCTGAGGAAACCCACACAACAACAGGGAGGACATGCAGACTCCGCACAGAAGGCGTCCCAGCAGAGGATCAAACCAAAGAACCTCTTGCTGTGAGGCGACAACACTAACCGCTGCACCTCCGTGGCCGCCCCTGCACCACAGTCAATAGAAAGTGGAAGCAGAAAGAGCACCACAGTCAATAGAAAGTGGAAGCAGAAAGAGAAAAAAATCCCATGTTATTTTACTAGTGAAGAGTCACTGAAGCAGTGTGATAGTGGCGACGTACGTCAGTGCAAACAACTAATGAAAAAAACAAACAGAGCACTTAGGATAAATGTAATAAATGTACTACAAAAATATTAGATGGACATCCTGATCTGAAAACAAACAAAATTCAATGGACCATCTTCCATACATTTATTTACTACACTGGTATTTTACTGATAAAACAGTGGCTCTCAAACCGAATTGGAATTTTTTTATTTATTTTTTTCACACTAGAATGTACTACAAGTCTCTGCAGCTGGCATTGTTCACGTACATCACAACCTAAATTTAAACTGTTCAGTTTTGTCACTTTATCAAATGAAAATTATGAAATGAATGCATGAAAAGTATTTTTGCATTACCCTTCTATACAGCATCAGTGTTATTATGACCCTATATTTTTTACTGTGATTCTCACGCTAATATCATACTACTAGGATTTTTGATTACGCTAGTCACATCCACAAGAAGTCAAGTTTGCACTGCCTCTTTTGGTGTTTCCCAAAAGGAGGTGGGGTTTGCACTTGCAAATTAAATGCCTGATGAAATGTTTGAAATTCCATCTGTAGATAAGCACACCAGCTCCTTTTATTTTCACACTTGTACCAGTTCATGTTTATTTCAGGTTGCTTTCGGTCAGAATTCCAATCCTATTTCCAACTGCTAAGTTGTTAGATGCTTAATTAAACATAGTAAGGTAAAGCATGAACTGCTTCCTCCCCCACTCGCATTAGTCACCATACCCAGATACGTTCCTTGACTGGAACACTTACATCTGGCAGGAGCACAATACACCCTGCCCCAAAAAGTTGTACTTTATCACAGTTATTCGTTCCCCCTGCAGTGTGTACTGCTTCCCTTACTTAGCCTGCTACTTCTTTATCAGTATATCTCCATGTAATTAACATTTTAATTGTTTTTTTTTCTTCCTATTGTATTTAAATCCCTCTGAAATGAGCTTGGAAGCCATCTGCTTTTGTACTGTATATGCTAAACCTCCCCCGAAAATCCAATCCAAAATGCTTTCTTCTGCCAAAAGGTAGTCTGAACATAATACTGGTTTAAAACAAAATAGTATATAAATTATCTAAAAATGACTTGCCCAACATATTCATACACAAAATTATTGAAAATCTACACAAAAGACTCTGCAAACACAGTCACCCCCTCCAGGTCAGCAGCACAACCTGTCCTGTATACAAGTAGATAGACATGCCCACTCATGTATACACTAGTCATGCAGTCAGACACACATTTGTTGATGCATTTCATATTTAAACAAGCTGTGCAGAACTCAAAGACAAGCTTCATGACAAAGTATTTGTTTCTTTGTCATAAACCCCTCCTACAGCACCACTGGCAACAGGAAGGCTGATAACTGGTGAGTAGCGCATGGAGAACTGTGGTGGGTATGCATAAAAGTGAATAAAAAAACCCAGGGGAATTGCAACATAAACAATGCATCCCAAAATAGAAGACTCAGTAGTTAGCCTAGTACCTACCTATGAACCTATCAGCCCAAGTAAGCCTAGCCAACAAGGTTCCCTGGCTTACGCCACCTAAGAAAGTTATTTTCCTGTGCCCCTGTCGAGCAGAACCACAGATGTGATCCCCGGGGTGTATTTTTTATTTCCCATCCACTCATCAAAATTTTTCTTGAAGAGTGCTAATGAGGAACTTTGCTTGACACAGATGGGTAGCTTGTTCCAAAGTATGGGAACTCTCTGGGACAGGAATCCATCCCTCCTGCATGTCCTGTTTATTGTGGTGACAAGGTTTCTGTCCCTAGAGCATGTAGCTCAGAAGGACTGGGATTTCTTTAGGTGTAGCATGTCCAACAGCTCTGGGCTTGACATAGCTTTATATGTTAGGCAGAGATCACCTTGGAGTAGGCGATATGCTATGGAGTAAAGCTGGAGTTTTTTGAGATGGTCAGTGTAGGGCATCTGTTTGAGGCCAGTAATCCTCTTTGTGAGGTACTTCTGTGGCCTTTCCAGCTGCTGCAGATGTCTTATGAGGTACATTCCAAAAGGGGTGTTGTACTCTGTAATGGGTCTAATGAGTGTCGAGTAGAGGGTAACAAAGGCCTCTTTTTTCCTGGATGAGAACCCTTTTGTGATAAGGTGTGCCACGTAGAAGGATTTTCTGACTACTGTGATGATGTGATTATCAAAGGAAAGGCTACTGTCCACCTGGGTCCCAAGGTCTCTTATCACACTTTCACTCCTCCCCTCACCAGCACCAGTATATACATACTCATAACCTTACAAACTTCAACCCTACAACCTCCTCCAACACCCTCAAACAAACTGGAATTATCTAAAAATACTTCCTCTAGATAATGCCGTCTATTACTTCAACTCTACTTTCCTAAATGTACTTAATACCAAAGCCCCTCCACGAACTATAAGAGTCAAACCCAACTCCACGCCATGGCTAACTAAGGAAACCAAAAAAAATTATGCAACAACGAGATAAATGCTGGAAACTTTATCAGCACAATAAACATCCTGAAACCCTTCTTAAATATAAGCAACTCTGCAACCTCACTAAAAGATTTATAATCAAAGATAAAACAATCCCATTATTTAAAACTCCAAGCCAATCACTCCAAAAACCCCAAACAATTCTGGAACTCCAGTCACTCCTAAACCCAGGCACCAAAAACAACCCTTGCCCTGACACCACTAAGACTGACCCAGAAATTGACACAATATTCAACTCCTTCTTTACTAACTCTATAGCTGAACTAAGTCCTTTCCAAATACCCCCCATCCACACAAGTTAGTCACTCTACCCCAGCCTCTAAACCAAACTCTCCCCCTACCTTTAAACTTAAACCAATTTCTACCTCCTACATAAAAAAAAAAAAAAACTTATCAGCAAGCTAAAACCATGCTCCAATGCTCCAGACAACATTCCCTCTAACTTCTTAAAAATTGCTGCAGACGGTATCTCCCTCCCCCTCCCCATTAGCATCTTAAATCAACAGATCTATACAAGAATCTTATGTCCCCAAGCTTTGGCGTGCTGCCTTTATGCATCCTCTCCACAAAGGTGGTAAAAGTAATAATACCTCAAACTTTCACCCCATAGCCATCCTCTCCCCAATATCAAAAATATTGGAAAAATGCATTCATACCCAACTAATGCCCTTCCTAACCAAGAAACATCTCATCTCTCAAACCCAACATGGCTTCCACCCTGGCCATAGCACTATTACTGCTCTTATCTCATTCCTAGATATAGTCAACAACGCCCAAGACTCTGGAAAAATAGATTCTATAGTTCTATTAGACCTCTCCAAAATCTTTCGATACAATCTCCCATACCCATCTCCTCAGCCACCTTGCTAATCTAAACTTTTCGAACAATACCCTGTCATGGTTTTCAAGTTACCTATCAGACAGATCTCAAGCTGTAAAATGGAGGAACAGCACCTTAAAACTTCTTTCCCACTCCTACTGGAGTTCCCCAAGGATCCATTCTTGGCCCAGTGTTGTTTACATCTTTGTCAATGATTTCCACTCTGCCATTCCAAATACTAAAATAGTACAATATGCTGATGACTCCACTTTAATCTGCTGTGCCACCAACCTCCCAGAACTTCAATCATACACTCAAACTGCCTTCTCCACCACTGAGAACTGGATGCTCCAAAACCATCCATCTCTAAACGCTAACAAATCCAAAATACTACTCTTCCCACCCTCAAAATCCTCCCCTCTTGATAAAAATTGTTTCCAAATTAGAAGCCACAACAATTCTACTATAGAAATTGTTCCCTATGCCAAACTACTTGGGGTTACCATAGATGAACACCTAAAATTTGACACCCATATTCAACTAAACATCAAGAAAACACATAAAAAAAATTAGCCTGCTATACAGAAACATCCACTATCTCTCTCCTTCTCCTAGACATACCCGCGCCACTACCTACCTTCTCCCCTCTCTATTGTATGGTACCCCTCTACTAACTAACTTATCTGCCTCCATCTCTTCCAAATGGAAAGTTATTACAATAAAAACTCTAAATTTGCCATAAAAGCCAAATACTCCTCCCACCATTGCTCTGCCCTCCACTTAACTGGTTAGAACTTCCCAACCATCTTGACTACCTCCAAATTACTACTGCCCATAGGCTATTATTTAACCCTACTATATGCCCTGCACTTTCTAACATCCTACAACCATACACCCCTAACAGACCACTTAGATCTGCTCACCTAAGCCTCATCGCTGTCTTCAAACCAAACCGCCCTGCTGGATGGCACCTCCTGTCCTTCTCCTTAGCCAAAAAATAGAACTCTCTCCCTCCTTCTCTACGAATTATAGAAAACTTTGATAACTTCAAAACCCATCTCCATTCCTACTTTTTCTCTAACTGGAAGTGCAATTGCACTTTCCCCACCTAGCCTTCTTCTCCCTCCACTCTAATTTGTATTTTCCTTACTTCTCCTTTCCTTACTATTTAACTCCCCTGGAAATGACTCATTCTTCAGTGTTACCTCATGTACATAGTGTAAATATTGTAAATGGTTTGCTCTCCCTTTTCTCCCCTCCCTATCATTTGTACTTGTTCTGCCCAAACTGCCATAACAAGACTCATATTCTATGTAACCATTGAAAAATTCATGTCAACATATGACTCGTATGCTAATTAACCAATGTACCACTTCATGCCTTGGATTTATAATGTACCTGCATCCTTAATGTTAACTTTATTTTTTTTATCTTAATGTATCTGCATCTTGAATTGTAACTTTAATCTGCAAAGGTTAATGTTTACTATGTAATGTGGAGCTTTTCTCCCCGGGCCTCCACTGAAAACAGGCTCCCGAGCCCAGTGGACCCCCCCCCCCCGGTCATCAAAAAACTGAAATAAATAAGTAAATAATACTATTATTACATGATGCACTGTATACATTTGTGCTTAATATCTCCGCACCATTGTTATTGCTATTACATGATGCACTGTGTATATTTGTGGTTAATATCTCCGCACCATTGTTACTACTATTACACGATGCACTGTGTACGTTTGTGCTTAATATCTCAGCACACAACCTGCATCCATTAAACTTCAGATACACAAAAATACCAGAGAGGGGGTTACGTGGTTCTAGTGAAACTAATGGATGAATCCAACCAGAGATGTGGCACCACAGGCCACAGACCTCAACATGAACCTCAATTCTCAAACAGGAAAGCATAAACTACTCTAATGGGGGTCAATTACCCTTATCAAATGGCATAAACAAATTGCTTCTCAAATCCTACAATTACAGTTAGGACTCCCCATTCTGAAAAATCTCGAAAGACCAAAGAGTTATGATATAAATAGCCTAGGTTCCATATAACCCATGTCGCACCCTTCATCATGAAATTACATCCCCTCCCCAGGTAAAGATCCTCCTTCTACATCCCCTCTCTGACAGGACAGTGCCTCAGACCCCTATTTTTCTAACATTTTAGAAAATAAATTTAAATTAAAATAAATGGTGATACAATTGGTTACACAGTTCCATTTCACAACATTGTGATTAACTGGATCTGCACAAGGCCAAGTCCTCAAACAGCATGTACAGCCCACACAGTGCTGAAGGAGTCGGGCATAATTTCTAGACACACAAAATGTATATATAGAATGGTGTGGTTTTATTTCCACAGGACATCAGTGCAGGACAAATGTGTGGAGAAACACCTAGCATGCAATGAATAATAGCTCACAGCTGTTACCTGCAAAAAAAAAAAAAAGTGGAGAAATGGATACCCTACTAGGCTTTAAAGTGAGCTTTGCTGTGATCTTACTAGCAAACAAGAGTAGCAAATGTGTCCGCCATTAATGGCATTAGAATTTGTCCTACTTAGTTTTTCTCATCTTCTAGTTTCATGTACATTATGAACCTATGGACAATATTCTACAGTATGCCTTTGGAAGGAAAGACCAAAACTTCAACAAAGCCCACAATGACATGAAAACATAACTCTAGTATCTGAAAACTGGTGTCAAATCCTGGACTGGAGAATCACAGCATTAACCACTGTACAAACATGACTCTAAAAGTGTATTATCCTTCTGAAATTGTTCCAATGAAAACAGAGCTCTACTCAGCAAAAATAAATAAATAAACAAAATTACCAGAGGTAGCAAATAGAGTAAGCAGGTGTAAAGATGAAAGACACAGTCAGTTTCTGAAAAGGCTGCATGCGATATGGTATCATGATTTGCAATAACCCTGTTAATGTGCCAGTGAGATATTGATAACTATTAGCAATCCATTTAACTACAATCCGACTCCAGTTCTGACATAACTACCCTGGTGATTAGCTTCCTGTATGACATAAAACAATGGCCTCCTCTCGTATGACATAAAACAATGGCCTCCTCTCTACTGTTGCATTTCTAGATCTCTCAAAGGCCTTTGACATGGTATCATATGAGCTACTACTCTCTACTCTCCCCAACCTCTCCTTCTCGCAATCAGTCTGGAACTGGTTCCACAGCTATCTATATGGACGCCAGCAATCAATAATCTAGGATGACAACCTATCACCTCACCTCCCAGTTACTCTCAGAGTTCCCCAAGGGTCTATTCTTGGCCCACTGCTATTCTCACTTTTCACTAACAACCTACATACTGCCACCACACAAGCATCTCCTATGCAGTACGCAGATGACTCTACTCTCATCTGCTGTGCCCCCACTCTACCAGAACTACAACAAATCACACAGGAATCATTCTCTTCTGTAGAAAGATGGCTATCCAATGCTCAGCTCCTACTCAACCCAAGTAAGACATAACTTCTCCTGTTCCAACCTTCCAAAGCCACCCAAAACACCCCCCACTTCAACATTCTTGCCAAAGACAATACCATCATCTCTCCATCAGAACACACAAAATTACTTGGCGTGGAAATAGACAACAAACCTAGATTTGACACCCACATACCTCTCACAATAAAAAAAGTTCACAAGAAACTTAGTGCATTATATCAAAGCTGCAAATTCTTAACCAAGTTGGCTAGAATCTACATAGCCAATTCCCAGCTAATCTCTACCCTACTCTATGCATCCCCCATACTTACCAACCTTAGACAGACAGACCTACACAAGCTGGATGCTTGTTGCAACATAATTGCCAAATTTGCCACTGGACCCTCCTACCACAGTCATCATTGCCTCTCCCTTAAAGAACTAAACTGGCTAGAACTCCCACAACTCCTTCACTTTAATCAACTCACCCTCGCTCATAAACTTATTAACCACCCCCTTAACATCCTATCCCTTCAAACCTTTCTCCAACCCTATCACTCCACTAGGCCTCTAAGATCAAGCAACAAAAATCAATTCAATGTTATCAAACCCAAAAACTCAGCAGGAGAAGCCATATTTTCAGGTGCCATATCTAAACTTTGGAACAATCTTCCACCCTCTATAACTACTCTACCTTCCAGCAGCCTTTTCAAGACTGCGCTCAAATCCCACTTAAATTTGCACTGGCTTTGTCCTTGCTCTAATCCAGACTAACACCCCCCACCCTTATCTCTCCCCCCACCTAGACTCTTAGCCCAATTATACTACCGTGACTACGAACCACAGTCAGAATAACCAACTTGACTTTGCGTACTTTAAAAATTGTCTGACAACTTAGTTTCTTGTAGTTTATAATATAAGTTGTAACAATCTCAACTTGCAACATTTACTGTATATACTGTTGATAATCAATATCTAGTTACTGTATTAAAGCCAACAACCAGTAATGTTGTTTACTATTGCTGCAACTTTGTATCTCTATTTATCATGTCTTTGTATCTCTATTTATCATGTACATGATGTGGAGCTTTTCTCCCCAGGTATCCGCTGAAAAAGGACCTGCGTCCAGTCAGAATTTCCTAGTAAACAAATGTAAATAAATACATATTAGCTAACAGCCTCAAAGGATCATTTTGTTTAACATCAATGTCGGTCTTCATATTTATGGGACACAATTCTCATGAATAATCTACAGAAAAGAAAAATATAATTTTGCATGGATAACTTCAATCTGCTCTTTACGAAGCCTGCACTGTTTGAGATGAATCATTTTATTTTTACATGTAATGTACAAGGACTGTATCACTGACCATAAACTAACACCACAGAAGCCAAACTGCAAGATTCAACACAGGTTGTAACAAAATTAGTAACTATTGCTTACTACTGTATTAACACCTTTTAGTATCACAGAAAACCACTGAAGATCTCAGAACCATTACGGCCACGTGGAGAGTGTGTGCGGTCTCCTGAAAAACAGTCTGGCCAAGCAGTGAAATAACTGCAGTATGAACAGGCTTGACATTGAACAAAGTTCCCCCAGACCTGGAAAGTTCTTTCTTATAATTCCACCCACACGTGAATATCTTTAAAACACTTTAGAATATGGCTCTGTCTTATTCCCTTGTTTAGTTATCATACAGGTATGTTCTACAGAAACCTAAATAAATAATTAATGCTGCATGTAGTATTCAGAGACCTGTGCCACCTAATTATGTAGCCTACCTTGAGTAAAAGGGATTTTATTTCCAGCCTGAAAAAATGACTTCCTTTTGTAGCCTTTTCCTTTGCAACCATAAGTCTCAACCTCTCAGTGCAAGAAATCTGGACAAATGCCCAATAATCGGGACAGATTTTAAATATTGCTCATATAAACTTAGTTGCTAGAATAGCGGGTTTTGCATTATGTATATGAAGTCTGAAACTCAAATGCCTTGTCATTATTTAGTATTATTCAGGGATTTCAATCCTCAATGATTTGCCATAAAAATCACAAATTTTAAAGAGGAGCTGAATAAAAATATGAGGCAAGATAAACGGTATGTCATCCTGATCCAAACGAAATTATAGTGGGCCATTTGACATGTACTTGACTAGGCAGTTACACCAGCTGGAGCGACCTTAGAGGTTCCTCACACAGAAAATACAGGACATAAACAACATGAACTGTACGAATAGACTAAAAGCCCAATCCCCTTTACTCTGTCTCCTAGCAACCATTAAGGGATGACCTATACCTGACTTACAAATCCAGCCCTGTTCGAGCTGCTACTCATCCACAAGTCAAACAGCACAAAGGTCACCTGATCCTGGGATATAAATTTAGTCAACGACTCAAGCAAACCATGCTGGAGAGAGATATGCGTCTCAGAGATGGACCTTTCTTTGGAACAGGCTTCCTATTCACATTAAACAGAGCCCTTCCCTGGCCCTCTTCAAATGTAGTTTGGATCAATGGATGGGGACTCTCAAATTCACACCTAGGATAGTGCGCATGTCCTTTATGGATATGGGCAATCTGCAGGATACTCAATGCACAGGCACAAATCTATGCCATCCTCTTGACCATAGGGGCCATATATTGGGTACAATCAGATTATATTAGCTAGGGTTGTAAGGGCCCTTAAGCAGTTAGCCTACGAATCCCCTATGAACTTATGAAAAATCTGGATATTCTGCGAAAATCTAGACAGTCGAGAGGTATGTTTGCAACACATGCCTTTAATGTACAGGCAATTCAAAATAAAATTTATACATTCCATTTTCCTATAGTGAACATCGCTGCATCACTGTTCACTGAAGCCCAATAGTCATACTAACATTTGCACACACACATCATCCTTTTATATCTTTAGAAAATTATTTTTAAGTGGTACACTGAGTTAATATAAAACATATTTTTTCATCCACCTAAGGACGTCATGCAAAAAACATAAAATAACACTCGGGTATCAGAGGAAATTCTGCAAAGAAATTTAACATATAACCATTTACAGTTAATAAAGAGCTCTCTCACTTCAAGGCAAAAATATAAGCACACTGCAGATTGCTATTACAAGCTTGGCTTAAGGTGAACACTTGAGGAATGGTGTTATTGTATTTAGAAGCAAGTGTACAATGCCTTAACCAAAAGGAATGGTTCTGGTAATCAGGCAGAGTGAATGCAGGTAAAATGTTCCAGATACTGGGTACCTAAACTAACAATACTTTGCTACCCATGCATATTTTGGGATGGTAAGCAAATAGAACAGTGCACAGCAGGAATGGAGAGTTTTGCTGGTTCAAAAAGTTGCAAGGTATGGGCAAGACCGACATAGAAACAAAGTAAGTAGGTTCAAGATTAGAGAAGAGGAATGGAGAGTTTTGCTGGTTCAAAACGTTGCAAGGTATGGGCAAGACTGACATAGAAACAAAGTAAGTAGGTTCAAGATTAGAGAAGAGGAGTAGCTACAAAGTAACTGCTGACCGGCATCCTAGTTGTTAGCATCAAAGCATGGCACATTGTTACTCATAAGATGAAGCAAGGTAGTAGGATGTGTTGCTTTATATATGAATGTAAGAAATGAACACAAGGTGCAGGGTTTGAGTCTCACAAGGGACAATTGGCTAGGCTTAAAATGGCTTGCAAGGGCAGTTAGCTTAGTACTAACCTATGAACCTATGCAAGAACAAGAATTATGAATATACTGGAAAGTAAATGCTCTCATTGCCAATGTAGCTCTAATCTCTAACAGACCAGTATGAGCTGAAGTAGTTAATGCAGCTTTAACATAGGTGCACAACTTTGGAATAAAATACATCTAATGGGATAGGGCGAGATACCTCTGTCGTAAAGATCAGATTTTTAGCCATTTTTCTACATTACTCTGGCTGCCTGGGTCATAGTCTGAGCTTTTTTTTAGCCATTTTTCTACATTACTCTGGCTGCCTGGGTCATAGTCGGGGTTTTTTTCCCGGTGTAGGGCTCTAAATATCTTGATTTTTTTAATCAAATCAGTTTTAAAAATGAACATCACTTACAGCTGATGTTAACACCACTGCCCGACTAATTATCTGTGGTTAACATTTTTTTCCATACTTGTGTTATTTAACAATATGTTGGATAACATTCCCATTGGCAGCATTCCAGGCATTTTTAAAATACAGTGGCCAGCATAAACAACCATAACTTTTAAACTGCAACTACAAAGACGACATTTCTTAGTACTAATCCTTGGAACGATGGAAAATCTTAGGATTTATAGAAACTACACCATTAAATTAAACAGTTTCATAAACTACACCATATCAAGAAAAACAAAACTAGCATTTAGTATTACCAAAAAACTGCTTATGAAGTACATCAGTTTAATTTACAAAATTCAGAGGGTCAGGGAGGTGGGATTGAGAAAAAGTGGAAAAAGAAACAATGTGCCAAAGTCTGGCACCACACATTGATTGTACATGATATATGAAAACATATTGTGGTTAATCAGGCAATATTTACAAGAGGAATTAAAAAGATTAATGTATTATTTGGAGCAACCAAAAAGTAAATAAAAGCTCCCAGTGGAATGAACACCTCACGGTTGAATAATAAAAACAGAATACAAATGGTAAAAAAGTAACCTGTGAGGTGACCACGGACTGTATTAAACGCCAGATTATTCAGACTGTCCAAACAAGATAATAGTTCAGTATTCTGAATTTTTTATTATGGAATTTTGTGCTTTAATAAAAAATTCTGTTCTATTTTAACCAAGTGTTTATGGTCAGCAGGAATTTTCTGGTTGGATTATCTGTTTGGAATACTGAACTATTATCTTGTTTGGACAGTCTGAATTAATCTAGCGTTTAATACAGTCCGTGGTCACCTCACAGGTTAATTTTTTACCATTTGTATTATTTGGAGCACTGAATAACTTTCATCAGATTTATAAATTTTCTGGAAAATCATGAGCAAGCGCTCATTGCACAAAAGAAAAGGTTTTGCTTATGTTTCTGTGGAGCTTTTCTCCCCAGGACTCCCCTGAAAATGGGCTTCTGGTCCAGTCAGACTTCCCCGGTAAACAAAATGTAAATAAATAAAGCGAGAACGAAGACTACTGAAAGTATTTTTTTCTTTTCACTCAGGATGATGCAATCTCACGAAATGAGAGGATACTTGTGAACATGAGGCAGAGATAATAAAGAAACCTGGTAACAATGCAGAATCCTCTTCATTTTCATCAGACAGAAGTCGTTTAAACATCACCTTTGAAGAAAAGAAAATTGTGTACAACAGACTATAAACGACATAGGTGGAAGTAATGTTTTTGTTATTGGTGGATGCCATCAGTCAGGACAGTCATTCAGGCAAAGGTCAGTAAATAATTTTAACACTTATAAATTTGTTAAATTTTAGTAATTAATTCAGTTTATATTCATAGGCAAGACCTACCTTTGTAGGTCATTTTAAGCCTAGTTAATTTTCTTTCATGAGGATCAAATCCTGACTGTACCTCTTGGCTGTGAGGTAAACACCTTAACTATTATGTCAACTCCAACACCATTATGCAAACAATTAACATTTATATCATCTTTAACATATTCTGAAACAATTATTGTATTGGATATGAAATGTTTTTGTAGAAAGTTTTGCCTGTTTTGGTTTCATTAGGATAATAAAACTAAACCAACTTCTGAAAAGATTTGAAAGGTTAGTCTAGCAAACATTTCACTGTGCAATTACGAAGGATCCCTAAAGATTATAGTAATGTAACAAATATAAATATTTTACAATGATATATATTCCAACTTCCACTTTTTAAAATAAGACCTACATCCATGCCTGTAACATGTCATACTGTTATAATACTTGAAAATAGATTGCTACAAGGAAAAATTATTTTAAAAAATTTAAAAATGGACCTAGTTAAAATTATTACTTTCCATCAATTGAAGGCTTTGAAGAATTTTTACAGATTTAATATTCAATCTATCTTCAGATCATACACGAAGTGATGTTGTTTTTAATTGGCAGGCGTCATTATATTGATATTACGTAAATTCTCATTATTTTTATAACAGAGGATTATACGACTTCTTATAGTAAGATAAAGGTTTGAGTCTTCAGACAGCTCTATAAGCAAATAAGTTATTAAACATCCAAAGAAAAGATATTTTTACATGTTGCCAAAATTCATAAGGAAATATTTAATATCTTGACTTTTCTATTATTCCCCTCTTAGTCAGCTTGTATGTGTTTTGTATTGCCTTTCCTTTTGACTCTATTATTCTGTACGTTTTAGGGTAACCTTTTCTCCTAGGCTCGTCTGAATATAGCGTTGTATCAAGTTTGTTCTGCCAAGCAGCCCTGAAAGCACTTCCTTTTCCTGCAGCATTCAGACTCTCATTTTTTAATTCTATGTCTGAAATAGTACATCTTTTACATACCTCTCAAATATACAAATTTTCTGAGAATGTCCAGACTTCTGCCACACATGTTTAGTCCATTACACACAAAATTATGTTTTACTGGCAAACCATTGAGGGTTAAAGTCAGAAAATAATGAAAAACATTTGAGTTTCAGACTTCATATCATTCAGAAAATTCATGCTATGCAAAACCTGTTATTATGTCAATATTATAAATTTGTAAGAGCAATATTTAAAAAGTGTCCCTATTTTTGGGCCTTTGTCACCCATTATTGGTGGCTTTGTCCAGATTTCTTGCTCTAAGAGATTGAGAGGTAGGATCTTTTATCTGAACTGCACCCATACTGGTCTTGCTTTCTTCACCACAGATACCAGTTTGTGCTGCTAAACTACAGAGGTCTGTACTTTCTTCCAAGGTTTCAGAATATATCTGTCTGCTATGGTCTTCTCTTGTCAGTCTGCCTAACTGTGTATCTTACCTCATTTCATTTTTCCATTACTTCAAATGGAATATGACATTTAACCAAGAATATGTTTTTTGTTGAGGGAACCAACGTTAGCACCTAGTCTCCAGCCTTAAATTCACTGGCTCTTGCATTTCTGTTGTATACTCCTAGTTGTGTACCTTTGGTTCTTTCACAGGCTACTATAGCATCGACGTCCTCACTTTCGGGATCTTTCAGCTTATCCTGTAAGTTAGTATAAAGTCCTAGAACACTTTTTAAATGGGGTTTCTCCTCTCCCAAATTTTATAAGGCACTCTCCATCAGTCTTTGAGGGTCCCTGACATATAGTAACTCAGAAGGTATTAACCCTTTCAAGGCAAGTGTCAACTCTAATGCCAAATAGAAAGAATTGTATCAACTGACCTCAGGTTTTGCAGAATTCCTTGATAACCATTTTCAGTAAGTACTTCAGTGTTCAGTTGAAGCACTAGACTAATCCATCTGTAGGGGGTATGCTGATGTTTTTAACTGACTAACCTTAATGCACCGGCACAACCAGTGTATTATTCTGCACATAAGTACAGTCCCCTTGTCACTGAGTGGTTCATTCAGTATCTCTACTCTGGAAAGTAAGTCCATCTTCCTACCTATAAATTTGGCATTAGCCTTACATAGTGGAATAGATTTAGGGTACTTAGTTGCATAGTCCAAAATAACTATAATGTATTGAAACCTGTTACAGAATTTTAACAGTGCCTCAACATTGTCATTAGCCATTTATTCAAATGGCACCTATAAGTCAGGCAAAATGCTCCCCTAATTTTAGCATGCCTTAGCCTGTAGAACATTAACTAATGCACTTGCATGGAGATGTGGTTTAAGACCATTAACAGCACCCTATCAGTTCCGGGTTTCAAGGCCCACTGCACTAGATAAAACGGTAGCAGTATCTCCATAATTGTAAAAACACTTCACCTCCAGACTAGTTATACAAGATAAACTGCAAAGTGTCCACCTCCAGCTACAAGACCCCTCATCACATCATGGTCAGCTACATGCACTATATGACTCCCCTCAAGATCATTCTCAGCCCATAACTCCATCCCAATTAGTATGGAGTCCTTATGCATAAAGCCAAGCATCATTCTCCTAGGGGACTTCAGCTACCCCTCCATTAACTGGGAGATGTATACATCCTATAACATGTATGCACAGAGATAATACAAAGTGTCTGGACCAGTTAGTACACACCCCAACCAGGGGGCAAAATAATTCTGTACTTGGTCCTGTCAAATATAGGACAGCTCTGATTTCTACCAATTGTAATGCCATCCCTGGTCAAATCAGACCACAAATCAGTCACATTCATCTCAAGTCTGAAGCTGGAAGCATCCTCCAATACTTCTGTACTCAGAGATTATACCAAAGTTAATCTACTGAAATTGTTTGATGACCTGTCTAAATTCAACATCTTCTTTGACCTCGATGACCCCAGCACTTGTGTAGAAATCGTTTACTACCACATTTTATGCACACATGAATAGCTGCATACATGAATATATCCCCCTCAAAGTAAATTGAATGCCAAATTCAAAAACTAAACACCTATGGTGGAAGCCAAGTATTAACAGGCTCTATAATAAATGAAAAAAAAACCTCATTGCATGTAAAAATAAATGCAACTCTGAAGATATAATAAAATCTCTTGCTAAACTTGAGAGTACTCTGGATCCTGATCCAATGATCTAAAACAAGGTATGGGATAAAAAATAGCCTTCCAACCAAAGGACAACCACAAAGCCTTATTTAACTGTGTAAGCAACTTTAGAAACAATGTCCAGCGTTGCACAGAGCCAACAGTAAATATTACCACATACTCAGACCCAGGGGACATAGCCAAGATAAAATTTAGCTCTAATTTTACCACCATCTCCTACCAACATATACACCCCCTTCAAATCTCCCATGAAGAAATCCTAAAAGGTACTATTCAAGGCCAAGAACAGGGACTCTATGACACCAGATAGAACACCAAGCTGCTTATAGCCAGCCTGAAACAGGACCGGGTAGACCTCCTGTGATGGCCGTGCCCTGGCCCACCAATCAAGGAGCCTCAATCCTCACCACTAACACCAGGGAGGTCGTCTAATACAATTTCCCTTAAGTGCACACAGAGATCACAGTCAGTCTGGTGCTGGTTGCCCCTTTGCTCACCAGGTCCCCAATAAGACTCCCCACTGGCACAGCTATAGGGTCCAGGTCTCAGTTTAACTGGGCAAGCTAAAACCTCCAGTACCCTCTCTGTCCAACCAGTGCTTCATGTGTCAGGAGACACACACACTTTGAGAAGAGGTTATACAACCACACAGACTTTCCTGGGAAAAGACTGGCACAGGTTCTCCAGCTGTGCCTCTATTATCCAGACCATACGGTAGTAATTAACTGGGTGGTGGCAGGAATTATCAGCTACTAAAAGTCCCTTAAAAGGGTGTTCAATTATTACTATGCAATATTATAATCCAATGGTAGTATAACTAATCAGTCTCAAGGCTTATTGGAAGGGCTTATTACAATAAACTATATAAATATATAATGTACTCTAAAGCATACTTTATCTCTACATAAACCAGCCACAGGTAGTAGGTTTTAAAAATATTTAATAATAAATAATTAAAACACAAGACAAAACTACTCCATCACAGAGATATCTACAGAAAATAATACAGTAGCACAGGTCTGAAAATGCTCCCAGTCTCTCACCGAACAATACACTAACCAACAGCTCTGCTGAGGCCCTCCCAAATTACATCATTTTGACACTTAGGTTTTCCCAGTATTCATATTGCATCATCTTGACTATTCATATTGCATCATTTTGACACCTGGTCTGAGTTCTCAGGCAACAAACTGCATTATTTAGCAATCTAACAGCTGCTCTGAAACTTACAGCAATAAAAGACATTTCACATGTATACTCTAGCAGTAACCAAAGCAGTAAAGCACCATCCACATGTAAATTCTGGTCATAAACGTTAGCCTTAAAACAATGGGCATGAAACCTTCATCCAGACTCACTGGAACCGACTTGTAAAACATTAAAGAGATTCATAAGATCTTTTCATAGGTTCATACTAGGCTATCTGCCCTAGGGCATTTATAAGCCTTGCCAGAATGTGTTTGGCTTCCGCCACCCATTTTAAATTTATTTTGTTATGCCCTTTTTCGAGGTTAGTATACTGTGCCTCTGTCTAACAGTGACACAGAAGTGATACCCGGGGTAAACCTACGATCTCCCATCCACTCATCAAGATTCCTCTTGGAGAGGAAATGAGGGACTCTGCCTAACCTGGACTGGGATTTTATTCCAGAGTGAAGGGAGCCTCTGGGATATGAATCTGTCCCTCCAGCATGTCCTATTTATTTCAGTGCTGAGGTTCAAGTCTCTCGAGCACGTAGCTCAATGGGATTTGGATTTTCTGAGGTGCAGCATGTCCATTAATCCCGGGTTGGACATGGCTTTATACGTCAGGCACAGATCGCCTCTGAACAGGCGGTATGCCACTGAGTAGAGCTGGAGTTTCTTTAACCAGGCAGCATATGGCATCTGTTTGAGCCCTTTGATCCTCTTGGTGAGGTACTTTTGGGGTCTTTCCAGTTGCTGCAGGTGTCTGGTAAGGTACATCCCAAAGGCATTGTACTCAATTATGGGCCTGATGAGGGATGAGTAAAGAGGCACGATGACCTCCCTGATCTAGATGTGAATCCCTTCATGATTAGGTGGGCTATATAAAATGTTTTTCTAACCACTTTGGCCACGTGGTTGTCAAATGAGAGATTGCTATCAACTTGGGTCCCCAGGTCCCTAATTACTTCTTCTGTACTTAATGGATTACCACCTATATGGTAATTTGTGGGCACTTTGTTTTTGCCAAAGGGGATGACTATACACTTTTTGGCATTTAGCTTGAGGCCATGGCTCTGGCACCAGTTGTCTGTTTCTATGAGGCCCTTTTGGAGGATGCTTGTGTCAGCTGGAGAGTCGATTATGGCGCCCAGTTTGCAGTCATCTGCGAACTTGTCAGCCACAGTCCTTCCATGTTGGCCTGTACCTCCGAGAAATATATACTGAACAAGAGAGGTCCCAGGACTGAGCCTTGTGGGACACCACTTGTAACTGGTTTGGAGTCTGACATGGCTCCAGCAATTCTAACCATGTGGGTTCTGTCCTTGAGCCAGTTTGCAATCCATCTAGTGACATAGGGGTTAATATTTAAGCTGGTGAGCTTATCTATAATGCCCGAGTGGGTATTGTATCGAAAGCTTTTGCGAGGTCCAGGTAGGCTGTGTGGACCACCTTCCCCTCGTCAATGGCCTTGGAAGACACATTTGAAATACTTGGCTTGGTTTTCCTTACAGCAGATGACAATGTTGCAGCAATCTTGAAGTTCACATTTTACAGTGTTTTCTTACATTTAAAAATACAAGCCTGCATTTTACATTTATTTATACAGCTGATAGAATTGTGTATCAAATTATATTTGACTAGGCTGGCAGCCTTCGTCTGTCTATGTCCAGTCTTCACACCCCCAAGAAAAGCTATTCAAGGTCAGCCTCCAGACTGGCTTTGTACTGCACAAATTGAGGACCGCAACAATCATCATGTTGCTTAAAAGTGGGTTATTAATGGACCCAGGAAATTATAGACCCACAAGTCTGACCAACCTCAGCTATAAGTCTATGGAAAGGATCATTATGGAATTAATAAGTAAGGACACAGGTAACCTACAAACTCTCAATCCAAGCCAGTTTGGGTTTGTAAAGGGCTAATACTGCCTACTTAACCTGGTTGAGGTCTTCAAGAAGGTTACTGAAGCAATGGCGGAGGGCAAATCAGTATGCAACATATTACATAAACGAAAATTTATTATGAAATATTATTGCTTTCCTTTTATTCTGGGTGTGTATTATTATTTAAGTTTGCTTTGTACTTTGGTTTTGTCACTTCCTTTGAAGGCAGTAATAAGACCCTAGAAGGTACCTCACATCTAGACTTCACAGAGGAATTCAGTGCCATCCCACACATGGGCATCTTACAGAAACATTCTGAGCTAAAGGTCAACCTCTATGTAACTCATTTAGCTCACAAATAGAACCCAGGAAATTAGGGTTGGCTTTTCTACCTCGTCCAAAAGATGACCCATCATTAGAGGTATAGTCTGGCCTTCAGTCATTGGGCCACTCCACTTGACATTTACATTTTGGAGGTCAAAGGTTTCTAGATGACCAAGCTTGCAGAAGATTATAAAACTTGGTGCCTTCATAAACTTGCCAGAGGATAGCAATATCCTTCAACAGGGCCTTTCCTAAACCAATAGCCGGAGTCAAAAATGGACTAAAACTAAATGCTGTGCTATAAATAGATTTGTCTGATAAAGATATGAAAACTGATGACAATGACTTGTTACATCTGGTTATCTATGTCCGAGCCAAGGAATTCCACATACAGTGCACAATAGTAAACCTTGCCCTTTCATGGCACACATATTACCTTAATTATTTTGTGTATCTACTTTTTTTAAACAAAAGATTTGAAAAGATTCACAGGGTGGGTTTGACTCGCACAGATTCTGCAAATGCCAGGCATACCGTATTTGCATGTCAGTCTGCTTGCACCAGAGATTAGCTTATATAAAACAATAGAAACACAGAGGTATTCAATGAAGGGCATCATATTTTTTAGTTTACCACAAACATGTTTCATAATTAATAGCTTCTAATGCAGCCTATTTAAAGAAAAATGGAATGGAGTTCTCCACTTTTAGAGATCATTAACCCAACTCCACAAAGTGGCTGACCATAGATTCATAGGTAGGTACTAGGCTATCGGCCCTGGGGCCTATACAAGTCCAGCCAAAAAGGTACACTGGCTTTTTCCACCCCAGAAAATTATTTTCCTGTGCCACTGTTGAGCAGAGCCACAGAGGTGATCTCCGGGGTGAATTTCCTATTTCCCATCCAATCATCAAGATTTTTCTTGACGAGTGCTAATGAGGAGCTTTGTTTGATATAGGTAGTTTATTCCAGAGTATGGGAAGTCTCTGGGACAGGAATCTATCCCTCTGGCATATTCTGTTTATTGTGGTGACAAGGTTTAGGTCCCTAGAGCGTGTAGCTCGGAGGGATTGGGATTTCTTTAGGTGGAGCATGTCCAACAGCTCTGGGTTTGACATAGCTTTGTATGTTAGGCAGAGATCACCTCTGAGAAGGTGATATGCGAAGGAGTAAAGCTGGAGTTTTTTGAGACGGTCTGCGTAGGGCATCTGTTTGAGGCCAGTAATCCTCTTTGTGAGGTATTTCTGCGGCCAACCATATAAAATAAAGATTTATCCAGTGACCATTGACCAAACAGTACAAATCGTGGTCCTAGACATACTACTACCCCATGACATGGTCCCCTCACCAAAAAATAAAAGTCCACCATATATAAAATGCAGGACAGCACACAGGAAAACTTTCAGCAGAGGAATAAAACACCAGCACCCAGGAAAAGAGCAGGAGTCCTATCAGAGATATTGTAAGCAGAGACCAAGAGGATTACATGAAGCCCTGCAATCTGAAACCTTACCAGAAAAGGCAAACCGTGAGCAGCAAGCACTGGTCAGAGATAATCTGCAGCAGATTAGCACTGTTGGAATGCCAAAGACAAAAGCATTGCTAATGGTGGACATAAAATATAAAATGTTGGTCATTTCTCATTCTTCAGTTCTCTTTATAATTCCTTACTACGGTATTTTGCTCTCTATATGAATTTTTTTTTATATTTCTTTGAATCATTTTGTTGTGTAATAATACAAAACCTGGGAGCAAGTTTCTTTATGCTTATTACATTTCTTATGCTTTCAAGATTTGTTTATGTTTAGGTAACATCTTTCATCAATGATTAATAATCATGGAACACTATGTAATTTAAGCTTCTATGAAGTAAAGACTTTTATAGAGTGTATAGCTTTAAATTTCATGAATGAAAGAGGGCTTAGTTCTCATGTGACCTAGGATGCCATACAAGCTCCATTTCAAATGTGTTTGTACTTTTACTATTTTTATCTGAAGAAATTTAGCATTTATTAAAATAAAAGCCCTAAAACCAAAAGTTTCAACAGCTTTAGGGTGTTTTTTGAGATTGTTTCCTGCTGGAACTGTGAGTTGGAGCCTCTGCAGTAACGTATTTTTCATAGAAATTAGGATTAAAGTGAAGGTGTGCTTGGCAGTGTGGGTTTGGCTATCAGGTGGCATATACACCAGATTCTTACAGCTATAGGCAAAGAGCTCTTAAGTTTGTAAATGGCTAACATTTTTACCATTTTATTTTCAGTATGTTGACCTTCGGGCTCTAACCATAAATTAACTATATGCTTTAAATCGCACATACTGAGCTGCTCCATAGTTTAGGCACAGTGATGATGAACATTTTGGGTTTGGCATGTTAAAAGCTTCTGACACAAAGTAATTCAGTGCACTTCACATGAGCAACGAATGCAAAAGCAGTGTCTTTGGTAACTCAGGTGTTGGTGAACTCTGGCATGTCACCCAAAAACGTGGTGTGTGTCACCTTTGACATGCATGTCATAGGTTCGCCATCACTGATAGGTTACAGCCCAGGCGACTCGGGTTTGGTTAGCATCTTTAGTGTCTGAGGAGCAGCTAGGGGAGGATGAGCATATCTATCCTGGGGGGCACACACATGGATGCCCATCGCTATCCTAGGGGGGCACACACATGAGCACTCACTGCATTGGATATTTGCTGGAGGTTGAGAATGTGCAATAGAGGTTTTACCTTAAATGGGAATAGGTGATTGACATTGGCTTAGCCACCACAGAGGCAGGATGAAATGCCTCATTGAACACTCCTGCTTGTGTGCTCATGTGTGTGAGGGGTAGTGGGAAGTTCGGGCATAACGAGCTCCCCAGCAGCAGTATCAGGCTGCCCTTATGTGAATCAGTCATCAGTCTCAAGCATTGGATGGAGTAAGTCCAGGGGTGTTCGGGAGACCTCAAAAGACCCAGTAGATGAAGATAGATTTCAGTGGCAACCAATAGTCAGATGCGATATGCGATAGTCAGCTGTGATGAGAAAAAGTTCAGCAATTACACTTCTGAGATTGTGTTGATGAGGCAAAAGGTAAAATACTGCTTTTACATTACATGGAAGATACTGGGCCTTGTTATGTATTATTGGAGAAGTTGAAACTTGGGTCGCATACTTCCGAGTTTCTGAGATACAAGGGGGTGAAGGCAGAAGAATGGGGCTTTTAGTTGCAACAAGCTCATGCATAATATACATATGAGGCCTGCATCTTTGCATGTTAATGAAATTTACCCGATAGTATAATGCAAGCTGGAGAGTGAAACTGGAAAAAAGCTGGAGAGTGAAACTGGAAAAAGGCTGGAGAGTGAAACTGGAAAAAGGCTGGAGAGTGAAACTGGAAAAAGGCCCAGCATAAACAGAGTCATCAAGGAAGCATTGAAATATGACAAAAAGGACAGGTACCTGGCAAGTAAACAGAAAAGGATTCTACCAGAAGGACAACGTAAGGCCTCAAAAAAAAAAACAAAAAAAAAAACACAGACCACTACATTCATCCTAGTCTACCTCATAGAGGCTATGGAGTCATGTTACTTATTCATAGGTTCATAGGTAGGTACTAGGCTATCAGCCCGAGGGGCCAAAGCAAGCCTAGCCAACAGTGTATTGGCTTTCACCACCCATGTATTGTTAAATTCCTGCCCCTCTATCAAGCAGTGCCCCAGACATAATCCCAGAGGTAAATTTCCTATCACCCATCCACTTAGCACTATTCAAGAAAAACTTGATAATGATGAGCTCTGCTTAATGTGGATGGGAATCTTGTTCCAGAGCATGGGAAGTCTCTGGGACATGAATCTATCCCTCCAGCATGTCCTATTTATTGCTGTGGTGAGGTTTAGGTCCTTAGAGCGTGTAGCTCAGGAGATTGTGATTTCTTCAAATGGAGCATGTCCAATAATTCCAGGTTTGACACAGCTTTGTATGTCAGACAGAGGTCTCCTCGGAGTAAGCGGTATGCGACAGAGTAGACTTTGAGTTTCTTGAGCTGCTCGGCATAGGGCAATTGTTTGAGGCCAGCGATCCTCTTGGTGAGGTACTTTTGGGGCCTCTCAAGTTGTTGTAGGTGTCTTGTGAGGTACATCCCAAATGGGGCATTTTATTCAATGAGGGGTCTGATAAGTGATGAGCAGAGGGTAACGATGACTTGCTTATTTCTCGATGCGACCCTTTTGTGATTAAGTGGGCCACGTAGAAAGATTTTCTGACCACTGTGGCAATGTGGTCATCAAGGAGAGGTTGCTATCCACTTGGGTCCCAAGGACTTTTATCACACTTTCTGTGTTGTGAAAGTCCCCCTATTTGGCAATTCATGGGTACCGTGTTTTTGCCAAAGGGGATAACAATGCACTTTTTGGCATTTAGTTTGAGGCCATGATTTTGACACCAGGTGTCAGTCTCGGTGAGGCCCTTTTGCAGGATGTCTACATCGGCAGGGGAGTTGATAATGGCACCCAGTTTGCAGTCATCTGCGAACTTGGTTAGCCATAGACCCTTGGTGTTCGCTTGCACTTCGGAGAAGTATATACTGAACAGGAGGGGTCCCAGGAATGATCCCTGGGATATTCCACTTGTCACTGGTTTGGAGTCGGATCTGGAGTCAGAAACTCTTACCATGTGGGTTCTGTCCATTAGCCAGTTGGCCACCCATCTTGTGACGTAAGCTTAGCCCATAGGATTACCCTGGCATCATGCCACCTGACGTTAGTTCCCAGTGCTTTGGTCGAGTAAAGCCACTGGAGTGATCCCTGGGGTGAATTTTCCATTTCCCATCCACTCATCAAGATTTCTCTTGAAGAGGGCCAGTGAGGTGCTCTGCTTGACATGTATGGGAAGTCTATTCCATAGCATGGGTAGTCTCTGAGTTATGAACCCTTCCCTCCAGCACGTTCTGTTGATTGTGGTAATGAGGTTGAGGTCTCTGGAGCGTGTGGTGTGGAAGGATTGGGATTTCTTTAGATGTAACATTTCTGACAGAGCTGGGTCAGACATGACTTTGTAAGTCAAGCAGAGATTGCCTCCAAGTAGGCGATATGAGAGAGAATGGAGTTTTTTTAAGTCTGTCCATATAGGACAAAAGTTTAAGGTGTATACATAGATTATATATATATATATATATATATATATATATATATATATATATATATATATATATATATATATATATATACACATACATATATATATATATATATATATATATATATATATATATATATATATATATATATATACACACACACACACACACACACATACACACACGTACGCACACACACACACTGTCACTCCCCAGCCAGGATGGCCATTTGCAGGTGGTCTGTGCCTGTCCTTCTCCCCATCTTGCCAGCTGACTAACCAGCTTATTGAACTGTTGTAGCATTTAATCATCTTCATGAGTAAGAGAGAAGAAGATCAAGGCATTCTGGATCCTGTTTCACTCACTGCTAACTGCAGGGATTTTTTTTTTGTGTGACTTCTGTTTCCACAAGAGGAATGTGAATGTAAGCACATGTGTATGGGTGATCCCACCCATAATGCTCTGATGTCTTCCTTTCTGTGGGTGCATGACGTTGTGGACACTAAACACTGCTCTCCAATCTCTACAAGGAAACACACCTTCCTCATCAAGATACATGAGATGCGGTGCCTGTTGACTCTCAAGCCTCCCCCTACCAGCCTAGAGCTAATTTGTTCCTATACACTGGGGTCTTTAAAAGTGCATGGGTAGGAGATACCCAGAGGAGTCATAATTCAGGAAGTCATGAGGGCTCTTTGTGCTGTCATCAGGATTCTGACTACGATGGCCCCAACCATACCTCTTGCTGGGGAGAGGAGGTGAGCTGCATCAGCTCAGAGGACTAGAATGCCTTTCTCCCTGAGTGCATATACTTCTATTCACTCATTATGATGGTAACTATCATGGGATAGCTTGCTAAGCTAAAACAACTGATCCACAGGTATGCATTTGCAACCTTGACCCTCTTCTGAGGGTACATGGCAGTTCATAGCAAGCTCTGCCCTGCCCTTCCTGCTGGATGGACATATATCCATCATTGCTAAATAAATAAAATACCCTGCCAGCTTCAGCAAGCACTTAAAGCCACTAAATGAACTTGGGTTACCTGGGCCATAGTCAGGGCTCCCTCTTCAAACACCAGATCTGGCTCTTTCTTATACTCACTTTATCCTATTGAGAGTTACTGGGAAGGTACAGTCCATAATGGAATTCAACTGTCATAAAGCAAAATGCTAATGTTAAAAAAGCGTGAAGGTCCACTGAAAGACACATACAAAACACAACTGCTTACTCACATGTAGCAGTTGGCGGGGGGGGTGGGTCTACATTCCTGCTATAACATGTTTGAGATGTAGGAGGAAATTAACCCAGATGACTGGAGAATAAGCACACTAGTGCCAGTGTTCAAGACCAAAGGGGACATTCCTAACTGTGGGTAGTACAGCGGTATCAAACTCCCGTCACATTACACACAAGTTCTGGAGGGGATATGATAAATTCAAAATGTAGTATAAAGCAAGATGGGAGATGAGCACTTTTTGATTCAGATGATGATGCTGTACAACCAGCCTGATGTTTGTAGTGAGGCAGATGCTGGAGAAGCAGCTGGAAATGAGAAAAACAATTTAAAAATTAGGTCAAACTGGGCATTCCTAGAAATCAGAAGAAGCTGAAAATTGAGATAGAAGGGAAAATACTGGAACAGGTTAACAGCTTCCATTATGTGGGAGGGGTGGTTGACCTCCCAACTCCTCAAAGTAAAGTACACTCACCCACAATAGGGGGTGTGTGGGGCATAGCCCCCCACATAGTTTATGTAAATATTGTTTTCACCAAACAAACAGTTATTTATTGTAGTTATAAGTATCCATGTGTAGGGTTTAAATATTGTTTTCACCAAACAAACAGTTATTTATTGTAGTTATAAGTATCCATGTGTAGGGTTTAAAGTGTATGAAGTTTGTGGGGGGCTACGCACCCAAAAACCCCCATTGTGGGGGGGGGGCTGTGCCCCCCACCACCCTAACTATATATACTAACTCCAGGATCGTACTACCATGGGGAAAAGGGCATATGGCATTTTCAGTGATTTGAGTTTCAGTCAAATGAGTTTTCACCGTTTTGAGCTTTCTCTGTTTTGGTTTCAGCCAAATGATTTTCCATCAAATCAGTTTTCTATCATTTGATAGGGACCCCCAGTGATATACTTAGGTTCTTAAACCATGGCACATTTTACATACCTAGAATCATGAGCTATTTGATGAAATCAAAAAAAAAATTAACTTCACCGCTTCATAGACGTTTCAGCTTACTCAGATACCTCACCAAGAATAAGGTGTTCAGAGTTGGACTGAATATGGTCATCCTATTTGAAATGTTCCTGGGAAGCATATACTTTGGGTTGGTGCCATGGATGGTAGTTTCTGAGTCAGCAGAAATTCCATGTTACAGTGCAGCATCTACTTTAAGAAAATGAAGAGGTGCTGACAGAGTAGGATGGACAGAAACTACTGGATTTTTACACACACCAAAAAACACAAAAGAAAGAAAAAATGGTAAAAGTTGGGGGTCTATGTGCATGACACCTATTGTGTGTGTGCATTGTGGGAGCGGGTCTATGTGCATGACACCTATTGTGTGTGTGCATTGTGGGAGCGGGTCTATGTGCATGACACCTATTGTGTGTGCGCATTGTGGGAGCGGGTCTATGTGCATGACACCTATTGTGTGTGCGCATTGTGGGAGCGGGTCTATGTGCATGACACCTATTGTGTGTGCGCATTGTGGGAGCGGGTCTATGTGCATGACACCTATTGTGTGTGCATTGTGGGAGCGGGTCTATGTGCATGACACCTATTGTGTGTGTGCATTGTGGGAGCGGGTCTATGTGCATGACACCTATTGTGTGTGTGCATTGTGGGAGCGGGTCTATGTGCATGACACCTATTGTGTGTGCATTGTGGGAGCGGGTCTATGTGCATGACACCTATTGTGTGTGTGCATTGTGGGAGCGGGTCTATGTGCATGACACCTATTGTGTGTGTGCATTGTGGGAGCGGGTCTATGTGCATGACACCTATTGTGTGTGTGCATTGTGGGAGCGGGTCTATGTGCATGACACCTATTGTGTGTGTGCATTGTGGGAGCGGGTCTATGTGCATGACACCTATTGTGTGTGCGCATTGTGGGAGCGGGTCTATGTGCATGACACCTATTGCGTGTGCGCATTGTGGGAGCGGGTCTATGTGCATGACACCTATTGCGTGTGCGCATTGTGGGAGCGGGTCTATGTGCATGACACCTATTGTGTGTGTGCATTGTGGGAGCGGGTCTATGTGCAGGACACCTATTGTGTGTGTGTATTGTGGGAGCGGGTCTATGTGCATGACACCTATTGTGTGAGCGGGTCTATGTGCATGACACCTATTGTGTGAGCGGGTCTATGTGCATGACACCTATTGTGTGTGTGCATTGTGGGAGCGGGTCTATGTGCATGACACCTATTGTGTGAGTGGGTCTATGTGCATGACACCTATTGTGTGTGTGCATTGTGGGAGCGGGTCTTTGTGCATGACACCTATTGTGTGAGCGGGTCTATGTGCATGACACCTATTGTGTGAGCATTGTGTGAGCGGGTCTATGTGCATGACACCTATTGTGTGTGTGCATTGTGGGAGCGGGTCTATGTGCATGACACCTATTGTGTGAGCGGGTCTATGTGCATGACACCTATTGTGTGAGCGGGTCTATGTGCATGACACCTATTGTGTGTGTGCATTGTGGGAGCGGGTCTATGTGCATGACACCTATTGTGTGAGCGGGTCTATGTGCATGACACCTATTGCGTGTGTGCATTGTGGGAGCGGGTCTATGTGCATGACACCTATTGCGTGTGTGCATTGTGGGAGCGGGTCTATGTGCATGACACCTATTGCGTTGTGGAAGCAGTGGGAAGGGCTGGGCAAATGCAGTGCAGTTTTACTTATGCACAGCTATGTTTGGGTCAGCTGGGAAACTTACGAAAGGGACTTGTTCATTCCTCCAGCTGCATGAGCAATATGTTTAAGGATGCCCTCATAAAATTAAACTGTTAAAGTTCATTTTTGGTGAACCTGTCTGAATCATAAGTGTATACATAGGGTAAACAAATGTCATCTTCTTGGGGTCTGGAAAAAGAGAAAAAAAAAAAAGTTTAAGACTGTAAGGGTTTTATCCAACTACCTCAGTATTACATAAAATATAAAATAATTCAGCCTCTGTTTTCTGGCTGTTTATAGTGACATTTCTTCAAAGATTATGTAACTGACTGTTGGGTCATTTGTTAGTGTTCCCAAATAAGTGTTTAAGTAAAAGATGAAACTGAAAGCTCTAACCGTACTTGCTCCCTGTGATTGTGTGTGTCATGCATCTTGTGAGCCTCAGACAGGTGTGAACTGTTAATCAAAACCAAGGGAAAATGTGGCATGGTTTGAGCCAATTATTATCACAACTCATGTGATATCTGCTGTGGTGCGAGGACACTGTTCTCCCAGCTTTCCATTTGTGTGAAATTGGCTACTACTCTACAGCCAGCATAAGGTGAGTGAAGTGCAGACTTTACAGCGGTGACCGATTTGTACCAAGGTAATGGACAGGGCCTCACTTACATTGGTTCTTATTACTGGACTCTACTTTGGTAACCTAGTACGTACGGCTGATCTTGGAAACCTTTTAAAGAGGAGACCTCAGGTTAAGAGTTCTTAAACAGGTACACTGTGCATTTAATATTGCTAATGAAAGACATCACAACATTTAGCATAAACCGCTTTTATACAGAAATACTCTGGCATTGATGCATCACTATACTGAATGAACACAGATACTAAACAATTAAGACACTCACAAATCACATCTTTCATTGACTATCTGTTAGCCAAGTCAATTGTAGAGTAGGAAAAATGTTTTTGCTTGAAGAAACTGCTGGCAAATACAGCATTTAAGTGTTACTTTGTCTAAGAAGATGTTATAACCATAACTTATGTTAAGATACAACAATCAAATCATCATATGCTGTACGTCAAGATATGTTTTATTTTTCATAAAAATCAGCAATTTCTAAGGGTGGTTCAAACCTTGCTAAAGGTAATTGGCAGATAATTCAGATAGAAAGCAGAGGCATTAGGTAGCGAGAGAACAGGCATGAATCTGATCATTTGAACTAGACTGGTTTAAAATTTAAAAAAGTTAAAGGAATATACATTCTCACTACAACGAAATAAATTTTTTTTTTAGCTACTTAGGATCCATGTAGCAGTACGTGATAGCATGATGTGCCAATGAGGGTGGACTTCATTCTACACAGGGTGGCTGAAGATAAGTGGGTACAAGTGTAAGTGAGGAGTCTGCATTTTTCTGGGGACAGTATCATAGCAAAATACCAGCTACACTGAGTGAGTGAGTGATGGGGGTTTTCTTGGCATTTCCTACATTAGGAGCATGCTGGTTAGAGGGCAGACACCTTAATGTGTAAGCAATTCTAAAAAGCATAGATCTGCTTTTACAAAAAGCGCAGCAGTCTGGTTAGGGCAGTCTGGTTAGGGCAGATCTGCTTCTGGTGTGGTTAGGGTTTCTTTCTCACAGCCCTTGATTCTTTGGTTTGGTTCCAGATTGGGGTGCCTTCTCTGCACAGTGTGCATGCCTTCTCTGGGGTTTTGTATGTTCCAGATTGGGGTGCCTTCTCTGTACAGTGTGCATGCCCTCTCTGTGGTTTTGTAGGTTCCAGATTGGGGTGCCTACTCTGCATAGTGTGCATGCCCTCTCTGTGGTTTGGTTCCAGATTGGGGTGCCTTCTCTGCACAGTGTGCATGCCCTCTCTGTGGTTTTGTAGGTTTTTGTTAGCGACTCTGTCATCCACCCCCTCCACACACCCTCACCCCCAGTATCCTAAGGATGTGTCAGTAGGCAAATTAGAACGTCTTAAGTTGTTTACAGGTATGCGGCTCTCCGCAAGCTGTTTATAGGTGTGCATCTGCCCACAGATTACTTATAGGCACGTGTCTGTCCAAAAATTGCTTATAGGTGTGTGTACATCTGTCCTGTGATAGACTACAGCTCATCTATGACTGATTCTCACTGCCTTACATCCATTTCTTGCAGGAACAGGTTCAGAACACCCCATGGCCCATGACAGAGAGCAAAGTCGGTACTGGAAAGTGAATGAATGAATTAATGCATGAATGCAATTGTGTTTATTTTTGAACCATTGTATGTCTAGTTTAGTTCCTCAGGCAATAAATTTCTTGACAGTGACCAGAACATCTGCATGGCTACTGACAACTTTTACTGGCTGCCATCTCAGCCAACCACCAAAGCTTGAAAGGAACCCCAGATGGTCAGTACACAGCTGTTCAATTGAGCATCAGAGGGCTATCTACAGGCTGAGCACCAGAGCACTATCTACAGCAAGGGCGAGTTACTGCTGGTTCTGTCACTTTGGTAAACCTTGTCTCTTGTTATGGCATCTAACAGGGGCCCTGAAACATTTTTACTGTCCTGCAATAAAATGCACTCTTTTTATGATCTACAGAAATGCAGAAAGCAATCCAAAAAAGGGTCTTAAGAGAGTTTTTCATTAGTAGGACAGTCTCTGTAAAACACACTAATCAGCCTCAACAAAAAGTTGAGATCCCTCATCAAATCCTCTAAAGCTAGCTATGAAAACAGAACTGCAGCAGATAGTAAAGACAACCACAAAGCCTTCTATAGTTATGTAAAGAATCTCCATGACAATACCCAGATTTGCTCTGAGCTACTGCACAATGGTATATCCTATACCGAGCCAACAGATATTGCCAATATAGTGGCAGACAAATTCAGTGCCAACTTTACCCCTCTCTCCCCTCCCAAAGGGCCTATCACATTAACAGTAGATTGCCAGGCACCCAGCATTACTGCTGCACAGGTTAAAACAGCACTGTCCAAGGCCAAGAATGCAGCTTCTGTGGGACCTGACACTATCCCTGGCTGTGTTCCACATGAACTACAGAGTGAACTGGCACCTCACCTGTGTGCCCTGTTCAATCACAGCCTCATCTCAGGCTTTGTCCCTACCGAATAGTGCACTGCTACAGTCATCCTCTCCACAAAGGAGGAGCAACTACAGACCCTGGGAACTATTGCCCCATTAGCCTAACTAGTCTGATATGCAAAACTGTGGAATGCATCATCATGTACCTCATAAACAAGGATATAGGGAATCTCCAAACTCTGGATCCCACACAGTTCGGTTTTGTGAAGTGTAGATCATGCCTGCTCAACTTCTTTGAGTTAGTCACCAGAACTGTGGATGAAGGCAAGGTGAGTTCATACAGCCTACCTTGATCTAGCCAAGGCCTTTGATACCATTCCTCACTCAGGAATCATAGAAAAACTCACTAAGCTAGGCATCAACCCCTATAATCACTAGGTTGGTCACAGATAGACCCCACAGTGTGAAAATAGCTGACTCCAAGTCAGACTGCCAACCAGTCACTAGTAGAGTTCCACAGGGTTCAGTCCTGGGTCCTCCACTGTTTGGTATATACTTCTCTGAAGTCCAGGCCAACATGAAGGGACTTTGGCTGACAAAGTTTGCAGACAATTGCAAGTTAGGAGCTATTATTAACTCCCCAAGTGATGTTGACATCCTACAGAAAGGCCTCACTGAGACCAAAGGCTGGTGTCAGAACCATGGCCTTAAGCTCAATGCCAAAAAATGTGTTGTCTTCCCCTTTTGGAAAAACCCATTTCCCATGAATTATCACATCAATGGTAGGCCACTGAACACAGAAGGCGTTTTAAGAGATCTGGGGACACAGGTTGACAGCAACCTCTGTTTCAACCACCACATTCCTAACTGTGGTCAGAAAGTCCTTCTACATGGCACATCTCATTACTAAGGGTTTTGCATCCAGGAAGAAAACGAGGTCATTGTCTCCCTCTACTCTTCCCTCATTAGGCCAATCATTGAGTACAATACCCCATTTGGCATGTACCTCACTAGACACCTGCAACAACTGGAGAGGCTGCAAAAGTACCTCACAAACAGGATTCTAGGCCTTTAACACTTGTCCTATATGGACAGACTCAAAAAAACTCCAACTATTCTCTGTCATATCTCCCATTTAGAGGCGGTCTCTGCTTTACTTACAAAGCCATGTCTGGCCCAGCTCTGTTAGAAATGCTACATCTAAAGAAATCCCAGTCCCTCATAACACACTCCAGAGATCTCAACCTCATTACCACAATCAGCAGAACTTGTTGGAGGGACAGGTTCATAACCCAGAGACTGCCCAAGCTATGGGAATAGACTTCCCATACATGGCAAACAGTGCACCTCACTGGCCCTCTTCATACGAAATCTTGATGAGTGGATGGGAAACAGAAAATTCACCCAAGGGATCACTCCAGTGGCTCTACTTGACAGAGGCACTGGGAACTAAGGTCAGGTGGCACGATGTCAGGGTAATCCTATGAGCTAGGCTTGTAAAGGCTCTAGGGCCATTAGCCTAGTACACACCTATGAACCTATAATGTCTCCATTATCTCCTTAAGAAATCTTCCTAACCATCAGAAAATATTACCTTCAGATTTTTGTAGCTAATGGCTTGTGTGTTTGTGTATGTGTACGTTAGTTTGGGATTAATTTACTTACTGTTGACCTTTGTCCAGAGACATGGGGGCCAGACTGGGGGTGAAACTGATTTCCCATCCAATGATCAAGAATTCTTTTTGAAAAGGGTCAGGGATGAACTTTGCTTTATGTAAATGGGGAGCTTATTCCATAGCATGGGAATCCTTTGAGACACATCGGTCACTCCAGCAGGTTCTGTCACAGGCAAAGTTCTGGTCCTTGGGTCTAGTGTTTCTGGTGCTATTTGTCTTTCAGATGTGTGACAGGTCCATCAGAGGTGGATCTGAAGATGCCTTATATGCTAAACACAGATCACCTCTCAGTAACCTGTAGGAGATGAAGTACATGAAGTACAGAGGTAGAACCTTAAGGTGATCTGTGCAGGTTCCAAGGCTTTACATATTAGACTTGTCAGACTGATGAGGCTGTAGTTCTCAGGTTAGTTGATGGTCCACCCTTATGAAGAAGAATGACCGTTGTGGCCCTTCATTCACCTGGCACATAACCCGTTTTGAGGTTGTAGTTGAAGAGGCGTGCCTCAAGTGGTTCTGCTAGGTCATGTTTTAGGCAATTTAGGAGGCAGACGGGAATATTATCAGGGCCTATTGAAGCAGTGTTTTTGGTCTTAGCGAGTGCCTCCAGGACCTGCTTCCTGTTGATAGCTTGGTGGAGCATATCCTAGAAGGGATTCCACAGGAGGTTGTGGTAGGGGTGAAGTTACAGCTAAATTTAATCAGCCAGTAGATTTGCTATGTCACCCTGGTCAGTGAAGGCTGTGCCATTTACCACCAGTTCCGCATGCTGTTAATACATTTAAGACTCCTGACTTTGCTGAAGAAGGCCTTGTGAGTCATTACCCTAAGAGGCTATCCTAATCTCTTAACTGGTCTTCTTGAACTTTATTAGACCTCTTAGTTTCTTGTTTAATTGGATCATTGGATCAGAAAGCTCATCCCTATGAAATTTGTTTTTTCAGATTTTGGCCAGGATTGTTTTCCTGTTATATGGCCTGCTAAGGTAAGGATTCCACTATTGTGGTTTGCTTTTAGTGTTACATCTGGGCTTACTTCGTGTGGGTAAGGTAACCTTAATTCAGCCATTTACAGTTGTACAGTATTTCTGTAAATAATGCTACATAGGTAGCTGTGTTCTCTGGGTTTGAAGAAGCTGTGAATTCTGACAAACTGTCACAATAACATTTAGTTTGCTTTAGAATAGTTTCTAACTGTAAGGAGTTTAGTTTGAGTTTTCTGAGTTGATTTTTATTTCAAGGGAGACAGCTTTGTGATCGGACTTCAATTAGAACATGACATGAGGAGGGCAATGCTCCCCATGCTGGTGAGTACTAGATCCAATATGTTTGATCCTATGGTTGGAGAGTGCACCATCTGTTCCAGGGTGCTTGTGTTGATAAATTCCAGGAAACACAGCGACTATAACTTGGATGTAGTGTAGGTTTCCCAGTCTATAGAGGGTAGTTAAAGTCATCCATAAACAGGGTGTTTGGTTGGGTGGTCAGCATCTCTAGTAAGTCTAGGTAAGAGTTGTGAGCTTTGTGGATCATACAGGGTGACCTGCAGATAGCCAGCATATAAGGAACCGTGTCTATGGAGACTTGGATGTGGGTGTACTCCAGGGGGCATCATCCCATTTAACCATTCTGCAGTTGTATTTTCTACTAATGTAGACTGAGATACATCCAGCTTTAACCCATTTCTGTGCTGCATTTGGTCTAAATGTGTGGAAGGCACCCACGCCTTCAACTGCTGGAGAACATTCTATGGCTTTAAACCAAGTCTCAGTAACAACATGGATGTCTACATTCTCCAGAGTGAGAAGAGGTTGTAGGGTATGTAATTTCTTGTTTAGGCTCCTAGCATTGAGCAGTAACACCTTAAGGTCGCTTTTGTTTTGTTTTTGCTATGTTGGTAGATTTGTCATTTTGACACTGCTGATAGATACTGGATTCCCCTGGAGTGACACCATAAGGGGAAATACAAAGTGTTCTGTTGAGGGAGACATGGATGGCTGTCATGAAAAGGTGGCATAAGCAAGACAGTGGCAGAGTATAGAAAAACATGGGCCTAACATAAGGCTACTGCCACAAGATACGAGAAAAAAAGAAACAGAATGCTGATTAAGCAGCATTGGACACACATCCAGTAGGTACAGAAATTAGTACAACGGCTGGATTAAGTCATTATCTGCAGTCAGACTTTGGTAATGACAAAATAATGGCCACCACATTTGCATCTCCAGTACCTATTGCAGAATCAAACTTCAGGCTTGCACAGTGCAGTGTAAGAATGAAGACCTAACGGAGAACTGTGATGAGAGCAATCCGCTACAAGAAGTGTACACAGCAGAGGCTGGGAAATGGCTGGGAAGCCAGAGACTATAAAAAAGCCCCCTTCTTACTTATACACATCTCTTTTTTCTATCAGATTTTTCTGAGTAATTCATTGATCCAGAGAGCCAGTGGTCTAGACCTATGACATGCTCATTTAGAAAGTACACTACCTGCAAACACCCTTGGGAGCCGGTTGTTGCATAGTTTTCTCAAATACAAGAATCACACTGGTTTGGAAGAAATAAAGGTTATTGCTCACCTTGCAGTTATTGGCTTACTTACAAAAATATTACAATGTATAGCTCTTTTCTGAGTACTTGTAAGCTATGGATGGTGATACAGTGTATGAACATTTATTATTGGAGGTGGACATGGTACAAAATCAATACATTTAACGGTGTCCAGCTTCAATAATTAAGGCCAAAAATACCATTTTGATTTTATGACTAAACAGAAAAATCCTAAACAAAGAAAATGGCCAATCAGACGACAGTAGACAACCCCTCATCACTGCTCTAGCCACCATCTGCTTCTCTAAACAATAAATTAAATTCTCACAATATCAAAATATCTATCCAAACCACTTACTGAACTTGCACAGATTATTAAAAAAAAAAAAAAAAAATCAGCTAAGCTGACAAAACATTCAAGTGTAAACAAGCACCATGACACCTGGCTCCGAGAAGCAGATAAAGATACATTATCTGTGCTGCGGAGTTTAAGAATGCACGAGTTACCTTCCTCTAAGAGACTTAGGGACACAGGTGGACAGTGGTCTCACCTTCAATAACCACATCGCCACAACAGTCAGGAAATCCTTCTATGTGGCACACCTCATCCCTAAGGGCTTTTCATCCAGAAAAAAAGGAGGCCATTGTCCCACTGTACTCATCCCTCATTAGATCCATTATAGAATACAACGTCCCATTTGGTATGTACCTCTCAAGACATCTGCAACAACTGGAAAGGCCACAAAAATACCTCACTACAAGAATCACAGGCCTAAAGCAGATGCCCTATGCTGACCGCCTTAAAAACTCCAGCTATACTCTGTCACATATCGTCTACTCCGAGGCGATCTCTGCTTAACATACAAGGCCATGTCAAACCCAGAGCTGTTGGACACTCTACACTTAAAGAAATGGCAATCCCTCAGAGCCACACGCTCCAGGGATCTAAACCTTGTCATCACAATAAGCAAAACATGCTGGAGGGATAGGTTCCTGACCCAGAGACTCCCCAGACTCTGGAATAGACTGCCCATACATGTCAAGCAGAGCACCTCCTTGGCCCTCTTCAAAAGGAACCTTGACGATTGGATGGGAGACAGGAAATTCACCCCAGGGATCACGTCAGTCGCCCTGCTAGACAGGGTCCAGGGAAGTAAATAGTGTGGGCAGAAATATCCAGGGAATTGTTATGGCTGGGCTTGTATAGGCCCTAGGGCCGATAGCCTAGTACCAACCTATGAACCTATATCCAGTTAACATCTATGCCACAGATATCTTTCTGCTTTCACATATTATAAGGTTAATCAGGCATGTTAGCACTCCCAGTATGCTGTAGCAAGGCAATTTTACACAGTCCAATGGCACTGTAAAATATTTACTAATAATAATTCACGATGTTCTACAGTCTACAAATGTTATACACCATAGTGCATTTGATTCTACTGTGCTTTGCATTTCCAGTCGAAGGGTTTATGATTTGCCACACATCCTAATTTTGGCCTCTTGACATACAAGTTGGCAAAGAAAGGTTGACAGGTAGGCTATCAGGATTCAATACAAATGCATGTTGGATAGTTTGTTGTAAAGTTGCCTTACCTAGGGTAGGATGGCTGTGAGCCCTCCCCATTGTTTTACAAAACACCTGACCCTAATTATCTGTACTCTGTACATATACTTCCTTTCACTCTCTATTAGAAATGATCTGTTGTCATAGATGGCTTTAGGGATCAGTGACAATTGCCATCAACGGGGTCCCCTTACTCATGGCATATTTTCCAACTAAACTGCCTTAAATCCAGAGTGCGTGCAGTACTTAGCAGTAAGCCATGAAAAGGTTAATTCTTTTATTATTTATTTAAGCAGAAAAGTCCACAAGGTCTAAATGTTTTTTTCAAGTGCAACACAGATGCATAATATTGTTAAAGTATGCAACCAGAGAGAATCAAACCCAGGACTACCAGCTCACTTTCTTTAGCACTCTGTGCTATACTGCCTAGTTATGATGTTTAAAAAATTCGACCTTGTCTTTTATTGCATAATGAAAATAAAAATTCCAGGTCATCATCAACACACAAGTTAACTATTTAAGCTTATTAAGAAAGATGAAATGTGAACAATCTCTTACTTAGCTGCAGTCTTCTTGTTTTAGGTTATTCCTGCAGTCTCCTTATTTTAGGTTATTCCTGAGGAGGCACTCCTCTCCAAAATAAAAACTAAAGCCGATCCTGCTTACTGTTACTGCCATGAATAACACAACAGTAAAAGACCATGACCTCCCCTGTAGCAGATTCCTGAAAGCTCCACTTATGTATTCTGCATGATACAACCTTCAGCAAGTAAACCGCTTAGCTTTTTTGTACTCCCTGGTGTCTCCCCGTAAAAGGGAGAATAACCCAGAGGAATCACAATGCAGTCATAAATCTAGTGCATAAACGTTAACAGAAAGGTAAATTACATCCCATAATTCTAAGCTTTTCCATTCAAGTTCCTCACTCCTTTCCTGAACAGGCCTCCCCTTTCTTCACTCATTTATTTATTCACTGTTCTCACCTCTTGGGAAAATAAAAACATTCAAACCAAAATACTATGCTGGTGGGCATTTCAAAACAATAAAATCAAACCAGTCGACAAAACTTAAAGAAAAGGCAAAAGCAAAGGAGGAACAGCTACAACCTTATTCTCCAAAGCTAACACACAAGATTTACTGAAACCTTTTTAAATGTCAGCAACATCAGAATATGAATCATACTTTAAGAAGTGCCAGATCATTCAGAGATTTCTCCACTTTTAATGCAATTTAAAAATTAATTGGTTGACTGCCTTGTGACAACAGTGCTCAGCAAAACATAAACAGGTCACAAAGACCCTTTCACATAATAATTTCCACATATGCCTTTATGAAATTTTTTTTGTTTGGTGCTTCATGGATCGTGTGTGTGTTTGGGGTGGGGGGAGCTGTGTATCAGTTCCACTCCTACATAACCTGGCATTCCTTTTTATACCACTGAAATATCTGTTCTGTATACATGTGTGGGGGGGGACTAGTATGTGCCAGTTATTTTACATGTCTTGATATTGCTTTTTTATGCAAATGAAGTATCTAGTGTGTGTGTGTGTAGGAGGCTGGTATATGCAGTTATTTGGTTACTTGGTTTTATGGCATCGCTAATCATTGCCATCTCTTCCAGGCAAAGAAAGACAATTATGCCACTTTTCCCCCTCTACATTTCCCACAGTGGGGTCTGTATGAACTGCTAGTTCTGAAGACTCCAATGTTATCCCTGCTAGATGACATGATTATGACCCCATGCTGTCTATACCAATGAAATAGTCAGAGCACGACTCCTGGAGACAGTATTTCACAACATAAAGACAGCACAGAAATTCCAACCAAATATTAAAAAACAAATCAAGCTGAACACTCATCTTCACATGCTGTTGAGTCATCTTTTTGTACACCAGTTTACAATTTGTCAATAAAAAATAGAAATGTTTCTTACCTGTCACAGTCCATTACTGAGGTATAATCCACAGAAACCCAGCGCTGCAGTTCATCAGGAATGAGAAGATGCAGAAACCTGTCCTTTTCCCCTGCCTTCCTGTGCCTGCGCTATCCGAGTGGGCTTCAGCTTTGTCTTCCAGAACTGCATTTGCAAAGCACTCTTCTCCCTCGCTTCTCTTTTCTGTGGTGTTACTCTGGCTACTAACAGCCTGCTCGCTTGCTGATAGGTGAAATAATGTTACAATTCTGGGACTCTCCACTAACACCTAGACTTCGGAGGAAGGGGACAGATACTGATAAAAGGATTCAGGGAACCCCTTCATCTCAGGCAGTCACATAGTATCCACAGCTGCTTGAAGATCAGATTTCCAAAACTGCAGCAGAATGAAAGGGGAAAACCCGCCCCACTAGATTCTGTAGCACTGCCTCTTGCTATAATATTCAATGCCCACCCACTTTTTCCTTTTCTTTTAACACTAGTGCTTCCTTTGAAATCACTGGCTCGGAGACCCGCCTAATTTAAAAACACAGCAAGAAAATAAATACATTACAGCTGGAGGGGGGAGAACTTTTCCTTCTATAATGAGCTTCATACCACTTAAATATTTAACAGTGAACCTCAGTATTTAGGTTTGATAGCTCACTGAAACCAGATGACTCTTCTGTTTTTTTTTATTTTTATTCAGTACTGAAAACAGCATATTTCATGTAGAAAATCCGCATCAGGCAAGCACAGTGTACTAATTAATTGCATACTCAGCTTACAATAGAAAGTTGTACATTTGCTCTGAATGGGTACTGACTTGTATGCAGGACTGTCAAATGGCTTTATTGTATGGTTATGCAGGGTACATTTAACACTTTATATTAATTATGAAAATATCAGTAATGGAATTCCAGTCAGGAATTATAAAATACATAGATTTGTGTGGGCATGTGCATAAAATAAAACACTTTGTTACTGCTTTTTGTTTCAACTGTCAAGGAGCTGTGGTGCAGTTGAAACAAAAAGCACTAACAAATGAATGGAGTCATGTTCCATTGCTGGGGATGCTCGATGGTCAGCAGGAATGGGGGCAAAATGTTTTTTCATGCAAGCTCCTCCAGCATCAGGGACCTCTAACCAAATACAAGTCATTGGGGTTGCAGCAGGTGATCCATACTGCTGTGTCTCAAGGCTGGCTCAGCTGTATCATAACATGTGTATGCTGGGATTTATGATCCTGTGCACTTTTAACTAAAGCAGTAACTGAGCACTAACCAGAGAATTCTGTTGTAACGTTGAGGATTGTTAAGTGCAGTTCTCAGAGATGCAAAACAAGTTAAGTGCAGTTAGGGAAAATATATACTAAATCAGAAACTGATATACCTCGGAGAATTCCCTCTTCTCCGAGATCTAGTGATCTTGTTAGTTTGTAGAGGTAAAGAGAGCAATAGTGCGATGCAGTGTTCCACTTTGTTCCTAGGTTCATAGGTAGGTACTCGGCTATCGGCCCTGGGGCCTATACAAGCCCAGCCAAAAAGGTACCCTGGCATTTGCCACCCAAGAAAATTATTTTCCTGTGCCACTGTCGAGCAGAGCCACAGAAGTGATCCCCGGGGTGAATTTCGTATTTCCCATCCAATCATCAAGATTTTTCTTGAAGAGTACTAATGAGGAGCTCTGTTTGATATTGATAGGTAGTTTATTCCAGAGTATGGGAAGTCTTTGGGACAGGAATCTATCCCTCCGGCATGTTCTGTTTATTTTGGGGACAAGGTTTAGGTCCCTAGAGCGTGTAGCTCAGAGGGATTGGGACTTCTTTAAGTGGAGCATGTCCAACAGCTCTGGGTTTGACATAGCTTTGTATGTTAGGCAGAGATCGCCTCTGAGTAGGCAATATGTGACGGAGTAAAGCTGGAGTTTTTTGAGACGGTCTGCATAGGGCATCTGTTTGAGGCCGTTAATCCTCTTTGTGAGGTATTTCTGCGGCCTTTCCAGTTGTTGTAGATGTCTTGTGAGGTACATACCAAAAGGGGTGTTGTACTCTATAATGGGTCTAATGAGTGATGAGTAGATGGGAACAGTGACCTCTTTTTTTCTGGATGAGAAACCTTTTGTGACGAGGTGTGCCACGTAGAATAGGATTTCCTGACTACTGTAGCAACGTGATTATCAAAGGAGAGACTACTGTCCACCTGTGTCCCAAGGTCTCTTGTCACACTTTCGGTGTTAAGTATACTACCGCCTATGTTGTAGTTCATGGGTACAGAGTTTTTACCAAAGGGGATGACAATGCACTTTTTGGCATTGAGCTTGAGGCCATGGCTTTGACACCAGGCATCTGTTTCAGTAAGGACCTTTTCTAGGATGTCCACATTGTTAGGACTTTCAATTATGGCTCCTAGTTTGCAGTCATCTGCAAACTTCATTAGCCAAAGACCTTCTGTGTTAGCCTGTACTTCAGAGAAGTAGATACCAAACAGGAGAGGACCCATGACTGAACCCTGTGGTACTCCACTTGTCACTGGTCTGAAGTCGGATTTGGAAACTGCTACTTTCACAGTGTGGGTTCTGTCAGTGAGCCAATTGGCAACCCATCTTGTGACATAGGGATTTATACCTAGTTTAGTGAGTTTATCTATAATTCCAGAGTGGGGGATGGTGTTGAAAGCCTTGGCAAGATCTAGATAGGCTGTGTGAACCACCTTACCCTTGTCTACGGCTTTGGTGACTGCTTCAAAGAAGTCTCAGGTTTAGGAGACATGATCTGCCTTTTACAAACCCGAACTGACTGGGGTCCAGAGTTTAGAGATTACCAATGTCTTTGTTTATAAGTTCCATGATGATACGTTCCATGGCATTGCAGACCAGGCTCGTCAGGCTAATGGGGCAGTAGTTCCAGGGGTCCGTGGTGGCTCCCCCCTTGTGGAGTGGGATAACCATTGCTTTGCGCCATTCATTGCGGGATATAGGAGGACTTGTCAGCCGCCGTAAACCATCTTTTATTTTTTTTTTTAAATAGAAATTTTGGGATTCACAAGTTTATTGCGTCTCAGTACATACACTAGGGCACCCTAACTTTGTTGCCTTGTAAAATATATTTTCTCACTATCGTATGTACTTACAAAACTGTACATTCTGTACTCTATAAACTACTATTTTTGATGCATTTTTTCCAACCATTTCAATGTGCCTTGAGGGATTAAAACAGGTATTTTCTATCTGAATTTTGAACTACAACAGTATTAAAATGTGCAATCTTTTTCCCCAAAGATGACTTACCTGACTCTCTGCTATCTTAATCCATGATAAACTGAACATGTGGTAATAAAGCTTTAGGATACCAAGTCTTTCTGTATGAACATGTGGTAATTAAAGTTTTAGGATCATAGGATCATACAAAGTTACTAGGCTAATGGCCCTAGGGCCCTTACAAGCCTAGTCAAGTTCTACCCTTATTTCCATGATCAGCACCTATTGCCCCTGTCCAAGAGGGACACAGGTGGAACCCCAGGGTGAATTTATGGTTACCCATCCAGTCATCCAGACTGCATTTGAAGAGGGTCAATGAAGTGTTCTGTTTGACATGAAGTGGGAGTCTGTTCTCTCTGGGAGATAAATCTGTCCCTCCAGCAGGTTCTATTAATGTTGCATACCAGGTTAAGGTCTTTAGAGTGAGTAACCTGTGTACAATTTGACTTGTGGATATGCAGCATTTCCAATAAAGCAGAGTCAGAGATCGGCTTATATGCAAGGCAGAGATCACCTCTGAGTAGTCTGCATAAAACAGAATAAAGTGACAGTGATTTCAGACAATTCACATAAGACAGATGCTGAAGATCTTGAATTTCCCTTGTGAGGAACCTTTGTGGTCTCTCCAATTGTTGCAGGTGCTTGGAAAGGTACATAGGAAAAGGGGCGTTGTACTCAATTATTGGCCTGATGAGGGAAGAGTACAGGGAGGTTATAACTTCTTTTTTTCTGGAGGCAATGCCCTTACTTATGAGAAGAGCAATATAGAATGCTTTTCTTACCACTGTGGAGACGTGGTGATCAGAGGTAAGGTTACTGTCAACCTGTGTGCCCAGGTCTCTCACCACTGAGTGTGTACTTAGGGTGTTATCGATGTGGTAGTTAGCAGGAGCATCACTCTTACTGAAAGGGATGATAATACACTTGTTTGCATTGAGTTTAAGGCCATGACTTTGGCACCAATCATTTATTTGTGTAAGACCCTTTTGTAGGATGTTGACATCATTTGGAGATTCTATGATCGCTCCCAGTTTGCAGTCATCAGCAAACTTTGTCAGCCACAGAACTTTAGTTTTTGCTTGCACTTTGGAGAAATGGATTCCAAACAGTGGAGTTCCCAGGAGGTCTCAGGACTGAGCCCTGTGGAACACCACTGTTTGCAGGTCTGCTGTTGGAGGTGGATTCCCCTATTTTGACTATATGTGTTCTATTGGTGAACCAGTTAGCGATCCATCTAACAATATAAAGGTTTATACCTAGCTGGGTAAGTATGCCAATGATGCCTGAGTGGAGGATAGAGTTAGATATATATATATATATATATTTAGACATTTATAGCAGTGCATATATACTTTTGTTTATTAGAATATATATATAGTACAATATAACAGTGCATGTACACTTCTGTTTGCTAGTTAAATGCATGTACATTCTTGTTTGCTAGCATATTTGCATTAAAGGGTTAAACTGCTCTTAGCTAAAAAGCAAGTAACAAGGCATCCAGCTGTATGTAACATGAATGTTCAGTGTTTGGTACAATTCAAGGAAAAATGCTGATAAGGATAACTCCTTAATTCCTGAGACCTAGGTGCAAGAAATGAACAACTCCCTACCGGGTTGGAGACAAGGACAACTTCCTAGATTGTCACATAATTCACCTCGAAACAGAACACAAAGCAGCTTACCAACAGACTGTATGACATCAGAAGAAAGGTATTAACAACAACAGACTGTTTCATGGGCAAGATCCGAATGGTACCGAAGAATATATAAATGACATTAAAAGTGTATGATGTTAAATCTGATTCTTTGTTAGCTCTGATACACTGGAGAACATCATTTATGCTGCCTGAAAAGTTTAACCTGATACATTAAAGCTGTAAACTGCACAGTATTGTATGTGTTGTCTTTTACATAGACAAGTTATTTTATTAGTACTGCGCAAAATTAATATATAGTGCTGAAAAGGTTAATTGTCTGCAAAGTTCAGTGCATTAATCAGACTTTTATTTTAACAAGGCACCAGCAGCACAGACATCTACATTTAATTTTTCAGTGGCAAACCTTGCCTGTATTTGAACACAGGAGGAGTGGTCCCTTATATAAGGTCACTTCATAGGTTCATAGGTTGGTACTAGGCTATCGGCCCTAGGGCCTACACAAGCCTAGCCATAACAATTCCCTGGCTATTTATTCCCACACTATTTACTTCCCTGGACCCCTGTCTAGCAGGGCGACTAACGTGATCCCTGGGGTGAATTTCCTTTCTCCCATCCAATCATCAAGGTTCCTTTTGAAGAGGGCCAAAGAGGCGCTCTGCTTGACATGTATGGGCAGTCTATTCCAGAGTCTGGGGAGTCTCTGCATCAGGAAACTATCCCTCCAGAATGTTTTGTTTATTGTGATGACAAGGTTTAGATCCCTGGAGCGTGTGGCTCTGAGAGATTGGGATTTCTTTAAGTGTAGCATGTCCAACAGCTCTGGGTTTGACATGGCCTTGTATGTTAAGCAGAGATCGCCTCTGAGTAGACGATATGTGACAGAGTATAGCTGGAATTTTTTAAGGCGGTCAGCATAGGGCATCTGCTTTAGGCCTGTGATTTTTTTAGTGAGGTATTTCTGTGGCCTTTCTAGTTGTTGCAGATGTCTTGAGAGGTACATACCAAATGGGGCGTTGTATTCTATAATGGGTCTAATGAGGGATGAGTACAGTGGGACAATGGCCTCCCTTTTTCTGGATGAAAAGCCCTTAGTGATGAGGTGTGCCACATAAAAGGATTTCCAGACTATTGTGGTGATGTGGTTATTGAAGGTGGGACCACTGTCCACCTGTGTCCCTAAGTCTCTTATCACACTTTCGGTGTTTAGTGTACTGACACCTATGTGGTAATTCACGTGTACATGTTTTTTCCCAAAGGGGATAACTATGCATTTCTTGGCATTGAACTTGAACCCATGGCTCTGGCACCAATCATCTGTTTCTGTAAGGCCCTTTTGTAGAGTATCCACATCATTTGGGGATTCAGTAATGGCTCCCAGTTTGCAGTCATTTGCAAACGTAGTTAGCCAGAGTCCCTTAGTGTTGGCCTGTACTTCAGAGAAGTAGATGCCAAACAACAGAGATCCCAGGACTGAACCCTGAAGTACTCCACTTGTCACTTGTCTGGAGCTGGATTTGGAGTCAGCTACTTTTACAGTGTGGGTTCTGTCAGTAAGCCAGTTGGCAAACCATCGAGTGATGTAGGGATTAATGCCCAGCTTAGTAAGTTTATCTATGATTCCAGAGTGGGGGATGGTGTCAAAGGCCTTGGCGAGGTTCAGATAGGCTGTGTGGACTGCCTTACCCTCGTCCACGGCTCTGGAGACTGATTCGAAGAAGTCAGTCAGATTCAGGAGACAAGATCGTCCCTTCATGAACCCAAACTGGGTGGGGTCCATTGTTTTAAGGTTGCTAATGTCTTTGTTTATAAGTTCCATGATAATACGTTCCATGGCCTTGCAGATCAGGCTCATCAGACTGATGGGGTGGTAGTTCCCGGGATCCAAGGTGGATCCCACCTTGTGGTGTGGGATGACTGTAGCTGTGCGCCACTCAGTGGGCACGGAGACTGAGGTGAGGGCATGATTAAACATGACACTTAGGTGACGTGCCAGTTCATTTTGTAGTTCATGTCGTACACACCCCGGGATTTCATCTGGTCCCATAGATGCTGTATTCGTAGCTTTGGAGAGTGCATTTTTTACCTGTGTGGCCATTATTACCGGTATTTGGCAATCTTCCAGTATTGAGATGGGCCATTTAGGGGGTGAGAGGGGGGTGAATTTGGCACTGAATCGATCTGCCAGGATATTGGCAATATTTTTGGTATCAGTATATTTAATGCCATATTGTTGTACCTCAGAGCAGATCTGAGTATTGCCATATAGATTCTTGACATAGTTATAGAATGCCTTGTGGTTGTCTTTGGAATCTTTGGCAATTTTATTTTCGTAACTTGCTTTGGAGGATTTTATGAGGGATCTCAGATTCTTACTGAAGCTGGTAAGGGAGGTTTTTTTGCATCCTGGGATTTTCCTCTTTTCTGCAACAGTTTCTTCCTTTTGTTGTAAAGTTTGTTTATGGCAGGGGACCACCAGATTGGCTTTCTTTTTTTGGATGAGAGCATCTTGGTTCTATTTGGGATGGCACGATTCATGCATGAGTGGATGTACTCGTACAGTGCCTTAGTGTAGGACTCAGCAGTTGATCTTTCAGTTCCTGTCTGCATGGGTGTCATGAAGTTTGTAGCTTCTGACTTGAGTAGCATGAAGTTGGCTTTGGAGAAGTTTTTTATGGAGGTTTCCTTACTGGGGGGTAGCATGGGATGTGGATGTTAAGGGTGATGCTTTATGGTCTGACCTGACCAACGAGGGGGTGACCCTAGGTGTGGAGCATCAATTTCCAATGTTGGTAATGACCAGGTCTAGGATATTGGAGCCCCTGGTGGGACTATGGATTAATTGATCCAGGGCATTGGAATTTATGAATTCCAAGAACTGTTGGGCAAAGGTGTTGGTACACGAGTAGTTTTACTTCAATAAAAGCACAGTAACAGACTTGCGAGAGATGCACTTATATATCCAAATTGGAAGCCACTCACTCTCCAGCCAAGACCGGAATAGCTGGTCAAGAGGAGAAGGTCAACACTTGCACCACACCACATGGAACATATAGCCCTCCAAAACACACACCAATACTGCCTTCACATAAAAACACAAACCACACCCACCTTCGTGGAGGCTCTCAGTAAAAATCTACCCAAACAGCAGAGACCTCCAAGGCAGAAACACACTCGACCACCACAACAGAACACTAACCATGAAACACATAAGTCTCCTAAACAGTGTGCCACTCAACCAAAGCCCCCAAGGCAAAACAACATGCCTGATACACTAGTCATAAGTGACTCGATAGTGAGGCACACTGATGTCCCACTCACTAGGTTGAATAAGGAAAAAGTAACAGTCGGCTGCCTGTCAGGTGCCAGGATCTGCCACATAACCCACACACTCAGGTCCCACAACAACAGGTACAAATATGACTCTGTCATTGTACATGTGGGTGTGAATAACCTGAGATGTATCTCCCTGGGCTACATGAAAGGAGCTCTCAGATTATGTAGCCCTGGTGGGTATGACCCTAGCCCTGAGCAGCATTCTACCATCACCTAGAATGATACCATAGTACAAGCAGAAAATGATTGATTACCACAGTACAAGCAGAAAATGATTGATTTCAACAATTGGCTAAGTTTCTGGTGTCATTCTAAGGGGATCCAGTATCTGTCTGCCTGGGATGACATGATTGACAGACCCCGATGCTTTGCCAGGGATGGCCTGCATCTGTCACTTCTGAGCTTCTGGATACTGGCTAAAGCTCTTGCCACCCCTATAGTGCCTTTTTAGGCAGTGTACCAAAGACCAAGTTACCACCATAACAGCTACAAACAAATACAATCTGCTCAATGCTGGATGTCTAAATCTCAAAATGCACTCGCTCGAAGCACTCCTTAAAATGGAGAACATCGACATTTGTGCTGTAACAGAGACCTGGTTCAAGGTAGCAGAAAGCACCCCTGCACTACCAGGCTATTACTCTTTCCACATCTTTCAGACCCAGAACTTGGACCAAAGCTCCAAAGGTGGTGGTGTTTCCATATTCATAAAGGATGCACACACCTCCAGACTGGTAGCCCAAAATAATGCATCAGAGATACTTCAGGTGCAGCTAACATTGGGTAAGACAGCGATTCAGGTCATAGCCTGCTATAGGTCCCCAAACATGTCCCAAGACTCACACTCCACATTCCTAAGCACCCTGGAGAATATTAGAGTCCAACCTAACACTCTCATACTGGGCTACTTCAACTGCCCCTCCATTAACTGGGAAAACTACTGATGTACCAATACACTTGCCCAATGTTTCCTGGAATTAATTAATTCCAATGCCCTGGACCAGCTTGTTCTTACCCCCACTAGAGTTAGCAACATCCTTGACCTGGTCATTACTAACATGGGTGAACACTACTCAACACCAATAGTCAACTCCTCCCTGGTTAGAGCCGACTACAAACTAATCACCTTGGAAATCCCCCCCTCCCACAAAGGTAACCACCATGAAAAACTTCTCCAAAGCTAACTTTGGGCTCCTAAAAACAGAGGTGGCTAACTTCACAGCACCCATGTAAATGGAGAATAGTTGCATGACTACCGAATCATACACCAATGCATTGTATGAACACGTACACAAATGTATAGATCTCGCCATACCCAATAGAACCAAGGCACTGTCCTCCAAAAAAGGAAGCCAATCTGGTGGTCCCCTGCCATAAACAAACTCTACAACAGAAGGAGGAAACTGATGCGGAATAAGGTGACGTCCCAAGACTGGAAAAACTCCCTTATCAGCCTCAACAAAAAGTTCAGATCCCTCATCAAATCCTCTAAAGCTAGCTATGAAAACAGAATTGCAGCAGATAGTAAAGACAACCACAAGGCCTTCTATATTTATGTAAAGAATCTCCATGGCAATACCCAGATTTGCTCTGAGCTACTGCACAATGCCACCTCCTACACTGAGCCAACAGATATTGCCAATATACTGGCTGACAGATTCAGTGCCAACTTTACCCCCCCAAAGGACTAATCACAATACCAGAAGATTGCCAAGCACCCAGTATTGCTGTTGCACAGGTTAAAGCAGCACTGTCCAATTCCAAGAACACAACTTCTATGGGACCTGACAATATCCCTGGCTGTATTCTACATGAACTACAGAGTGAACTGGCACCTCACCTCTATGCCCTGTTCAATCACAGCCTCACCTCAGGCTTTGTCCCTGCTGAATGGTGCACTGCTACAATCATCCCTCTCCACAAAGGAGGAGTGACCACAGACCCTGGGAACTATCGCCCCATTAGCCTTACGAGTCTGATATGCAAAGCTATGGGACGCATCATCATGGACTTAATAAACAAGGATATAGGGACTCTCCAAATTTTGGATCCCATACAGTTTGGTTTTGTGAAGGGTAGATCATGCCTGCTCAACTTGGTCAACTTCTTAGAGTCAGTCACCAGAGCTATGGATGAAGGCAAGGTGGTTCATATAGCCTACCTTGATCTGGCCAAGGCCTTTGATACCATTCCCCACTCAGGAATCAGAGAAAAACTCACTAAGCTAGGCATCAACCCCTATATCACTAGCTGGGTTGCAAATTGGCTCACAGATAGAACCCACAGTGTGAAAGCAGCTGATTCCAAGTCAGACTGCCGACCAGTCATGAGTGGAGTCCCACAGGATTCGGTTCTGGGTCCTCTCCTGTTTCTCTGAAGTCCAGACCAACACAAAGGGACTCTGGCTGACAAAGTTCACAGACGATTGCAAGTTGGGAGCTATTATTAACTCTCCAAGTGATGTTGACATCCTACAGAAATGTCTCACTGAGACCAACGACTGGTGTCAGAACCATGGCCTTAAGCTCAATGCCAAAAAATGTGTCATCATCCACTTTGGGAAAAACACAGTTCCCATGAATTACCACATCGATGGTAGTCCACTGAACACAGAAGACGTCATAAGAAATCTGGGAACACAGGTTGACAGCAACCTCTCTTTTGACCACCACATTGCCACTGTGGTCAGAAAGTCCTTCTATGTGGCACATCGCATTACTAAGGGTTTTGCATCCAGGAAGAAAGAGGTCATTGTCTCTCTCTACTCTTCCCTCATTAGGCCAGTCATCGAGTGCAATGCCCCATTTGACATGTACCTCACTAGACACCTGCAACAACTGGAGAGGCAACAAAAGTACCTCACAAAGAGGATCCTAGGGCTTAAACACTTGTCCTATATGGACAGACTCAAAAAACTCCAACTATTCTCTGTCTCATATCGTCTACTTAGAGGCGATCTCTGCTTGACTTACAAAGCCATGTCTGACCGAGTTCTGTTAGAGATGCTACATCTAAAGAAATCCCAATCCAAACTACATGCTCCAGAGACCTCAACCTCATTACCACAATAAACAGAATGTGCTGGAGGGACATGTTCATAACACAGAGACTGCCTATGCTATGGAATAGACTTCCCATACATGTCAAACAGAGCACCTCACTTTCTCATTTCAAGAGAAATCTTGATGAGTGGATGGGAAATAGAAAATTCACCCCGGGGATCACTCCAGTGGCTCTATTTGACAGAGGCACTGGGAACTAAGGTTGAGTGGCATGATGCCTGGGTAATCCTATGGGCTAGGCCTGTAAAGGCTCCAGGACCATTAGCCTGGAACACACCTATGAACCTATGAATCTATGTACACTTCTGTTTGCTAGTTAAATGCATGCACATTCTTGTTTGCTAGCATATATACTTTGAAGGGTTAAACTGCTCTTAGCTAAAAAGCAAGTAAAAAGGCATCCAGCTGTATGTAACATGAGTACCGGCTTCATCACAGCCAAATAGAGGACAGCCACTGTCATCCATTTGCACAAAGGAGAAGCGTCCACCGATCCAGAAAATTATAGACCCATCAGGCCAAATAGCTTGATCTGCAAGGCCATGGAATGGATTATCACAGACCTCATTAATAAGGAAATTGGAACCCCCCAAACACTGAATTCCACACAGTTTGGTTTTGTTGGGGGGGGGGTCATGCCTGTTAAATTTGGTTGACTTCTTTGAGACAGTCACCAAAGCCATGGACAAGGAGAAGATGGTGCACACCATCTACCTTGACCTGGCCAAAGCCTTTGATACTATTCCCCACTTGGATATAATAGATAAACTCTCTCAACTAGGCATCAATCCATGTGTTACCAGATGGGTAACAAATTGGCTCACTGATAGAACCCATCTAGTCAAAATAGGGGAAGCCACCTCAAGCAGTAGACCCATAATGAGCTGTGTACTCTAGAAATCCGTCTTGGGCATCTGTTGTTTGGGATATACTTTTCTGAGGTGCAGGCCAAAACCCAGTGGGCTACGGCTGACCAAGTTTGCAGATGACTGCAAGCTGGGCGTTGTCGTCAATTCCCCTAGTAATGTGGACATCCTCCAAGAGGATCTCACCCAAACAAATGACTGGTGGCAGAAATATGACCTCAAACTGAATGCCAAAAAATGCATCATCATCCCTTTTGGGGAGAGTGACGTCCCCACAAATTATCACATTAATAACAAGGTCCTAAGAACATAATCAGTCATGAGGGACTTGGGCACCCAGGTTGATAGCAAACTGACTTTTGACTACCATATTGCCTCCATTGTATGGAAAGCTTTCTACGTGGCCAACCTCATTAGTAAGGGTATCTCATCCTGGGACAAGGAGGCCATAACATCTCTGTATTCTTCCCTTATGAGACTGAATATTGAGTACAATGCCCCTTTCAGCATGTACTTCGCAAAGCACATGCAGCAGCTGGAGAGATCACAGAGGTTCCTTACCAGGAAAATCCAGGAACTCAAACATCTCCTCTACACAGATAGGCTAAAAGCCCTGTCCCTGTACTCAGTTTCATATGGACTCCTCAGACGTGACCTCTGTCTGGCATACAAAGCAATCTCAGACCCTGCCTTGATGGGATTGCTGCGTATTTGTAAGTCAAGCTCCACTCGAGTAACCTACACGTGCGACCTCAACCTGGTCTGTGACATCAGTTGGATTTGTTGGTAGGAAAGATTTGTGTCCCAGAGACTCCCCCTTCTGTGGAATAGACTCCCTCTCCACATCAAGCAGAGTACCTCATTAACCCTTTTTAAGCACAACCTGAATAACTGGATGGGGAACAGAAAATACACCCCTGGGATTCCACCTGTGTCCCTGCTGGACAGGGTCATCAGGTGCTGACTTGTTGGAACATGGGCTAAATTCTTGGCTAGGCTTGTAAGAGCCTCAGGGTTAATAGCCTAGTAACCTCATTTGATCCTATGATATAAACATGTGGTAATTAAAGTTTTAGGGTACCACAACCTTCCTTATGAACATGTGGTAAGTAAAGCTTTAAGATTTGACTTTCCATATGAACATGTGGTAATTAAAACTTTGGGGTATCACAACTTTCCATATGAACCCATCGAGCCATCCATCCTCAACCCCTTTTCCCATTTTGCACATAGGGTCGGGGTGTCACTTCAACAGTGACAATCATCTCAAGGCAAGTTTTACACCGCCGGGTGGCTAGCCCTGCCATGGTAGTTCATCCATACCACTCACACACACACACTTGTACCTACAGACAATTTAGAGTGTCCAATCTACCTACTGCATGTCTTTAGAATGTGGGAGGAAACCGGAGCACTGGAGGAAACCCATGCAACTGCATGGAGGACATGCAGACTCTGCACAGAAGTCACCCCAGCTGAGAATTGAACCGGATAACCTCTTTCTGTGAGGCAACGATGCTAACCACTGCAACACTGCAGCTGCCTAACTTTCAATATGAACATGTTGTAATTAAAGCTTTAGGATATCAAGACCTTCCATATGAACATGTGGCAATTAAAGCTTTAGGATATCAAGACCTTCCATATGAGCATGTGACAATTAAAGCTTTAAGTACCAAAATTTTCCATATGAACATGTGGTAATTAAGGTTTGCTATCAAAATCTCACACCTGCAATGTGCGAGTGTTCATGCTTCTGACCCGAAATGTTGGAAATCAAATCTATGACCCTGAACATGACCGAATGAGGTATTTCAGGAACGTCGACATCTCAGGAATGTCGACTTTACCGAAAATACCACACATCTGGTCATGAGCAACAGACATTTTGCAGGAGGGCAAGCCGCCCTGCACCCCTACACCCCCTGCTACTTATATATACAAACTCCAAGACTGCACAACAGGGAGGGCAAGGGTACATTTCTCGATCCCCACTATAGCACGATCGGCATTCAAAATGTTGAATCCACAACAGCGAATGCTAATGTGCATTTGCTGTTGTGACTTCAACATTTTTTTTTGGTATTTTAAAATGTTGGACTAGGGTGTTCGATGTTTCCACTTCGGAAATAGTCTGATCACCCTTTTGATAGCAAACCAGTAATTAAACCTTTAGGATATCAAGACCTTCCATATGAGCATGTGGTAATTAAAGCTTTAGGTTACCAGGACTGCCCCATACAGCAACTGTAATTTTCTCTGTGTGGATGGTCTCTAAATAAATGGGTTTTATTTTTGCTACCTGAAAACTTCATAGGATGATATATCCCTCCTTTCTAGAATGTTTTGCACCTAATATTATACTCTCCTTTGGATGGGATATTAAACTGATGTCCCATCTGCCAGAGTTGGTGGTAGCTCAAATGGATATAAAATATCCACTGATGGTTACCAAAATCAGTAGGGATTCTTTATTTGTACAACTATTTACAAATAAATTTACATTAAACACTATATTCTTTCATTATTAACATCTCTTTACATATGTATAGACCCCCATTCTTTTTTCCACAACCACTACTTAATTTTCCTTATTATATTTGGTAACATCCATTTTCCATTGAACATATCTCATTCAGCCTCTCATTCCAAATTGTCTATATAATAAAAACATTTTTATATAAATTATTAACATATTCTTTACTATACTTCCCATAAAAAATATTCAGTTATATCCATATTTATGTGATTATAATCTTGGAATTCTTTAACTATTTTATTCTTTAATTAAATTTCCCATCATTTTTTAACTGTTTTACGTGTTAAAAACATGTTCTATTTTAAAAAAGAAAAAAAAACACATACTTGCTCTTCTCTGCCTGACTATTGCTGATCTCTAGCTGCATTTAATTTTGAATTGAACTTTTTCATTTAAGGTTGGTTACTTCTATTCTTTTGTTACATTGCATTTTTTTGTTTTTTTGTTCTTTTGTAGTTTTAAGAGTTTTTTTTTAATTTATTTTGACTGCGGTGGTGGTGCTGCGGTAGCGTTGTCGCCTCACAGTAAGATGTTGTCCTGTTTGATTCTCAGCTAAAAAGCGTCTTCTGTGTGAAGACATGCATGAATGGGCGTACCTTCGTTGAAGGTTGTACTTCAGGGCTGGCAACTCAGTATGTAAAAATCTGCTGCCAATCATTAGCAGACCGGAGTTCTGCTGTGGCGACTCCTAAAAGCCGAAAGATACAACAACATTGTTTATTTATTTTACATTTGTTGACTGGGATAGCCCGACTGGATACATGTCAATTTTCAGCAGAGGCCCGGGGAGAAAAGTTCCAGGTTACAAAATTAAACAATTCCACTTATAAAAACAATAATATCTATACAGTACTTCGAGAGGTGGCCCCGTAGAGGGGGCTTACACAAAAATGAGAGACATTACAAAATGCATGTTGAATATGGTAGAAGCAGAGTTATATTCTAGAGTTGTTAAGTAGCACATAATGAAATAGAAACTATTTATAAGTTGCTTACAGCTTATTTACAAAATGACATACTCTGTGGTCTTAGGGAGGGAGTATAAAGACTTTTGCTCCATATCAGACAGATGTGACTGATATCAGTAAAGAAGCAAGATAGAAGTGGCTTGCATAAGACAGATGGTTAGCGTAGTTGTTAGTCAGGGTTGGCACAAGGACAGAGCCAAAGTCCCATAAGGAATAGTTTGAGGCCTTTTTTGAACTGGTTGAGTGAGGGTTCCCGAGTAAGAATAGTTGGGAGAGAGTTCCATGTTTTTCCAACAAAGTTTGCAAACAAGGAGTCACCAGCAGAATTAGTTGCATTTTGAATTTGGACAAGGGATTTGTTGGATGATCTGAGTGGTCTGAGATTATGATATGGTTTTAGGATATTTGTTATAGCTGGAGTGTTTTGGGGTTTGTATATTATTTTGTGGGTGATAATGAGCTGGTTGGACTGGATTAATGTGGGTAGTTCGAGCCATCCGAGGGGCTTAAGGTTTAGGCATTGATGGGTCCTGAATGAAGAGCCCATGGCAAATCTAGCTATATGGTTATAGCAGTGAGTAAGTTTATTTAGTTCCATTTTATTCAGATTGGTGAGAATGGGGGAAGCGTAGAGAAGGGTTGAGAGTAGGTGGGTGTGGGCGGTAGCAGTCCTAGCTAATGGGGTTAGGAAGGATTTATTTCTATATAGCAGGCCAATCTTTTTATGAATGATTTTGATAGTTTTATTGATGTGCAGGTCGAATTTGAGATTATTGTCAATTATTACACCTAGGAGCTTAGTATGGGTCTCAGGAGTGATAAAGGAGCCATTGGCGGAGGTTATGGAGAAGGTGAGGGGGGTGGATCTACTGGTTGGGGTGAAGAGGAGTAATTTAGTTTTATTTGTGTTTAAAAGCAAGTGGTGATTAGCGAGCCAGTTTGCAACTGTGTGAAATGTATTCTGGGTTAAGGTTTGTAAGTTGGACTTACTTAAGGTCACTTAAGGTCTTGGCTAGGGTCAGTTAGAAAGTTAGAAAAGAATTCCTTTGCAGACAGTCAATAACATCCAACTAATTAGCAGGAGGAGCTGAGAAATAGCATTCTTCATTTAACTAGCAATATTTGGAGGCATCTTTATTTAGCTGGTTTGCTCGTTTGACTTGCTTACTGTTCTCTGCCTGACTTTTGCTGATCTCTGTCTGCATTTGATTTTTCCCACTCACCTGCCAATTGTCGTGCTTTTAAACTTGGTGTCTTTTGAGTTGGCCATTCCTACTATAAATCTGAGTTTGGACACTTCTCCTAGTTTCCATCTCATCAGCTTATTCTACCGAGTACAGAGAGATCAGTTGGGAAGGCCCTCCTTAGTCTCTTAAACTTGAATTATCTTCTGTTTCCTCCCTTCCCACTTACTTAAAATGCACTTTATTCAGTTGTTTTTACTGTATCTGTGCTTCTTCCTACTTTATTACTTTATTTTTCTTTTTTCTGCTTGTTATTAAAGTTTTCAGTTGCATTCCTTCTGCTGCATTTATTACAGTTTGTTAGAAGCCTGATTACACTGTAGCTGTTATTCTAAGCCTCTTATTTTATTTATTTATTTTTATTTATGACATTTGTTTACTGGGAAGGTCCACTGGGCTGACGAGAACCCATTTTCAGTGGAGGCCCGGGGAGAAAAGCTCCAATAGATTAATACAATAAGGAAAACTGCATTACATTCCAGAGGTGGCTACCACAAGGTAGTTACTAAACTTACAAGTTACTACAAAAATGAATGATACCAGTGATGAGGTACAATTTACATAGAAAAACTGCATTATAGTACAGAGGTGGCTACTGCAAGGTAGTTACAATATTTACAAGGGTTTCTACCATGCAATGATATCAGTGAAGTGGTACAGCTTACAGCTACAAAATGTAGTAATAGAATTAAGCAAAATGACAGAAATGTGATTTTAGAGGCAGCAAAGATCATAAGTTAATTAAGAAGAGAGCAATACAAGGAGTGCTAATAAGGGGGAGAGGGTTAGGTAACAGCTTTAGAGAAGGTACAGCAGTTACAAACCAGTTAGGAAGAAGATGATTTTGGAGGGCGGTTTTGAATTTGAAGGGGTGTTGTTCAGAACGTACAGAGGAGAGGAGATCATTCCAGTGTCTGGCCATAGTCCAGGAGTATAGAAGTTTACCAACAGAAAGGTTCGGTTTATAGACTTGTAGTAAGTTTTGATTTTCTAGTGGGGGAGTAAGGGGTAAATAAGGAGCTGAGTGCAGGGCAGTCTTGTGGTTTGCATATTAGTCTATGAGAGGTGGTTAGTTGGAGGTGTAGCAGGAAATGTGGGAATTTGAGCCAGTGGAGATGCCTTAAGGCTATACAGTGATTGGTAGAATAACGACAGTTAGAAGCAAATTTGGCGATTTTGTTATAACAGGATTCTAATTTCAGTTTTAAAGAGGACTGCAGGTTAGTTAGTAGAGGAGCACCGTAGGTTAGAGAAGGAAGCAGGTAAGAGAGGGCTAGGGCATGTTTAGTAGCAGGGGAGATGAATTTATGGTGCCTGTAGAGGAGGCCAAGTTTTATGTGGGTTTTAGAGATGTTGGATTGGATATGCAGATCAAATTTTACATTGTTGTCTATTATAACCCCCAAGAGTTTAGTATTAGCCACGAGTTTGATCTTTATGGAATTCAATGAGAGAATGTTAAAGTCTTGGAAATTGATAGAATTATTCTTTTTAGGGTGAACAACATAAGTTTTGTTTTTTTGGCATTTAAGGACAGGTGATTTTGGTGGAGCCAAGATTCAACAGTAGAGAAAGCTGTTTGGGTTATTTGTTGTAGGATGGTAGGGTTGGGTGCAGAACAGACTATGGTTGAGTCATCAGCATATTGGATTATGGAGGAGTGAGGTAAAGCTTGGTGTAAATTGTTAATGAAAATGTTAAATAGGAGGGGGCCAAGAATTGAGCCTTGAGGGACGTCGGTAGGATTGTGGAGGTATAGAGAGATTGAGTGCTGCCATTTGACAGCATTTTGTCTATTAGAGAGATAACTTTCAAACCAGGCACGGGATGAAGAAGACAGCCCAATGGAAGAGAGTTGAGAGAGAAGGATGGGATGGGATATGGTATCAAAAGCCTTTGATAGATCTAGAAAAAGGGTAGATGCTGTATGGCCAGAGTCACAAATTTTGTTAATGATCTCTAAGAAGGATAGGAGAGCAGTAGAGGAATCCATGTTGTGTTGGGGAGAAGATGTTGTTGTTTAACAGGTAGTTAACTAGTTGTTTTTGGATACATTTTTTTAAGAATTTTGGATATAGGGGAAAGAAGAGCAATAGGTCGGAAGTTAGAGATGTCGAGGAAGGGCCCCCTTTGTGGAGGGGTAGGATAATGGCTTTTTTCCATAAAGAGGGAACATAGGATTCTTGGACTGACCTGTTGATTAGAATGCTAATTGGATAAGCTACTGATTCAGTGGCAATCTTGAGGAATTTGGCGGGAATGTTGTCAGCTGAGTTGGAGCAAGGGTTTAGCTTTAGTAAGAGTTTTTTATATATGAAGTAGAAATAGAGGAAAGATTAAGTTCTGTATGGGTAGGAAGTTTTTCCTGATTTTGAGTAGGTAAAGTTGGGAATGTGCTATATTGAGGAAGGTGTGAGGAGGAGGGTGAGTTGTGGTTAGGATTGCTAGGAAGGGGGGAGGAAAAGGAAGCAGTGAGATTAGCTATTGTATCAATGAAATATGAGTTGAATTTGAAGGCAACAAAGTCAGGTGACATGTCGGGGAAGGGACAAGGGTTGGTTTTAGTGCCAGGGTTCAGAAGATTATTTATAGAGGACCAGAAGAGTTTAAGGTTATTTTTCCTGTATGATTGTAGGTTCGTGAAATATTGTTGCTTGTCTTTTTGGATAAGTTTTTTGGATTGGTTGCAAAGTTGTTTATAGTGGATAAGATTAGAGGGGTTATTAGAAGTAAGCCAGAGCTTCCAGGCTTTGTCCCTGTTTCCCATGATTTCTTTTGTAGTTTTAGAAAGCCAAGGGGCATGATTGGATTTGATTCTGAAGGATCTAGTAGGTGCCAGGCTGTGGAGAATACTAAGAAAGGAATTGTTGAAATAAAGAAAGGCATCATCTAGTGGTAGGTTTTGAGACTGTTCCAGTTGTAACCTTTAAGGATAGTATTGAATCTAAGTGACATAATTTGCTTACGTTTTGTGTGTCTCTAATATTTGGGGTTTTAGAGAGAGATGTGCAATTACGAATAGTGTAGGTTGGGAGGTGGTCACTAAAAGAATTTGGAAGGGTACCGGCAACTTGATATTTGGAGGGGTCTGAGACTAAGATCCAGTCTAGAATTGAGCCTTTATTATTTTTAAAGTTATATCTAGTAGTAGAAGTAATTAGTTTTGTAAAGTGGAATAGATTAATACCATTGGGGGACTGGATAGTGTAAGTAGCTGCCCAGTCAATGTTCATGTCACCTAGTATAATGGTTTCATTTTTTATTGTATGTGAAATCCAGGAAAGAATGTCTTCTAGAACTGGGATGTTATTCCCAGGAGGAATATAAATGGCTGTAATAAAGAGTTTTTTGGAGTTGTTGAGCTCAAGAAATGATATTAGAATTTCGGCGTTGTGGAGTTTAGGAATAGTATTGGGAAAGGAGCATATATTAAGGGTGTTGTGATAAATTAGGGAAACACCACCTCCTTTTGTGTGTTTTCTGTCGACCCTGATTACACTTAAATTTGGAGGAAGGAATTCAGAGTCTTGGATGCTTGGATGCTTGGTTTCAACCAGGTCTCAGTAGCAGCTATGGTGTGAGTTCTATTAAGAGTTAGCCAAGCATGGAATTCAGGGGTTTTGTTGCAAATACTTTGAAAGTTAATGGTGGTTATGTGGAGAGTTTTATGAGGGGAGGGACCTGGGTTAGGGTGAATGTCTCCTAAACATATAAGGGAGGAGAATTTTGAAAAAGGAATGCTTTAGAATGGAGAGAAAGGAGGCAAGGAACTGTGATAGAGTATTATGATTGAAGGATAAATAAAAGTTAGTAGTGGGTATTTGGGGTTTACTATATAAGAGTGGAGAATGAGTGTAAAGGCTAGCAGATATATGAGAGTAGGAGTGACCTTTGGACAAAGATTGTGGGGGTGTTGGGTTATGTATGGAGGTTAGGGAGTAAGGTCCTAGTGCTGTAAGGTTAATGAGTAGTAACATTGCTAAGGAGAAAGGTAGTAGGTAAGTCAGGGTTGTTGCTAGGGAAGACATTATAGGAGGTGAATTTAAGAGAGATGAGATTTAGGAATTGGTGTAAGGAAGAATGGAATGAAATAATAGAAATGGAAAATGTGGGGGTAGAATATGTAGTAGTTAGATGGGTATAAAGGAGAGAAGATAGAGGCCTGTGGTGATATGAGATTATGGGAGGAAGTGGGAGTGGTTGAGGGAGGAAGTGGGAGTGGTGAAGGAGAGAATAAATGTAATTGATATGGGGTGTGTGGGAATTGGGGTAGAGTAGGGGAGTGGAGTGAGCCCAGGCGTAGCGAAGGGCGAACGGAGCAGGAGGCAGACCAGCCATGTTCATGCAATACAAAAAAAAAAAAATCAGAAGTACAGCCTCTAAATCCAGGTATGCCTAGGAGGTGGGGAACTGCTGGTGAAGCCTTGTGTAAATATGTTCTTAGAAGCAAGGTTTCCCACTATATGTATTAAAATACCTAAGCAGTAGTTTCTGAAGGAGTGGAAAAAGAACTTACTATAATAGATGTTAATGCCAATTCTGCAGCAATTGTTCAGTACTTTACATAAGTATATTCCACTTTAGCTACTTTGTAATAGCGTTCCAGGTGATAGTGCTTACAGAGAAATGGGGGCTAAGAGGGGAAGCACGTCTTGTAGTGTGCAAGCCTTTATAGAGATAGCAAAGATGGCTAGCTAGTATTGTTGAAGTGGAACTAACAACAAACCTACATTGTTTGCAGGACATAAAGAGCAAGCCTTGTAATTATGCTATGCAGAGTCCCGTTTACAATGCACTATATCCCTATAGCAGCTAGGGTTTTCGTGAAGACACAGTAGATTTGATTGCAGGCACTGAGGAAAAAACACAAGATATGACAGGGGACTGTAGAGAAAAAGAGAGACAGAGGGGTTAGGCTTTTTCAAGAGAAAAATACCGGAGAAAGGAACTGAGGCAGGGAAAGGAGGCAATAGACACAATAACTGTTAAAATATACAGCACTAAGTACATGAATTAAGCTATTAGAAGAACTACCAAGCACTATAGTTAAATAAATTCAACTGACATTCAGGAAATATCAAGGAGTACAGCTTTGTGAACACAGTGCTTGAAAAGAATAATTGGTTAGAAATGTGCAAATGCTCTACTTTAAACCCTGCATACACCAACTATTTTATAGAAAAAAACACAATATATTCTCACTAGGAAGTAGTCGCTAATGTATCAAAGGACAATTAAATCAATGTCTAACTAGGGGAGCAGTCGCTAAAATTCACATTAAAAAGTGACTTGGAAGCATTCACTATAAATCTAAAGGGGAAAATGTGGGAGATTATGACTATGGAAGCAGTCGCTAATAAACCGCGATCTGCCTGTATTCTTGGTAATGCTATCACGTGGTGGACACAAACTTTATATAAGTTACACTGCCTGTGAACAAAAAATTAGACAAAACAACATTCCTTGTAGACAAAAGTTAAGCTAAAAAGTAGCTATTAAGTTAAGCTAAGCAGTAACTATTAATTTAAAGGAACAAATGAGGCAGATTATGACTATGGAAGCAGTCGCTATTAAACCGCGATCTGCCTGTACCCTTGGTAATGCTATCACATGTTTTTTTATTTAAGTACTTGGGCTTCAAACTAGTTATCTTACAAGGAATGTTTGTGGTCTAAACTCTTGTGGTAGGATAGGTAGTTTACTTCCTTCTAAGTTGGGAATTGCTGATTGAAGGTTTATACTTATTCTAAAAGTGTCTTAGTCTGCTTTAAGCACTTGGGCTTCAGGCCAGTTATTTTACATTAAGAAGGTTTGTGATATACACTCTTGTAGGAAGAGAAGGTAGCTTCACCCCTTCTGAGTTGGGAATTGCTGGTGGTGGCTTATTGTGGCTATTATTCTAAGTGTCTTTGTTCTGATTTAAGCACTTGGGCTCCAAACCAGTTATTTTACATTAGAAAAGTTTGTGGTCTACACTCCTTTGGCAGGAAAGGATAGCCTACACCATTTTGAGCTGAGAACTGCTGGTTGAAGTCTTATTGTATTTCTTATTCTGAAAGTGTCTTAGTTATAGTTTAAGCACTTGGGTTCCAAACCAGTTATTTTACATTAGGAATGTTTGTGGTCTACACTCTTGTGGGAGGAGAGGGTAGCCTCCACCCTTCTGAACTGGGAATTGCTGGTGAAGGCTGATTGTGTCTGTTATTCTAAGTGTCCTTATTCTGGTCTGTGGACTGCACTCTTGTAACATTACTGTCCAGACAGACTTATTTTTATCTACTAGAGCATCTAATTTGCACATTTCTGAGCATTGCTCATCAAGTTGCTTGTCTTATTGACTTGTTCATTATTTAAGTTTTCCTCACTCCTCCCTAGTAGATCAGTGGCTATGGATATGCACTTCAGAACTCTCTTTGTGGCCATTCTGGTTGCGATGTATATTCTGTGGCATTGTAGCAATTGCCTCATGTACACTGACAACCCACTTATTCATAATAAAACAGATAGTGCATGCAAGAGGTGTAAATACACTTTAACTCTGAAGGCAAAACTCTCTCATACAACCAAAACTAATCCAAAACTATTGAGGTTGTCAGTGACACTTGCACCATGCCTACTGCACAGGGTAAAGACCCTACACATAAAACTACTTATGCTGAGGCACTTAGAGGTAACTTTCCAAAAACACTAAGACCTCTTGCATAATACAGTCAAAAAAAGGGTCCTCAGCCATCACCTAAACCCTCTGTTAAAATACCACCCACAGCTATACATAGTAACACTGTATCCATTGCGTCTACTGCTAAGCCCTTAAGGTAAACCAGCACACAGCCACATTTCCTGGTCATTGGTCATTCTGTAGTGAGGCACACTGATGTCTCCCTCACAAGACTGAGTTAGGAGAGAGTTATGGTTATCTGTCTTTCTGGGGCTAGGATCTGTAAAATCACACATGCACTCATGTCATTGAACCACAGGACTAGTATGACTCTGTGGGTGTTAATGACCTGAGATGTACCTCGTTTAACTACATGAAGCAAGACATGATAGTGCTCGCTGAGTATGTGTCTCAGGCAGGTATGAGCCTAGCACTGAGCAGCATACTACCTTCTCCAAGGATGATGCCATGTTACCAACAGAAAAGCATTGATTTTACCAATTGGCTTAGCTTCTGGTGTCAATCCAGGGGGTGGACTGCACTTATCCCCTCTAGGCTTTTGATATTAGCAAAGATGTTTCAAACCCCATAGTGCCTTTTTTAGGCAATGCCAGGCTGATAAACCTACCAACTTAACTGAACCTATGAAGGAATATCTGAAGGTGGTACTGTTCAATGCTAGAAGTCTTAACAAGAAACTCCTCTCCCTGCAAGCCTTCCTCTCCTTGCAGAGTGTAGACATCGGTATATAATGGAGACATGGTTTAAAGTCGCTGAGAGTATACCAGCAATGCAAGGTTATAATGCCTTTCACACCTTTAAACTAGCTACTCTACAGGAGGGAATTAAAGATGGGGGAGTGTCAGTTTATATTAAGACTACTCTCACATCCGGACTAGTTAAAGTGTATGACCCACTGGAACTCACACATGTGCAACTCACCATAAACAGGGTGCTGTACCATATCCTTGCAGCATATAGGTCCCCTTCTATGTCCCAGGAATCTCATACTACCTATCTCAATGTACTAGAGTCCCTCATCATTCAACCCAATATGATATTCATGGGGGATCTCAACTACCCCTCTATAGATTGGGAATCTTATACCACTTCTAATACACAAGCCCAGTGATTCCTAACCTTTGTTAATACCAACATCCTGGAACAGTTGATCCATTCTTCTGCTAAGGGTACAAACATCGTTGACCTTGTACTCATGAACATGGGGGAGGCCAATGTTCCTCACCCAATGTAATCTCTTTGCTCTTGAGATCTAACCATAAGGCAGTATTACTTGAAATAAAAACTAAATCCAAGGATTAAATGAAACCAAAATTCTTTAGGAACTATTCCAAGGCTAACTTATCTCTACTAAGCAACACCTTGGCTAAATTCTAAGCACCCCCAAACCCAGTATATACCATAGAATACAATGAGCTATTTACAAAATCTCTGTATAGCCATATTGATAGCTGTATAGACTGAGCTGTGCCCGCTCATATTAGAATAACAGAATCAAAAGACAAGCCAGCCTGGTGGAATCACACTATCAATCAGTTATACAACAAAAGAAAAAAAATCTTGGTCAAGCATAGGAGAAACAAAGCCATACCTACTAAAAGCCCCCTGACCAATTTAAACAAGCAACTAAAAGGGTTAATTAATACTTCAAAGGCTACATTTGAAGAAAACATAGCTTCTCAGGCAGAGGACAACCACAGAGCTTTCCACAGCTATGTCCGTAACCTCAGAGGAAATGCACTACAATGCTCAGACCTAATTATAAATGGCATCATCCTCACTGAACCAGAGGCCATTGCCATCCTTTTGGTTGACCGGTTCAGCTCAAATCTCTCCCCCCACTCCCCTCCATTAGTCCAAAGGAAATACCACATAACACAATCCCCCCAACCATTACTTAGAGAATAGGTCATTAATGCATTTTCCAAGGCCAAAAACATTGCATCAATGTCCCCGATAACATCCCAGGAGGTTTAATAAATAGCATGAAACTTGACCTCTCTGGTTCACTTGAATCATTTTTCATCTGGAGCCTTCAGTCAGGTTTTGTGCCCAAGGAATGGAAGATGGCTACAGTCATTCCTCTGCACAAAGGAGTTCCAACCACTGATCTAGGTAACTACAGGCCCATAAGTCTCATCAGCCTCATGTGTAAGGCCATGAAAAGAATCATCATGGACATGATAAATGAGGACACAGATAATCTGCAGACACAGAACACATCACAATTTGGCTTTGTTAAAGGAAGGTCATGCTTATTAAATCTGGTGGATTTTCTTGAGAGGGTCACCAAAGCACTGGATGAAGTTAAGACTGTCCTCACAGCTTACCTCGCCCTGACAAAGGCTTTTGATACAATGCCCCACTCAGGCATTATAGACAAGCTCACTAATTTAGGTATAAACCCCTTTATCCCCTACTGAATAGCCACCTGGCTCACTGATAGGACCCAGGGATGTCAAAAGAGGTGAGACTACCTCTACCAAGAGGCTCCTTTTTGGCATCTGTTTCTCTGAAATGGAAGAAAATGTGGAAGGTTTATGGCTGACTAAGTTTGCAGATTACTGCAAGCTGGGGGTTATCATTAATACCCCTGCAGACACTAGCATTGTTCAAGAATGTCTATCTCTGACTAATAAATGGTGCCAAAGCCATGGTCTTAAACTCAATGCTAAGAAATGCATAACTGAACCCTTTGGTAAGTCAACCATCCCGGCTAATTACCATGTTAATAATACACCCCTAAGTGTCGACCTAGTGGTCAGGGATCTGAGTACGCACATAGACAGTAGCCTTAACTTCGACCACTACATAGCCACAGTGGTGAGAAAATCCTTTTAATTTGCACAACTTATAAGTAAGGGCATGATATCTTGGTCCAAAGAGGTCATTATCCCACTGTACTCCACCCTTATCTGACCATTCATAGAGTACAATGCTCCTTTTGGTATGTATCTGATCAGGTATATGCAGCAACTACAGCAACCGCAAAGGTTCCTTACAAAAAGAATACAAGGCATAACAAACCTGCCTTGAGTGCCTTAAAGCCCTTTCCCTGTACTCAGTCTCCTACAGATTGCTGAGGGGTGATCTATGCCTGGCTTACAAGGAATCCACAAACCCCACACTTATGAATCTCCTACATATTAGTAAGTCAAAAAACTACCAGAAATACAAGGTCTAGGGATCTGGATTTTGTCTGTGATTAAACAGAGCATGCTAGAGAGACAGATATGTGTTCCAGAGACTGTCCCTCCTATGGAACAGGCTTCCCATCCATGTGAAGCTGAGTTCATCTATTACCCAGTTGAAGCAGAACATAAACAAGTGGATGGGAAATTTACACCGAGCCTGGCACCCACGTCCATTATGGACAGAGGGAGCTTAAAATGCCTGGCACTCAATGTCCTATTTGGATTGAGGACATCATTATTCTTTTGGGAAAGCTTGGCTAGGCTTAGAAAGGCTTCTTGTGTCATTAGCCAAGTGTCAGTCTATGAATACATGAATCTATATTCTTTCATTTATTTTTATAAGGCATATTTCATGTTAAAAAGAGAAATCCATGGTATCCCTCAAAGTCTCAAAAAAACCCCAGTATGCAACCTATACTGAGTCCAAAATAAACCAAGAAGAAACTTTGCAGTATGGAGGGTGTGATGTTCATTTCCTAAATTATGTTATGCACTTAGTTCACTTAATAAAAATCAAACTGTAAAATATAACTGTAAAATATGTGCTACAAAATAATCAAATAGAAAATGGTAGGTAGTCCACAACTGAGTTAAAAATGGCATATCCTTTATTGAAATACACAAACAAGCGATCCTAGCTGAGTATACTGAAAAACATTCAAGAACATTCCTTATTTATATATAATCAGGTTGTTTGGAGCAAGGGAGTAGTTACAGAGGGTGGTTCTGTTAAGAGCAATAAAAGCATTAAAGTCATTCCTTTAGCCAAGTTCCCCTTCCCCTAAACACCATAGCATAATCAGAGACTGTGCTACCTAAAGCTGAAACTAGAAAGCTAGAGACAAATTACAATCTACGACCAGTTTATTAACACATTGTATAAGCTAACCAATGAATCAAATCTTTATTAATTAAGAAACTAACTAAAAAATGACTGACTGACTAACAAAAAGATCTACCAATAGACATCTACCAGAATAAATATTAATAAATATACAACTTTTAACAAAGATCGCTTTCGTATCAAATAATTACTTCATCAGGTTTGTGTGCCAAAAGCAAATCATAATATGAATGAACGGGTCCCCTACGGAAGATCGACAGCTGACAACACCGACACGAAAACACCAACACACAAAACACCGACAATGGTGAAACGGTAAGTCTCCATAGTGCGGAATGGAAAGATTTCCATTCCTGCACTGTAGTGCGATCTCGGAGTTGGTATATAAAAGTTACGGGGGGTGTGGGGGGTGCAGGGGGGCATAACCCCCCTGCTAGCAGAAAAAAGAAAATGTTATTTACCTTTTTTCTGCAGTAGTGCTGTTTTCAGTGTTTCGTGTGTCGGTGTTTTGGTGTCAGCGATGTGCGTGTTGGTGTTGTCAGCTGTTGATCTTCCATAGAGGATCTGAATGAACATGTGTATAGATATACAACTGAAAACCTAAGCAGAATGAAAAAACATAAACATAATTGCTAAGTTGGAAATACGGTGATCATGTTATGATTTGTTTTTGACACACAACCGTGATGAAGTATTTATTTGATACAAAAGTGATCTTTGTTAAAAGTTGTATATTTATTATTATTTATTCTGGTAGACGTCTGCTGGTAGATCGTTTTGTTAGTCAGTCAGTCAGTCATTTTTTAGTTAGTTTCTTAATTAATAAAGATTTGATTTGTTGGTTAGCTTATACAAAGTGTTAATAAACTAGTCTTAGACAGTAATTTGTCTCTAGCTTTTTAGTTTCAGTTTTTGGTAGCACAGTCTCTGATTATACTTTGGTGTTAAGGAGGAAAGGGGACTTAGCTAAAGGAATTATTTTAATGCTTTTATTGCTCTTAACAGAACCACCCTCTGTAACTACTCCCTTGCTCCAAACAACCTGATTATATATAAATAAGGAATGTTTTTAATGCCTTTCATTATATTCAACTAGGATCACTTGTTTGTGTGTTTCAGTAAAGGATATTCAATTTTTTAACTCAGCTGTGGACTTAAAATTGAATACCCTTTACAGAAACACACAAACAAGTTATCTTTTTAACTCAACTGTGGACTGGAAGCCGTGGTGGTACAGCAGTAGAGTTGTTGCCTCACAGCAAGAGGTTCTCCTGTTCGATTCACAGCTGGAGTGCCTTCTGTGTGGAGTCTGCATGTCCTCCACGCGGTCGAGTGGCCTCCGAAATACATGCGTGAATGGGTGTGCCTTCACTGAAGGTTGGGCGTCGGTCTGGCAACTCGGCACCATAAAAAATCTACTGTCAGTCATTAGCGGACCGGAGTTCCGCTGTGGCGACCCCTAACCAGGAAAAGCTGAAAAGACAAACAATAACAACAACAAACAACTCAACTGTGGACTACTTACTATTTTCTATTTGATTATTTTGTAGCATGTATTTTACAGTTATATTTTACAGTTCAATTATTAAGTGAACTAAGTGCATAACATAATCTAGGAAGTAAACATCACACCCTCCACAATGCAAAGTTTATTCTTGGTTTCATATTTCATTTTACTGGCAACTTACTAATTTGTAACCTCCATAAAAAATCTTGACATTCAACATTCTTCTTTCACTTTTTATTTCTTTGATTTGTAGCTCTTTTTTCTTCCATTAAATATACCCTTGGATTCACTCAATAAATTTGCAACATTATACTTTTATACCATAGTTTCTTATTTTCTTCTATTTCTTCTATGTTTAATTTCTTCAATTTTATTTTTTCTTTATATATATTCTTATATCTTAATTTGTCCATTCTCTCTCACTTTTATTCATTTTGATTATAGCCCATTCTTTTTTGTATTTCTCCTTAAATATACTGATTACCAGCTTATTTTCTTTTCCCTTTATCCATATCAAAACCTTATATAAATTTAATGAAGCTCCATATACTATTGGATTTTGTAAACTTAAACCCCTTCCTCCTTTTCCATATATAACACATCTTTTTTACTGAATTTAATCTGGATCCCTAGATAAATTGAATATAATTTCAATAAACTGTTTCTTTAATTTTCTTGATGTTGTATATACACTGGCTATATATGATAATTTTCCCATCTAATTTGTGTTTATCATATGTACTTTTTATTAAAAGACAATCTATTTCTATTCCTCATATTACTAAGTCCTTTTATATTTTTTTTTAGTACTAAGTCCTATTAAATCAGACTTTCTCCCATTATTCCTTCAATAATGTCATAATCTCCTAAGACAGTCCCAAATACTGATATCTTTTTCTTTCCAAACTATATTCCTTCCAACTCCTTATCATCTCCAAAATCCATAAATTTTTATTAATTTATAACCCAACTTCATGCAATCTATCATTCGCATTTACAATTACATTTTTCATTTCTTCCCATTTTTAGCTGTTAATATTATATCATCAGAATAAGTCATAATAATAGGCTATATCACCCCCATTTCCTGTACATATTCATGTTTTTGCATTTCTTTATTTCTTCCTTTTATTACACTATTTACTACCATCACAAACAAAATAGTACTCATTGGACATCCTTGTTTTACACCTCTAGTTATCTCTATTTCTTCACTTAACCAACCATTTACTAAAACCCTAATTTTAGTATTTTGATACACCGGTTCGCATACTTTTTATATTTTTATACTAAAATTATATTCTCTCATTATTTGGCATAAAATATCATGCTCTACAGAATCAAATGCTTTATCTAGCTCAGCTCAGTTTCACTTCATTTTTTTTTAATGTCATCCACTAATTCTCAAATTATCATTAATAGTGCTTGGCTTCCGTTTTCTTTACCCCCATAAATATCTTCTTCCATTGCATACTTCATCTTATTTTCTAATATTTTTTGTAATATTGTTATAAATAGTTTATAATCACTATTATTCAACATTATTTGCCTCCAATTTTTAATTTCATTCTTTTTCTCTTTCTTCTATATAAATCTCATCACACCTCTACATACTTCTTCACAGTTAATACCATTATTTAACCTTTCATTAAATATCTTTATTAAAATTTCTTTTTGCCATTGCATTAAGTCCTTACACATTAAATATCCTATACCATCTAGTATGGCTGCTGAGCTTACATTTCCTTTTTTCATCACCTTTTATAATTCTGTTATTGTAATTTGTTTTTCCTTTTTTATTAATTTCCCTGCTTTACCCTATACTGTTTTCTTTTTATTTCTTTCTTTACCATCTCTTTCACATACCTCACCACTATATTCATTATATTTGTCTATTTTCTTTCAATTTTTCCTACTTATTTTTTTTTATTTCTCTCATTATACCACTGTCTTCCTTTAATCTTCTAGATAAATATGGTTACACTTCTTCCTTATGTCCTTATGAAAAAAATAGTTTATATAATAAATCTTTAATTTTCTCCTGATTCTTCTAATAAATCTGTTTATCCTACCTAAAATATTCCCTTGCATTCCCATCAAGACTACATAAGCAGGTTTTTGGATTTCTCTATATTCCTTTTATTTTCCCTTTGTCCTTTATTATTTTCCCATATTAAATGCATTCTTTTATATTTTACTTTAAATGGTATCCACCATTCTGACCAATTTTTGTAAAAAATTGTCAAATGATCTTTCCATAACTTTGTTATAAGTTCTCAACCTTTTTTATTCCACTCTTTTTCATTAATCCTCTTAATTCCTTTCCCTATTTTAATATGTTCCTTATTTTCATCTGTTTCATTACATATAGCCAAATGAACTAAAACACCCACTTCTTCCTCTATTACTGTCCTCATAGTTTTTGATAATAGAAAATAATTTACCTCTGTTTTTAGTTTAAAATTCCATAACTCTAAATTTCTACATTTTATTTCCTCCATTACTTTATGATCTATCATTTTTTTATATCTTACATCACGATTAAAATCTCCTGTTATTACTATATACATATTTACTACACCATAATCTAATACCTTATGACATAACCTTTTCCATTCTTTATAATATCGCATATGCATACACTGCTATTAACCTATACACTTTCCCTTCCCACCTAAAATCCACTACCGTTAATCTCCTGAGTTTAACTAAAGTATAATCCAAAATCTGTATTTCCTTCCTATATACTATAGCAATCCTTGAACATTTTTCATTACCAAATCTACATTTTAGCCTGTCAATAATGGTTTGGTCTGCTCTCTTTCTTTATTTAAAAGCCTGGTATCCTCCAGTACTATCAACTCTACCTCACACATACCATTCTAGCTCTCCTATTCTCTTTATTACATTCTTTATACTATTAATATTAATAGATAAAACCTAAGGTTATTGTTGTCCTCTTTTTTTACTTACAACAAATTGTTTATTTATCCATTCCCTTTCTTTTTAACTTTCATTCCTATATCCTGACATTTTCTTTTTTCTGTATTTAACCCTTTTCCCAAATCAGCTTTTCTTTTTAACCATTTCTAATTTATTTCTTCTCTATCACTAACTTCTGTTTCACTATCCCTCTCCCCATCCCCCTTTTGTGTATTAACTATTTCTATTTGGGGTTTTTTTTCATTCATTTTCCTTATACATTCTTGTACTTCCTACTACTGCAATTCTTCTTTCTCATTTATATCAATTTCTAGTATTCTTTCTTTCTCACAATCCATCAATATATGTCCTGTTTGCTTGCATTTATAACAATTTTTTCACAGTTTTTAGCATCGTGACAAGTTTCCCCACATGAATAACATTTTTTTATCACAATTATTTACAAAATGTCCCTCTGTCCCACAAAAAAGTGTATTTGGTTGTCCCCAATATTTAACCTCAGCCCTCTTACCATCAACATTTATCATGCTCTGAATATAAATTATTTTAGCATTTTCCATTTTTAAAATCACATTACAGTCCCAAGACCCTGTCCCTTTTCCTGCTATCAATAACTTTAGAAATGTCCTTTACTTCATTAAAAAAAAGTTCTTTAACAAATACTTTTAACAGTCTCTGTTTCAGTTTTAGTTCAAAATTGAATATTAACTTTTTTTGTGTGTCCCAGAAAAAAAGTCTGGACAACATATTTACTCCATGGATATATTTCTTTTTTTCTTTTCATATTTATCCAAAAAGTTTCTAGAATTTCAACAGTTTCAAAAAATGTCACAGTAAGTCTCTTTCTTTATTAAAATAAAAGCTTCTTACTTCTTGTCCCATACATCATACTTGTCCATTTCTGACTCTTCCTTACTCTGAATTCACAGCACAAACATACCTTTTCTTTTCCACTTCTATCTTCTTCCTCTGCCTTCTAAATTCTTTCTGTTCTCCAGCCACCTCTGCTTTTCTTCAGTTTCTGTCCTTCTTCCTGATGTATTTTTCCATCATTTCACCTCATGATATTTCCTTCCTTGTCTCTGGCTCACTTTGCTCTACCAAATCTTTCAATATATCATCCTGCAACCTTAATTATAACTCCTTCATCTTGTAATCTCATACTTCCTCTCTTGTTTCTTTGAACAGCTCCCTTTGAAACAAATCTTCTGTATCCTCCACGTGATCTCCTTCTCCTTTCTCCTGCATAAGTCTCTCCTCGTCCATAACAGCAAACATCCCCATGGAGTCAGCATTCGTCTTTACTCTGTTCTGCTTAGCTGCCATGTTTCCATTCTTCCACTTTGCTAGGAATGGAACAGATGCTCACACTCATCAGTTACATGCATTATGAGTGCCATAGTGTATAGGGGAAGGACAGTAATACCCTTGCCAAATTTCCCCTAGTCAGTATAAATGCTACCCTGGATCTCCCCTGAGAGGAGACCATTGGCCTAATATGACCAACCTGGTCAACAAAGTGGAAGTGAATAAATAAATGGTGCTACTGTCATAAATTAGAAGATACAATAATTTCTGTCCAGGACTGTACGATTATCAAAGACAGGATGGGTGGGAATGCTTGCTTTTGTGCTGCTGTATGTAGGAAAGCTGGGATGGGAAATTGGTTCATGCTGTTTCAGTACACTACAATAAAAAACAAACACAGTCTAACTGAATGTCCTCATTTTTAGATTATAAGCTAAACAAAGGGTAAAAAGGTTGCACAGACAAACTATTCATTAAAAACTGCAAGAAAACCCCAGCCAAGCTAGAGTTTTGACTGTGTGATAACTTAAACCTCCTATAATGGAGACCCAAAGGATATATGCAAATGGCCCCTTAAGGATATCAAGTATTTCAGCTGTTTTAACTTTTTAAGTCCTTATGGTTACATTTAGGCCAATAAAGCAAAACCCCACTAGCTGTGGGCATGTATGTTTCGGCCTTTTTTTGACCACATGACCACAGCACAAATAGATAGTTTGGCTGTACTTCAAAAACATTGGATCTTTAAACCTAGCTGATGCCCATAAACAATAAGGTGCCTGCAAAATATCCAAACTGACATCCAAACCAAAGGGTAAAGGGGTCACACAGACAACCCATACAGTAAAAACTTTAAGAAAAAAACAGACAAGCTGTTTCATTTTGCTATGTTACATATACTAAGAACTTGCTCTGATGGTAGATGTCATCCTGTATAAACAGTTCTAAGGTCTTAAACATTTGAAAACAAACTTTTTGTAAGTACAAGAAATCTAAAATAGTCACTACTTTTTTTGTTCACTGCAGTTGCTATTATTAGCTGCCATGATATTAGTTATAAATACTTTGTTACTCTCCAAGTGGCGGTACTGCACTTAGCACAATTATAAATGCTTTGTTACTCTCTGAATGGTGGTACTGCACTTAATAAAATTATAAATGATTTGTTATTTTCTAAGTGGAGGTATCCCACTTTTTGTTACTTTCTAAGTGGAAGTGCCCCACTTACTACTAAGAACAGTTATCAAACTTCCTCTCTTCATTGGAGGCCTGACCATTAACCCCTGGTATCTATAGACCTACCAGCCTCACCAGCATAATTTCCAAGGTGATGAGATATCAAATCTGACATTAAAGACCTCTGGCTGACCAGCTTTATAGATGATTGCTCCTTGAAGCAATTCATCAATGCCCCTGACAAATCTCTGATCCTCTAACAGTGCCTAATTCACACAGACTCACAGTTTTAGGATCAGTCTAAGGCCAAATGTCAGAAAGTGTAGCATCGTACAATTTGGAAAACAAACTCTGACAGACCTTCCACATAAATGACACCAACCTTAAAATAGAAAATGACGTTAGAGACCTAGGCACCTTCTTAGATAATGAATCCATCATGCATCCACATTCATTAGGAAAAACTTCTAACTCATCCAACTGATCAGTAAGCAAATTTCCTTTCAGTCTAAAGAGGTCATAATCCCTCATCAGGATCATTGTAGAATTCAAAGCATCTTGGGTAGTACCTGCCAAACACCTAACCAACTTGAAAAAATCCAGGGGTTCTTCCCACAGAAACTCTCATCTATGAGTTCCCTTTTTCACTCAGAGTGTTTAAAAGCCCTGCCTTTCTTCTCTGTCTCCCACAGATTGATATGTGCCTAATCTGGGTCTATATTACACCATCGAAGCACCATGGCATCGAATACCACATCGTTGACACGTATTCAGCGAAATTCACTTCTGTGATTCACTGAATACTTAAAGGGCAAAGATGTAGTTGGCTAACTACACAATTTTTCCCTTTTCTCCACTATAGTGCAATCTCGGAGTTGGTATATTTAGTTAGGGGGGTATGGGGGGGGTGCAGCCCCCCACGTGGGTGAGTTTGGTTTAGGTAGATTTAGTTCCATTGGATTGCGGGGCAAGTATTTGTTTGCCCTTTAAGTATTCAGTGAATCGCAGAAGTGAATTTCTCTGAATATGTATTGACGATGTGGTATTCAATGCGATGGTGTTTCGACGGTGTAATATAGACCTGCCTGATCTTTAGAGCTGCAAACAGTCCTGTCCTGCCTGACCTACTACAAATCCATGAGTGGTAGCAACACAAGGCCAAGATCGGGGGACCTAAACCTATATTACAACATAAATAAGATTTGTAGCATGACAGATATCTCTTCCAAAAGAATTCTCCAGCTCATCAACCAACTCACACTCTTTATAAACAGAGCACATTCCTCATGGTCTTTAAATCTAACTTAGATGAATGAGTGGGAAACTGCAAATGTCCCATAGCCCTAGCCCCCCTCATTCCTTATGGGCAGGGGGAGTAAGGATTTGGGTGAATCAGTGAGAGTGCAGTGGCTAGGCATCAAAAGACTTAACTGGTCCATTGCACGGTAGCAGCCTATGAACCCTCAAACCTATAACATTTATTTTTTTTAAGTTTGTTAACTAGTATAGTGTATGGTGTAAGACCCCTTCTGGCCACTACCCGGGCCATAAGTCAACACAACTACAAAAACATAAACATGACAGATAAACAATAGTCTTGAAATTAACAATACAGCAAGTAGGACAGTGATTATACGATAATACAGCAAGTAGAACAGTGATTACGTATACGATAATACAGCAAGTAGGACAGTGATTATATGATAATACAGCAAGTAGGACAGTGATTAAGCATACGATAATACAGCAAGTAGGACAGTGATTATACGATAATACAGCAAGTAGGACAGTGATTATATGATAATACAGCAAGTAGGACAATGATTAAGTGTACGATAATAAGCAGATTATTGCTACAGATGACTATCAAGAGAGGCATCTAAAAGTTAATTATTTGAAAGACAGCAAGGCTATAATTAAAAGAATGTTGATCTATGTCAACAAAAAACTGCCCTTTGATCACCATATATCCTCTGTTATAAGGAAGCCTTTAATTATAGCTTATATCTAAAAGGTATGAGATCCAAGTCCAGGGATGTAATCATTCCACTATACTCAGTGCTCATTAGGTCGATCATTGAATATAATGTCCCTTTGGATATATACTCATACCGAATTAAAAGCCAATAAATAAATAAATAAATAAAATATATGTATCCAAACACTTGTCACAACTAGAATAACTACAACACTTTCTCAATTAAGAAAATCAATAGCCTAAATCATAAAACCTATACGGACAGTCTCAAAGCCTTGTCCCTCTTCTGGCTATCATACAAGATATTGAAAAGCAACCTCTGCCTCATGGTAAAGCCTTGACAGACTCTGTTAAGCCAGACTGGTTATATATTTGCTAATAATACAATGGTGGCATAGACAATTGCACTGGAGGGATAGGTATGTATCACAGAAAGTCCCACTTCTATGGAACAATCTTGCACTCCACATAAAGCAGAGTACTTCCCTTATTCAGATGTAATTTGGATAAATGGATTGGTAACCACAAATTCAACCCTGATTTAACACCCTTGTCCATCATGTGTAGGGGCAACATGTAAATGGCCTAACATATCTGTTGTTCTGCCCATCTCTGGGTTACTCTACAACACAAAATTTACTGAAACCATTTTAAGTGTCACAAAATATAACAGCTAAAAACTATTACAGGAATGTAAGGCTAGGCTTCTTAAGATCCTCACAGATCAATAGCCTATTAAAAACCTATGAACTTAGATGGAGACGTGATAAGGTTTAGCAAGCATCTTTAAAACAGATTCATTTTTATATTTTTTACATATAAATGTAATTCTGTAATCAGGGTTAGAAGACTGTTGTAATAAGTTAGGCCTGCTCAGCTTGATGAATGCATTATTATCCAATGTATTAGCCAGAACTGGACAATTTATATCATTAAGTAGTTTAAAGGTTAGTAATATGAGCAGGTTAAGACACCCTATCAGAGAGAAGGAGCCATTTGTCCCTATTAACAGCAGTTTAGTGATGGTCTACTTGCGATGGACAGATACATACATCTGAGAATCCTATTTTCCACAATTTGCAATGTAGTGGCGCTTTGCCATAATATGGGGCAATTTTAAGAAGTGCATATTCTAGCCTATATTAATAATTATGGCATGACTGGCCGAAGAAGTAAGTAGACAGGAAAATTAATAGACCACTTGAAATGACACAAGATTTAATCTTTAGCGGAATGGATGTGATTTTGAAAATGAAATTGTTGTCTAATGTGACACTGATATATTTGTTTTTTGGTAAAAGGGATTACGTTATTATCAGGATAAAATAAGAGAGCCAGATTAGCTTTCTTGCTATAGGTTAATAGGTATATACAAGAATAATGACCACCAGAGCCTTTTCAACCCTAGCCATGAAACCCCAACCTAATTGTGTCCCTATGTATCATGGGCATTTATTATGAGGGGTATGTGAGTTAGGAACTTTCTGGAGGTTATGTGGGGAGTGTATACTAGTTTTGGCATTAATGTCTGCCTCTGTCTGTCAGAGACATTGGGCCCAGACCCAGGGTGAATTTCTGATTTCCCATTCATTGGTCATGGTTACACTTAAATATGGTTAGGGATATATTCTGTTTCACATGGATGGGGAGCCTGTTCCAGAGCATGAGGATCCTCTAAGACACATATCTGTCTCACAAACATGCCTTATATATGTCACAAGCAAAGTTTAACTCTTTGGATCTAGTGGTTTTGATACTATTCATTTTGTGGATGTGCAGAAGTCCATCAGAGCTGGATCTGAGGATGCCTTGAATGCCAGACATAGATCGCCTCTCGATAACCTGTAGGAAAAAAAACTTTAGAGACAGGGCTTTAAGGCGATCTGTATAGGACAATGTGTTTACACACTGGATTCTGCTGGTAATGAATATTTGTGGGCATTCCAACTGTGGGATATGTCTGGTACATGTCGATGGGGGCATTATACTCAATGATGGGTCGGAAAAGGTAATGATTGTGGATTTAGTAGTGATGTGATAGAGAGTTTGTTGATGTCCAGCCAGTTCCAAATTAACAAACAATCATTTTTGCAAGAAGGTGGATAGCTGTATGGCAATTTTATGAGCGGTAATAAAAACTATATCAGCAGCACAGAGTAGAAGTGGTAACTACATTTAACAGTAGAAACCCAAAATCAGGAATGGGCGTCCTCCACGGGATCTGGCCTGGCCTAGATCATAGTCCTACCTTCTATGGACAGAGAATATAATTCAGACCCCCAGTTATCCTGCAGGTCAGCAGTCAAAGGCGACTGTAAGCCATTCCTCCTCCTGATGAAACTACAGAAAATGGATTTAGACCCAGCCTACTTAAATGGGCAACAAACTACTAATCATTTCATATACAAAATGGAAATCTGCTATCCACTCAAAAAGGACCTTATAATAAAGGCTCCCCAGGGATCTGCCCTAGGCACCATAGTCTTCTTTATAAATGTAATAATACCTGTCACACCAGCAAAAGCAAATAACCCTTTATGCAGATGATATCCTTTTTTGTAGATCACAGAATTCATGTAAAGAGGTTGAAAATCAGCCACAAAGAGATTTTAATGAAATATGCAAGTATTTCACCAAAAACAAAATTAGTACTAAATATTTCTGAAATGAACAGAATGCTTTTAGTACATCCCCAAAAACTCATTATCACAGCAAAAACACGGCAAACCTATTTCTAACGTTTATCACCACTCAGAATTAATAACAAAAGAAAATACTCGACTGAAAGTATGCTATGCCATCTCCAGGCACCTAACAAATGAATCCAGGACAGCCCTACTAATAAACATACTCAGTTCTCATAAAGAATATGTCCTCCCCATAACCGTTCTAAATATAAGTAACAGCAACATTTTGCAAATGGCTGAAAGCAGTTTGCTGCTTCAGCTACTTGTCTCTCTGTTATGATGTGAGGCTCTAAAGCAAACTGGCTTTGCCATAACTACACCAGCAGCACTGATTCGTTTCTGGCTAACCTTCAAACTAATCAATAAATACTGCCTCATCTCTGTCCAGTAAAATATTCATCTACTCATCCCCATAAAAAACAGCACATTTTTAAAAATAATCTAAGACCTCAAATCTGGTAAGCCACTGGTAAAACATTATTTTATAAAATCTTTCAACCAAACTGGAACCACCTTCCACAAAACAGAAAAGAAAATGACTGTACCATCTTCAAGAGGAAAGAAAAACAAAAAAAAAAAAAACCTCATTTAAAGATGATCACAAATGCAATTGTTTCCTGGACAATAGCTAACTGAAGAAGTAAATAAATACATGCATGTCTTAGCTAAGACTGTAACGGTTGATAAGGCTGATTATATACAGTCCCACCAGATCATATTTCTCATCCTCAAAGTGCAAGAAATATGGACAAAGCCAAAATAATGGGTGTGGAAAGGTTCAAAATCAGGGACAAATTTTAAGTATATCACTCTTGAGAACCTGATATTAACGTAGAAGACAGTTGTACAGTTTATCTTCTGTACAGACAAAACTGTTGCTTTTAGATGATGAATATACTACATACACCTTAACTAAAATAGTTTGTTCTTTGTATTTACACTGTGTTCAGTGAATATGATATCATAGACTGACATTGTTATCATTTCAGTGTCTGAATAGTATAATAGCATTGCCCCTTAATAGTTTTTAGTGCCACAGCATAAAGTTTTAGAGTCCTTAACTGTTTTTGTAATGCAATCCAAAAAAATTTACCTTGTGAAAGTTCTCTGGATTCTGTCTAACTAGTTGTATTCTGTATGCAGAAGACCCCCTCCATATTCAATATGAAATCTAATATCCTGATGTCTCTGCTACTCAGTGTTCTCAAAATGGCTTTCTTTATTCCACAGCAGCAGGTGTAGAACATTTGTTCCATGGTCACTGAACCTAAATTTATTCACCATAACTCCTGGACCCTTTCCAGAAGATTCTGAATTACTAATCACATGATCTATGTGATCTATGGCATAGTGTATCTATAGTTGGAGTTACCAAAATGTATTAAATTACATTTCAAAGGGCTGAACTCAACCTCATATTTTTCAATCCACTTATATAAACTGTCGACATACGTTTGCATGGCAGTGTGGTCATCTGAATTCCATATCCCAGTCTTAATGCCCTCTGCATATACAGCAGTCCACACACCCATAGTGGTACCGAAGGGGAACATAAATAATCAGAACAAAAAGGGCACATGTACAGTCCCCATCCATCCCTTGACCTTTAGTGACCATAGCTGCTGAGGCTACTGCACAAGGTGTTTATGTTGCATACAGTAAGTGAACTTTAAGACTAATACATGCATAATAATATATGATCATTGTACTTACTGTATTCAGCATAACAAGAGAAGTATTGGTACTTGCATTGCAGCTGAAAAATGAAGCATTAAAGCAATGTCTGACTTACTGATGTTGAATCTATAGTCGACATATTTATTTAATTTATTTAAATTTATTTACTGGGATAAATTCCAACTGGGTCAGCAAAATCAAACCCCTTTTCAGTGGAAGTTCACTACATCGAAATGAAAAAGACAATGCACACAAGAGAGGAGAAAAAGTAAAACTAAGGTTTCTATTAGGATAACATAATACAGAGTAAGCTTATTAATAAATAATAGCAAAATCAGGAAATAGTCCTGCAGATTTACAGTTGCATTAATAATTTTCACAATTACATGCACAAATGTAAAGGAAATGTATAATTCCTATTAAGCTGATGCTAGAATTACTTTGGCATTTTCAGATTTGCAAAAAACACCCAAAAGCAAATACTGACACCAACCAGCATTAAGGAACAAAAACTAATAATCAAACAAATAATGTATTCTCTAAAAAGTAGTATTCATTAGTTAAGTACTTTTGTCTTAAAATATTGGGACTTCTTCAGAACAAGTTAAACACCAAGTCTGATTATTGGGTTATGTTCTGGTTTGTAGTCAATAATTGTTGAGAGTTTCTAAGCTCCAGAAATGCTAATTCTGGAAATGTATTGAAGAATGTATAAGTACTGTAGAACTGATACAGGAAAATATATGGCTTCCTGACAGAGTTGAGACTCCTATGCGACCAATACTCATACATTAGATCACAAAAAATATAATTGTTGTAAAAAATTACCCCCCTCCCAAAACAATAAAATAAAAGAAAAGAATAAAAACAAACAAACAAACAAACAAACAAAAAAACAAAACAAAAACAAAGCATACTTGTTGGGGGCACCCTGGACTTGAAGGACTATGAAGCTTGCCTCATTCCACTCACGCCTCTACCTAGTAACTCCAAAGTCACTACTTCTTGGGGAAAGGTGAAATCCCAGACATCCTGCAAGCGAGATATTTGACTGCAAAGCACTGCAATCATAAAACGATCACTGTTGTGTTACAGTTAAGCCAGACACCCCCTCAAAAATGGTCCCATACCTTGTCTGTACCTGTGCCATTTAAAAGGCTTCATCGTTTGTAGGTTACAATATACCAACAAAATGGTATATAAAGACTAGCAAATAAAATGACAGATGCATTTCTTGTGTCTTCACTCAGGGGGCTGTCACTTTACAGGATAGGCATAAATATGAAATTTACTTACACTCATATTCTCCTATGCTTATATATGAACTTCTAAAGGTCCACAAAGATTAGCTACAACCACCCATGTGTCCTACTGTTTCAGGACGAACCTGCTTTACTGAACCAATTTATGTATATTTAGAACAAATACTCAGACCTGTCTTAGATGAAGACAATCATGTTTTAATTGATACAGGTGATTTTTTGAGGAAACTGAAATATTGGTAGAGTAATACCCATAGTTCCATATCATATCTGGTGATATCTGCTGGTAACATTTGATGGGAACTCTTTATTTACCTCTATTCCACGTGACATTGGCATAGATTCTGTAAGATGTATTGTGGGACAAGATCCTGACTGCAATAATTCCTGTCAATACTGTGGCTTTACTTGATATAGAGAATACTATTTTCTGTTACAGGAATAATGTTTTTCATCAAACTACAGGCGTAGCAATAAGCACACTTGTAGCGGACACCTATGCTAACTTACAGTTATATGATTAGGAGTTGAAGCACATATTCAATGATTACAATCTATACAAGGAGGACATTTTATTTTATGACAGATCTGTAGATGATATTTTGATGGTCTGGGGCAGTGATAAGTGCAAGTTGGATTATTTTAATCATTATATCAATAATAATACCAGCTTAAGGTTTAATATGATCTCCAGATATTAGCATGAATTTAGATGTCTCTCTCTTTGAAGGTTAAGATCATTTACTTTGGGCTAATATTTATAAGACAGATGTAAAAAATATATATATATATATTGACTTGCATTGTACGAGTATGGTCCATGGTATATTGTTAAGAATATTCTTAAGGTAGAATTTTGTAAACTTTCTAGGTTGACTTCTAATGATGAGGATTTTATAAGTTTAGCCATGTCTATGTCTGATGATTTTGTGCAATGTGGGAATAATAATACAGAGAGTGATGCAGTGTTGTCCTCTATCAATGTTCTGCACTCTAGTGATATGTGTCCTTATTCTGGTATGCCTTATATGGATACAGTGACATGTACCACTATGGATCTGACTATAAATGCAACACTACCAGACATAATAACATATGGGAGTAATCATATAGCCATTTAATATATCATAAGAGAAAAATGGACAATTAAAACAAGTTTGCCAGATATTAAAAAGCGGATACTGTAGGTACGACACCAAGATTTGTTTTCAAAATAAGATGAATTTGAAGCAGTAGTTCTGCTATAGCATGACGCTACTTAAGTCATGAAGTAGTAATAGAGTCATCACATAGCCTTGCTTGAACTGTAATTTATGCTAATATGTGCTAATATGTGTACATATTCAATCAAGCACCCACTAACTAAAAATGTATGTTGTAGGTTTGCCAACTGTGAGACAATGAATATAGCATATGTTGCTAGATGTAAGCTTTGCATCTCCTTTTATGTTCCTAAAATGAATAGTAGGTTTAGGGATCATATGGCACAGTATATCTGTGATATTACTGGCCTTTGGTCAGCTGGCACCCTAGGCAAAATGGCTCCACAGTGCCCCCCCACCACACACACACACCTCCCGGTGCCACCATCCTGGTCTACCTACAGCATCCAGATTACTTTTTTCTTTCTTTTTCTCACACTTTTCTTATTCTTCAGTTTTGCCCTGAATTCGTTCAACATGTTTAAAAGAAATCATTTCTTTACTACAAAATAAAAATAAATACTGGAAACGCAGCCCTGGTAGAGTGGGGCCTAGCTGGTTCATGCCTAAGGCCGGCTATGATATTAACAAAATAAATACGAAGAATGCATGGGCTAAATGTGTCACGCAATGGAACTGAGCGACTCACGTTCTTTGTTTTACAAGTAGTATATTAGGACGCTAGAAGAGGTAATCTAGTCAACAGAAGTGGGTGTCGATAAAAGATATGGATTAGAAGGTTAAAAACAAGATACTTTCTAGGTCTGAATGAGACTATCTTTAAAACTCATCTTATATTCAAGAATAGTGCGTCACTAATCATGTGATTTTTATTTTTTTTAACTGGGGTTCTCTGTATGCACATTAACTACTTAAAGTGCTGTTTTACGAGAAACGCTGGCCCTTTTTATAGCTTTTAATTAATTTATAGTTGCCATGAATTTAGCTGTGTTTTTGTTATACTTTTGATTTTCTGCCATTCTAATCATTTTTGTGAGCTGCCTTATTTTGAATTTCTTGCTATTGACAAGAGAAAAAATTTCTGTAACTAGGAAAAAAAATCTTAAAACAACTTGCTCATTTATAATGAGTACAGCCCAGCAGGAGATCAAAAATGCTAGCCTTTGTTTAGCCTAGCAGTACCGTTGCAGAAGCCAAGTCTTGTGGTATATCTGTTATCCATTTCTACAAATGTTGCTGAGCTGAATTGGCAGTCTGTTGACTTAAAAATAAATGTATGTAACTAGGATAAAGATTAGCAATGTGAACCAGAGGACATGGTATATATTTTGAACTAAAAGATTGTAGGTTTGAATCCTACCATGGTCATCAAGAAAGACCAGAATTTGGAGGATGGCATAAAATGTATCTATGCAACACCATACCTAGAGAGACTGCAGAAAAGAAGAAAAGACCACGAAACCCGTTTGTAATCTAGGTTCCTACTAATTCAGTAAAGTGCAGGGACGTCATTTGCTTTCTAGGACTGGGTCTGCAGTGTCTCAGCCTCTAATGAATGTAGAAGCTTCAGCTTCCCAGCTACCTGAGTGTGGATTCCGGTGAAGGATGTTAGTGCCTGTTTTTTGACTAGCTTGCATCTTTGTGAGGAGTTTGCTGGATTTTGATTAGCCAGCTTCTGTGGGGGGGGGGGGTTCCTTATAGCTATTTATGTAGCATTCTAGGCTCTGGTGAGAATAGGTATTTCCATCTGATACATACCTGAGTTTAGACTGCAGTGAAGGATTGCAGTGCCTCTTTTTGATTGTCCAGCGTCTGTAGGAGAGCTCTCTGGATTATGATTGGACAGCAGCTTCTGTAGGAGTAGAATCTTGCAGAAATGATATACCTGGCCACTTCCTCACTTTAATACACTGCTCTCAACTGTTCAGGATTTCACAGAATGTTCCAAATGTTGCCTCTTTTTTTTGGCTCTGTTCCTAATAGAATGTGTGGTTTTCTGGCAGAACATTGATGACTGCTGGCACCAAAAAGAATATACACATTTGAGTTTCAGACTTCATATCCTTCTGAATACATATGCTAATAGAAAACCTTTTATTCTAACTAAGTATATATGAGCATTACTTAAAATAAGCCCCTGATCTTGTGTCTTTGTAACCCCCCACCATTATTATTATCAGAGTAGTGTTTATTATCATAGAAGATACCAGGACAACCAACCTCTCTTCGTTTATAGAAAATACTTCTGTTCTTACTTATCCTCAACCATCTTTCAGAATCCACCATCCCTGGATCTCCTCCTGCCCTGTAACGTCTTGTTTCCTTCTTCATTTCTACTTCCTCATAGCCTGACATTTATAAAATACAGATTCCCGTACTTAATTATGGTATTCCTCAGTTTATCCTTTATTCTTCTCCTCCTACTGTGCCATCTTTCATCCTGCCATGACTCAATAATATATCACAGCATCTCTCCAGCTCTGTCCCAACCACCTATCTATACTTCCTCTTTACACTCTTCACACATTGCACCAAACCTATTTAATATTGCCCCTCAACTTTATCCCAAATATAGACTGATTAACTGCACTTCATCTCAAAGCAAAACAATATTAAGTGCAAGAATCCTCTCCAAAAAATAAGTATGCATAATTCCCAAATATATTAAAATCCTTCTAGGAGGAGATATACACCCTAATCCTTGCCCCACTTATCACAGTGAACATAAAGATAATTCTCTCTCACACACTTCTGTAACCCAGCAACAGCCAGTCCCCAACCCTGGTGATCTAATTTTTGTTGGAATAAATGTTAGAAGTATAAGAAATAAAACTGCTAAACTACATGCCTGGATTACCCAACATAAGCCTGACATTCTCACTGTAACTGAAAATTGGCTTAAACCCAGCATGAACGACTCCGAAGTTGCATCTCCTGGTTATATCATCTGTAATGACCGTATAAAGAAGAAAGGGGTGGTATTGCTTTAATATGTCCCAATACCTACCACATTTCCCAGTACAGCACACCAACACCAAAATTCAGTTCAACAGAGCTTTTTATTGCTTTTCACAAAATAAACAATTATAAATAAATATGTATTACTGTCCTTTACATTCCTCCTGGCAACAATACAGCTATACTGGAAGATATCCTACATTGGATATCCATAACTTTTCCATAAGAAAAATATTACCAGGTGATGTGAATGTCAACTGGTTGGACATGAACTCCCCTACATTAAGCATGAATTTGTATGGTTTAACAAAACTATTTAATCGCCCCACACATTACAGCAAGACATCAAACTCCCTATTAGACTCGATCTTAGTATCAGACCCTAGCAAATGCTCCACCTCAGGTACAATGTCAGTCTCTCTCAGTGATCATCTCCCAATGTATATGACAAGATATCTCATACATCCAGTTAAACACCATATTTATAAAATGACATGCAACCTTTACACGTTTAACCCAGAAATGTACATTACTACACTATTATCTATTGACTGGAACGTCCTAAAATTCAATACAACTTTTCTAAATATCCTAAGTAGCCTTGCACCTCCTAGAAGGAAGAGACTAAAAACAAATAATGCAGTTTGGATATCCAAAAAGAGTAGAATGCTAATACAGGATAGAGAAAAAGCGTGCAAAGAATGGGAAAAATATAAAACACCCCAATATCTTGAAAACTTCAGAATGCTTTGTAATCGTACTAAAAAGCAAATAAATGAAGACAAAAACCTATACTATAATAACTTTCAGAATAATACTAAACACAACCCTAAAAAAATTTGGACATCCATTAAAGAAATATTACATCCCCACAAAAAATTTAAACCAACCCCCTCTTCTGATAACTCACCACTTGAAACTGCAGTACAGTTTAACTCTTATTTTATAGATAGTATGGCATCTCTAACCAAGGATCCCTCAACATCTAATCCGAACCCTGTCCTACAGACACATATCAGTCAACTTTCACCTTCAAACCTGTGCCCACATTCTATATAAAACTACTCTTAAACAAACTTAAACCATGCTCTTCTTCAACTGATGACCTTCCACGTGAGTACTTAAAATAGCAGCTGATAGCATTCCTTATGCTGTCTCATTCCTTATAACTAGGTTAATCTAGAAAAACCATGTTCCCTCTCAGTCTGGAGCAAGTCACACATTATCCTTCTCCACAAAGGAGAAAATTCAGCAGACATTAATAACTTTATACCTATAGCAATCTTATCTTCCCTCACCAAAATACTTGAAAAATGTACTCAAAAACAATTGCTAGACTATCTCCTGCAGGAAGAACTCATATCCCCTACATAACATGGCTTCTGTCCTTTCCATAGTGCTAGCACTGCCCTTCTAACATATATAGATACTGTCAATAAAGCTAGAGATAATGGCAAACTAAGACTTGTCTAAAGCCTTTGACACAGTTTGTCACAGCAAACTTCTACTTCAAATGTCTTCACTAGGTCTTTGTCAGCCCACCCTTCTGTGGTTCAAAGGTTACCTGTCCAATAGGTATCAGTCAGTAAACTGGCACTGCATGCTCTTTCCTTACCTCCCAGTCACTACCAGTGTACCACAAGGCTCTATCCTTGATCCCCTTGTCTTTAACATTTTCACCAACACCATCTATACATCCCCACAATAGGCCACCATAATACAATACACAGATGATTCCACTTTCATTTGCACATCTGACAACAAAAAAATTACTTAGGAAGCTTTAACAGCCACTGAAACATGGCTTCATAACTCACAACTCCTGCTCAGCCCAAAAAAGACCAAACCATACCTTTTTCCCCAATTCCCACTCTAATGAAAAAAATAAAATTTGAAGTCCTCTCTCTTGATAATACAACCATTGAAGTCACTTCTCATAACAATTTTTTGGGGTGATACTGGATGATAACCTTACATTCAACCTGCATATACAAAATTACATAAGAAAAACTCTTCAAAAACTAGGGATGCTTTACAGACCCCCAAATGTTCTCATTGACAAAACTAAAACTACACTTGCCACTAGTTATCTTCTCCCCACACTTCTTTATGGTACCCCATCCTTACTAACCTCCAGGTTTCATAAAAATTTTAACTTGAACAATGCTATAACAAAGTAGCTAAATTTGCAGCAATTACCCTTTTCAGAATCCACCACTATATAGTGATAAAAGGTCTAAATTGGTTAGAACTGTTTCATTAAACTAACAAATACACACCTTCTTATCACCTATAAACTTATCCAGTATCCGTCTGCCTGTCCAGCACCAAAACACATTCTATACAACTATGTTCCCAGTTGGTCATTGTGATTCAGTGACCAAAACTCCTATCTGTCTACAAACCTATCAAACCTGCTGGGTATTGTCTGCACTTGTACAAGGTTGCTAAGGCCTGGAACTCCTTACCTTTATCCATCAGATTAATACCCTCTGTGAAGGCTGCCAGCCTAGCTAGATAGAATTTTGTAACTAATTATATGTCATTGTAAATATTAATATGATCCACAGGCTTGTGTAACAAATGTAAATAAAACTGTGTTATGTGTTGAGCTTCAAAAATGTAACCACAGTGGACCCTGCTGGAAGAAAGCTGATGAGTAAAGCATTTTATGACTGATCTCAAGCTAGAAGACAGGATGTTTGGGCTAGGAAATTCTTTCTATTGTTCTAAGACATAGATAATTACTAGATTTTACATGTAAAGTGTCTTTTATTGCTGTGGCTTTCTGGCAGGTGCAGATTACAAAAAGAAATGTTAACATTTTAAGTTCTGGGAGCCTGGGAAACTTAAGTAGAAGTGTCAAGAATGATGTAATCTGAAATGACTCAGCAGTAATGTGTAATATCAATTTAAGACTTTCTCAGAGAGAAAGATTGAGCATTTTGTATTTGTCTTCAGACCTGTTAACAACTCACCAGCACTGTGCCTTGCTGTGTAAGTAAAGTTATTTAGATCTTAGTATTTCTTAGAGACAGATAGACATATAGCCAGATTAGTCTAGCTGTTTTCTATATTTATGCCAGACTGTCCTACAATATTGTTTTAAAGTATTTTCCTGTGATTTCTGAACTCTCTATTATCACTGTGTTGAATTGATGAGTAGTGTCTTGTGTTTTTATTATTTATTATTAAATATTTTAAACCTTTTAACTGTGGCTGGTTTGTGTGTCGAGATATTTAAGCTCTTAGGAGTACTTGTATGTATTTCCTGACACTGTATAGGCCACTCCTAAACAGCCTTCAAGTCTTAGTCACATATACCAATTTGATAATAATAAAATTGCACATTAGAATTGGACACCCTTTGATAAGGAACTTTATAGTAGCTGATAAGGGTGGCTGGTGGCAGTCGGTACTACCTTATAGTCTGGGCAGAAGGGGGCATAGCTGGAGAGCCTATGCCAGTTTTCTCCCGGAATGTCTGTGTGTTTGTATATAATTCACATCTCAAAGTGTATATGTGTGTGTGCGTGTGTGTGTGTGTGTGTGTGTGTGTGTGTGTGTGTGTGTGTGTCTGCTACTTGGGCAGGGACACAAAGCACTGGTTGGACAGAGAGGGTGCTGGAGGTTTTGACTTGACCACTCGGATGAGATCTGTACCCTATAGATGTCCCAGTGGGGAGTTTTATTGGGGATCTGGAGAGAAAGGGAGAAACCAGCCCCAGACTGGCTGTGATCTCTGTGTGCTCTTAAGGAAATTGTACTTTACTGTGTGTGTTCCCCTCCCTGGTGTGGTGTTAAACTGTACTTGTACTGTGTACTTACTTGTTATCCTAATGTGCACCCTTCCTCACTGGTGTTAAATTGTACTTATTGTGTGTGTGTGTGTTATCCTTCCCAATGTGCACGCCCCTCACTGGTGTTAAATTGTACTTTACTGTGTGTGTATTTGTTATCCTTGCCAATGTGCACGGGCGTCACACCCTCCCTCCCTCCCATCTTTCAAAACCACTCTGAAAGACTTTCTAATTAAAATCTGGCTTTGTTCTTGCTCAAAACCAGGGTAAACTACATCCCTAAATGTGAACAAGTACCTTTTCATTCCTTATACATCCTTACTCTCCCTTCTTCACTTACTTCCTTACTTCTATCAAATTCTCTTCACTGACTTTCTCTCTAAATAAACCATAAGCCTGTTTTTCCAATCACTTCATATTGCAATCCCTGTTTGTATTAGACTATTTTGCATTTCATTTCTCTACAAACTGGCTAAAATTTCTCCAAATATCAAATGATTGTCGTGTAACTTGTATCGATTCTTAACCAGTGTTTTTATATTATGTTTAATTTGTTATAATTATTTAAACTGCAGATGCTGTTCTATTTTTTGAAGACTGTAAAATTATTGTTCTTAAAATGATTAGCTTTTCTCCCAGTGGGTCTCTGCTGAAAATAGGGTTCTACCCAGTCAGACATTCTCAGTAATCAAATGTCAATAAACAAACAAACAAACAAATACAGTTTTAGCGGTGTGCCAGATTCTTCAGCTAAGAATTTGAGCGGTATAATTAATTCAATAGCTTTTATTCAACAATCAACATTTCCTTCATTGCAGAAAGACCGAGTTTACTTTTTTTTACTGTTTTTGGATTCAGCTCTACATAGTATAAAGCTATCAGCTTAACCCTTCAGCAATCCAATTTTTCATTTCCACAGCAAAGTTGTCAACATTGTGTCAAAGATAGTTTGCGCCATCTTGAGAAACTGTGAATAAAAGTCCATGTTCCTGCTTGACAAATGCCCAGAACTGATTAATTTCTAAGAAAGCACCTCTGGTAGTCGCTTCTCTGAGTTTTACCATGACCATCATTGAAGGACTGTCCAGAGGTAGAACAAAAGGCAATACGGATAGTCTGGAAAGAGTTTGTTTGGAGACTATTATGATTTACGTTTCTGGTATAGAGGACACTGATGTTCTGTTCCCCTGAAATCTTTTGCCACTATAACACCTCTACTACCTACACAGGTATGCCTGGTGAAGAAGCCTATTCCCCCTTGTTTACAGTAGAAGATTGAAGCTGGATAGTTTGGTTTAAAGCTGGTTTTGAGACAACTTTGGACAAATATTACTCTAAAGGGGCATCCAGACCCTCTGGAAGACTGTATAGGTTCTTTATACCTCCAGACAAGCAACTGTGAGACAGTCCTGGCTGAGCTTGTTGTTCCAAGCAACAGTGCCCAGTGCCTTCCAGGATACGATTTTGACGACAGCTGTGCTAGTCAGTTCAGATGGGGAGGGGAGTGTATTTTATTCTATCAAAGTTGAGATCCCAAGTTGAGGGGGTGGATTTCTTGAGAAACGTAGTCTCAGCTGAAGAAGTCTTCTGAAAAATGGCCAAACTGAAAGAATATAAGTTAGTGGAAGATCCAGGATCCAGACTCCTACAAGGGCTGATAAATGTATTTTTGTAGAAACATACAAGGCCTTTGTCAAAAAAGTCAGCAAATAAAACAGCACATTCTGGACTGAGGTTGCCTTAGGCTGAGCACCCCAGCTGGCAAACCAAGAGAACATCTATCTATTTTTCCAAATAGGACTTTTTGACGACACGTTTTCTGGTTTCTTGCAGTTTATAAAGGATTGAATTTGAGAAGGAATCCTAGAATGAGGCCAAAGTTTTAGCTTCCAGACAAACAGTGTGAGACTGATCAGACTGAGGTACACTAGAGCTCCCTTCTGCTTAGTTATGAATGCGCAGGTGACTGGAAGGATAAGTGGTTTCGCCCTGCTAAGCTGTAGTAGTTTGGAGGAAATGAGTGTCTTGAACAAAAAGGGGTCATTAGGATGAAATCTTTTCTGTCTTACATTGCCTTAAGAAAGACCCTGACTAGATGGGAATCGGGGGAGGCACTCAGCAGCCCTCTCTTCCATGGAACTATGAAGACATTCACTATTTAATACTCATTAATGGGTACCAGGAACAGGATTTCCTGAGTGGGGGGTTAAAGGAGAATCAGATAAATTTGTCTCCTGGGTTCCCCAATGCAAGATCACTTTGTGGAAGACTTCTTTGTCTACATTTCACCTCTTTACTTAGTCTGACAAAGAATTGTGACTTCAGGGGATTGCTGGATGCTCAAATTCCAGACAAACATTCTTAGCCCACAGACGTATTAAGGCTCAGGTTCCCTTCTATATCGATCTGCCACACATGGCATTGTATGCACTCTCTTCCAAGACTACAGGAACTCATATCAAGTTAAACATTTATAGAGTTTGTACTAAGGCTAGTGTGTCTTTGACATTAATGTGTTTTGTCTTGTCTTGGTATTTCCACCTTCCCTAAGGCTCCTGCATTAGCTCACAGAAGCAAAGAGTGACGCACACCTAATCAGACTTTTGAGTCTTGCTGGTCACAAAAGATAAATGGGCTGGCCAGCATACCTTGGATGCCGACCATTTGAACTGCTTTCAGATGGCAGTGATAACCGTTATCACCTGTGTGGATTTCACAGGTATCACTCTGTATCACTCTTTATATGAAGCTTGGGTAGGGGCGTCAGGAAGATGGTGGGTTTTACAATGGCACTTGCTGCCATGCAAGATTTCATAGGCTGACAGATTAGGTTCGTAGATTATTCATTTATTATATTTATTTATTGACATTTGTTTACCGGGAAAGTCCACTGGGCCTAGGGAGCCCCATTTTCAGTGGAGGCTTGGGGAGAAAAGCTCCAACAGTAAATTATACAAATCTTAACAAATTATTAGACACATGTAATAATCAAAAATAAATAGAGGTATTATACAGACATACAATAGGAGTGAATGATATCATATTAAATGAATATACAATCTGATTATATAAAGGCAAAGGAAATATAAAAGATCAGTATTTTTAAAGATATAATACAGAGACAGAAGGTGCTAAGTAAGATAAGTACATTATGAGTTAATGAGATATGCGTGGGTAGTAATATGTGTTGACATTTGGTGGTAGAAAGATATTTACAAGTTCCATTAGGATCAGTAATGATACAGAGAGAATAACTTAAGTTAGCCATGAGACTGAGAGAGATATGTAGGGAGAGTAGATGTGAAAAATAGTGATAAAGAGGAGTGGAAAGGGTGTGGAGGCTGGGGAGGTAAACTGTGTTGTAGGAAGTGAGGAATCAGGCAATGGAGGATTGAGAGTTAAGACAGCTACATTGCCATTGGGAGAAGAGGTGCTATTGCAGATATTTGTTAAAGGAGGTTCTGATAAAGACTGGGAGAGAACTCCATAGCTTGGCAATATAGAAGGAATATGGCATGTCACCTGTTGTAAGTTTTGGTTTGTGTACTTGCAGGAGAAGTTGATTTTTGGATCTTAGTGGTCTGTTTGGGTGGGTGGTAGTGGGTAGGATGGAGGAGAGGGCAGGACAGATTAGTACTAGGCTAACTGCCCTTTTAGGACATTTTAAGCCTAGCCAATTACCCTACATGAGAATCAAACCTTGCACCTTGTGTCTGTAAGGTAAACACCTTAACCGTTATGCCAACCTCCCACTCTAAAATTTATCATAGGTACCTAGATTAGTACCAGGCTTAGTTCTAGACTATTTCTTTGCAGCTTATAGAAAAGAGAAACTTAAAAAAGGCATTTTTTTCAAGGAATGGTCCACTGGCAGAGCTTGTGTTCCCATGAATAACAGGAGTGACTACTATTCAATTTTGTACCCTGAAGACACCATCTTCTTAACCAAAACTCTATGGCAAGACTAAATTAATTAGTTGCCCCATAAAAACTAAAATGCCTTTACCAGGTAGTGGGGTGATATGGCAGTGGAGAAGGTAGGATGGAGGCACCCTCTAATCTGGAAGGTGACCATTATGCCTACTTGTGCCCTGTTGCTTGCCTTTCACTCTGCTTCCTTTCACTGGCCATTTCTTTCAAAGGTCTTCTTTTGCTTGAATTATATGTTGTATATGGTACTGCTTTCTGTAAAAGGGCCTCTACTTGTGGTTCCACTTCCTGAAAAAGGCCCTCTACTTGTGGTACTGCTTCCTGTAAAAGGGCCTTTACTTGTAGTACTGTCCTGTAAAAGGGCCACTACTTGTGGTGCAGCTTCCTGTAAAAGGGCCACTACTTGTCATGCCACTTCCTGTAAAAGGGCCACTACTTGTGGTGCCACTTCCTGTAAAAGGGACACTACCTTTTGTACCGCTTCCTGTAAAAGGGCCACTACTTGTGATGCTGCTTCCTGTAAAAGCGTCACTACTTGGTGGGAAAACTTCTATTATACTTTCATACAGGAGATTAGGAAAAAAGTTAGTGTTTACATGTTTAAGATGGATGACCATTTGGGAGACAGGTCTCTTTTCATTTTGGTGTGAGGACTTATACTAAAGGTGGAGGATTATGCGGGGTACAGAGGTGCCAGAACATGTACCCTGTATCATGCTGTCACACAGTACTCTCAAACATTGGGCTCAAGAAAGGTGGTTTGAGAGGAGAAGCCATCTATAGGCAAATTGTCTGCAATGCCGTGTACAACATCTCAGGCTAGACTAACGGGCTTTTTTCAAACTGTTATAATAATTGTTTTCAGGTCTAGACTCACATGTTCTTGAGATATACAGGAAAAAGGTTGAAGATGGGAAGCATTCCTTAGGGGTAGCCATCATTGGATGGGTGTGTGTGGAAGTATGAGAACCATTATCTGGTTGTGACATTGCTAGATTGTGTATACAGGCCTGGGATGCTTAGAAGGCTGCAATCCTGCAGTCAGCCTCCAAAAGGGCAACAACAGTTGGGGATGTAGGAGAAATGAGAGCAACAGATGTAGCAGCTGGGAGTGGACAAGGCTGCACCTCACCTGAAATGATACTATCCAGCCCATGTGGGTTGGACGTAGTCATTAAGCCCTTACAAACACATCCAAGGGAATCGTCAACAATCTAATGGTTAGTTGATTAGTTTTTGCTAAACTGTTAATATGACAATTTGACAATTACATGGCTAATACACAATTACTTACCCAGGCTAATCAAGCATAACTAAGTCTGGAATCCAAAGTGATGTAAGTGCTTCCTGCCTGCCCACTAATATTATGCTGTAAATACGGCTTTGTACGTTAAGAGGTTGAGAGGTATTGTATCACTGAGCAGCACATCACATGTACAGGTGCATCAGCTCTGCAAGTCCGAGAAGCAAACTTTAAATGCATCTGTTTTATAAATGCTGCAAAAATAAAATTTTGTTTTCAATCAAAAAGGATTTGCATGCAGAAAGATGCATGCAAACAGTGTTTTGTGTGAAAAGAAAAAAGTTTGTTTTTCATATTTTAACAGAAGTTTAAGTTTTCATAATGTTATACAGGTACAACAGCAGGCATGATGCACCCAAACCACTGTATATATGTGGGATGTACTGCTTGGCATTACATTGCTGATGGGCCCGTATGTGGGAGGACAGGGATGGAAATGTACATCGCAAAGCTGTTCACTTTGCACTAATGTGCTTCATTCCTACTACAAAGATACATAGTGTCATCCTGATGTCAGAATCCATGCCCAGTGGGAATGACCTCAGCACACGCTGTTATCATTTACACAAAATGCAAATGAGCCCTGCTCCAAAGCCATGATCAGGATGTTTGAAGTCTTTATGAACTATATCTGGGTATGCCTAAGGAGTAGCAGCAAACGGGGCAGTATGTGCTTAGCGCAGCATCAGGAAACATAAGCTAAAAATCAGGTGCTTGGTTATTGCTCCTACTGTCTCATAATTCACCTATATGCATACTTGTTCATTGGGTTCCTAACCTTCATAATACAGTGTCAGATATCTTGATAAGGACTGATCTGGTACAATGCATGCAGCAAATGTAGAGGCCATCACTATTAGACAGACAGAGCCACTGGATCATGGAGTAAAACAAGGACCAACAGGACATTGTATAAGTGTGAGACTACACTTGGTCTGGTTGAAAAAGAATATAAGGTTCTAGGTTGTAACAAAAGTGGGGCAATGATTATTCCATTTAATGATTTTCCCAAAATTATTAAATATAATGCATGAATGTTGGAACAATGTATTTACTGAAGAACTTAAGGTTGTTCTGGGAAACAGACCTATCATGGTTTATAGAAGGGGCAGGAACATCAAAATTGTTTTTTTTTGGAGAATGGTAACACTCATAATAACAGTTATTCAGTTTCCAACATGAAATGTAGTTGTTGTAAACATGCAAGTACATGTCATAGTTGAAGGAGGGGAAAGGGCTTTAAAATGTTTCGGGAAATGTAATTCTTGTGACAAAGGGAAATGCTACCACCCCAGCTATCTGGAATTTTGTAAATAATTCTATGCCATTTGTGAATATTGATATGATTTATACCGAAGTGTGTGTAAAGTACTGAGCTAAAATGTAACCACAGCATGCCCTATTGTAATGTACCTGCACTATTGTGACTGTTTAGATGTCTATGTTTAATGGAAACTGGAACACAGAAGGTTAACGTGAAAAAAAAATTCAGAGAAAATAGTTGAAAATAAATTGTTTCATAACCACTTAAAGGAGATATCTCTCAGTTTCAGTGCAGTAGTAGACACAATGTCTAGAGCTAGACGTTTTTTGTATTGTCTTGAAAGAGAAGTAATTACTAGGTTTAAGATGTAGAAGTGTTTTATTGTTTTTTGACTTCCAGGATCTGCAAACTTCGAGAGATATGTATTTTTCACAAGAAGATGCTAAAATTCTGTTAGTTTCTGACAAACAGGGTTTAGCTTGGGAATTGAAGTCAGGTGACAAAAAGTGATGTCAACCAAGCTAACCCACTAGTAATATTGGATATTAATTTAAGAACTCCCTCAGAGAGAGAGACTGTGCATTTTGTATTTTGTCTTTGTCCTAACAATATCAGCTGGAAACATCCACTCACCTCTGCACTTGCCTTGCTGTAAGTAAGTTTTTAGGGCATAGTAACTCTTAGAATCAGATAGGAATATAGTAAAGTGTAGCTTAGATGGTTTCTTTATTTATTTGAGACCATCCTGCAATGTTGTTTTAAATATTTCCTGTGATTTTGAACTCTGAAGTAACTGTGTTTGTTTTCTGAGTATTGTCTTGTTCTTTTATTACTTATTATTAAATATATTTAAACCTTTTAATTGTGGCTGGTCTGTTTAGAGATATTTAAGCTGTTAGAGTACTTGCATAGCTATTTGGTGATACTGTACAGGCTACTCCTAAATAGAATTGCTCTTGATCAGGCTACCATTTGGATTAATAGTAACATTACACAGAAGGATTGGACACCCTTTGCTAACAGCCTTAAAGTAGCTGATAAGAGTTGGCCAGTTGCAGTGAAAACTATCTTATAATTTGGGCAGAAGGGGGCATAGCTAGTAAATCTGTGCCAGCTGTTTCCAGGTGTGTGTGTGTGTGTGTGTGTGTGTGTGTGTGTGTGTGTGTGTCTGTGTTTGTATATCAATCAAATCTCAAGGCATATGTGTCAGCTACATGGGCAGGGACACGAAGCACTAGTTGGACAGAGAAGGTACTAGAGATCTTGGTTTGACCACTCAGCTGAGATCTCAACCCTATAGTTGTGCCAGAGGGAGTCTTACTGGGGATCTGGAGAAAGAGGGAGAAACCAGCCCCATACTGACTGTCAATTCTGTGTGCTCTTAAGGGAAATTGCATTTTACTGTGTATGTACTTGTCATCCTCCCAGTATGTACTTCCCCCACTGTTGCCAGTGGTGAGGACTGAGGCTCCTTGATTATTGGGTCAGTGCTGGGGTGTCACATATTAATTGGTTGGCAGTGGTGGGATAGCCACATCACATATTAATTGGCTTATAGTGGTGCTCTACATATTAGGATTCAGTGGTGTGGATATTGAATTCCTGTAACCTGTAAACAATGGTCACCAAGCAAGGTGTTTGTACTCTCAATCAGCCACACAGTGAACATTCAGAGTTTTATATTACAATTGTTTTATTTTTTGTTAATTTGTTAGTCAGGGCTAGCAGGCAAGCATGTCAGCAGAGGAGCATGGCAAGCTGACAAGGAGCCAGTTGGCTGAGATGTGCCAGGCTAAAGGACTAGTGAATGCCAACCTAATTAAGGCAGAAATGATCGTAGCCTTGGGTACAGCTGCATTGCAGACCAGCAATCAGGAGGACAACCAGGTTGGCTTGGAGATGTACCACTCTCAGAAAATGGACAGTTCAGCCTTTCCACAGAGGACTTAAAAATCTGTCTGGAGTTAAAGAGACTTGAACTGTAGGCCTAGAGTTTGTAAATAGAAGCAGGAGAGAAACTATGACATCTAGAAGCTGAGGAGAATGAGAGGCAGAGGAAACATGAAAAGGAGATGCTGACTCTTCACCAGAGCCATGGAGGTAATGGGGAAGGGAGTAACCAGACCCCAGAAGCAAAAAAGGTCAGTAATTACTTCCACAATTTACAGAGGGGGATAATTTTTATAGTTTCATTCATATGTTTGAAAGGGTATGTAAACAGTATAATGTTGACCAAGGGCTCTGGGTACAGTTCCTGACCCCCTTACTCCATGGTAATGCTGTAACTGCGATTTCTTAATTGTCTGATACTAATTGTTTAAATTATAATACTGTAAAAAACTGCCTTTTAGAATGTTTTAAGTTAACACCTGAGGCTTACAGGAAAAAGTTTTGTGAGCATAGACACAAGGCAATAAAAGTGTGTATGAATATACTGCTGAACTAAGCATTTATTTTCATAGGTGGGTGAATGGATGTCAGGTCAGCAGTTTTGAAGGACTGACAAACCTTTTGGTGAGGGAACAAGCCCTTAGCACTTTACTTGAGGATATGAGAATCTGGTTAGCAGATAGACAATGAAGTACTGCAGATGAGTTGGGGAAGAAGGGAGACCTATACTTAGCAAGCAGGGCATCACTGCACAGGAAAGGGATACCCAGTGCTGCTCACAGGTCTAAGGGAAGCCATGGTGGGCAGCCCAGACTGCCCCAACAGAGGCTGCCAGTAGCAGGGGAAGCCACTAATACAGGTACATGTCCAGGACCAAGGGTTAAATGTTTTAAATGCAACCAGTGGGGCCATGTAGCATATAGATGTCCAGGGAGGCAAGGTGGGAAAAAAGAGGTGGGAGAGCCAGTAAGTGGGAATGACAGAATGCCAGCAGTAAGTTGTCTTGAGACAATAAGGGTACTAAACTACCACAAGAGGTTATATCCTATCTTAGTGGATGGGAAAGTGGCCACTGCTAAGAGAGACACAGCCTCTGACCCAACCATTGTGAAGCCTGCAATGGTTAAAGAGGAGCACTACTTGCATGGGCATTCTACTCCAGTCAGAGCTTTAGGAATGACCCCCATTCCAAAAACCTTTGGCTAGGGTTCACCTTGACTGTGATGGTGGAAAAGGAAGCAAGCAAGTAGGTGTGTTTGAGGATATCCCTGCAGATGTCCTGATAAGGAATGATTTCGATAATGCAGTACTTTGTGTGAATACAATTACACACAGTCAGGCTTGGAGACAAGCATGTGGGTCTGGTAGCCCAGGGATGACCCAGACAGACCACACACTTGCAGCCAGGACTGGTGAAGTGGTTACTTCAGGGAGGGAGCTACCCTGTAGCAGTGAGACTGAAGGTGAGCCACTGCTGCTTGTGGGTACTGATGTTCCCTTGGACAGAGTGACTGCAAGGGCTGAGGTGTGTAGTAGTAACCAGGCTGACAGTGAGACACTGCTGTCAGAGGAATCCAGACTTCCTGTGGGAGGGGAGCTGGGAAGGGTTACCAAGAGAGAGTTGCAACAGGCTCAGCTTTCAGACCCTAAAATACAAAGCCTGAGAGAGGTAACTAGTGAGGCACCTGATTTTCAAGGGGATAGAGAATCTGTATACTGGGACAAAGGGTTACTGTATAGAGAGTGGATCCCTGAGGAAGGGCTAGAGGATGAGAGAATACAGCAATTGGTAGTGCACACAGCCTACTGTCTGGCACTCCTAGCCATAGCCCATGATATTCCCTTTGCAGGTCATATGAGCATAAAGCGTACAAAGAGACGTATTGTGCAGAATGTTTATTGGCCTGGGATTTCTAGAGATGTAATAGGGTACTGCAGGATCTGTGAGCAGTGCCAAAAGGTAGGCAAGGCAGAAGACAAGGTGAAATGTCCTTTGATGCCTTTGCCTGTGACTGAGGAACCATTTCAGAGGGTAGCCATGGATATAGTGGGGCCTCTGAGTACCCCAAGTTCCACAGGGAAAAAGTATATCCTATTGGTAGTAGATTATGCTACCAGATATCCTGAGGTGGTGGCTCTCCTCCATTGATGCAGAAAAGGTGGAAAATGCTTTGTTAGAGATTTTCAGCAGGGTAGGTTTCCTAAAAGAAATACTAACTGACAGAGGTACCAATTTCACATCAGACCTGCTAGCTTGTCTGTGGAAGCACTGTGGGGTGAAGCACCTGAAGACCACCCCTACCACCCCCAGACTAATGGTCTTGTTGAGAGGTTAAAGTCTACACTCAAGAAGATGCTATGAACATTTGCAGACCAGTTAAAGAGGGTGTGGGACAAATATTTGCCCATCTATTGTTTGCTTACAGAGAGGTTCCCCAGGAATCCAGTTTTTTTACCCTTTGAGTTGCTGTATGGGCATAGGGTGAGGGGGACCACTAGATTTGATTTGTGATGAGTGGGAGGGTGAGTGTGAATTCCACAAGGAGTCTGTGGTGACAAATGTTCTAAACCTCAGGACAAGGCTCAGGGAACTCATGGGCTTGGCCCAGGAGAACCTGACAGAAGCCTAACAGCAGTAAAAGGTCTGGTATGACAGGAATGCTCGAGCCAGAGAGTATGCTGTAGGGCAGCAAGTAATGGTTCTCATTCCTGTCAGACACAACAAGCTGCAGGCAGCTTGGGAGGGACCCTTCAAGGTGTTAAGGAAGGTCAGTGATATTAACTACATGGTAGAACTGCTAGACATGAGGCAGGGGCACAAATTGTACTATGTTAACATGATAAAACCTTAACATGATAGGGAGGCCCTTGTGCTATTTGCAGTGGATGGCAGGAGGAGGCTGAGGGGGATGTGTGACTGATCTCCTCAGTGAGGCTCGGATTGACACCTCAATGGAAAGGGTAGCAATGTCCCTGTAGCTATCCCCTACCCAGGTTTGAGAAATCTGAGAAGTGTTACAGAAGTCTGGGGACATGTTCACTGGGAAACCAGGGAGCACCCACATGGTATAACACCATATGGATACAAGACCACAAAGGCCTATTAAGCAGGCCCCCCCTATAGGGTGTCTGAGAGGGTCATACAGACACTGAGGGAAGAGATAAAGGAAATGTTAGAACTAGGGGTGATCCAGGAGTCTAGCAGTCCCTGGGCCTCCTCAGCAGTGCTGGTACCAAAGAAGGATGGCAGCACCAGGTTCTGTGTGGACTATAGGAAATGAAATAGTCCACAGAGTCAGATGCTTACCTCATGCCTAGGACAGGTGAAGGCCTAGAGCAGCTGGGTCAGGCTAAGTATCTTACCACTATTGAGCTTACTAAGGGCTACTAGCAGGTGCTCTTGACTTCCAGTGCTAGAGAGAGGTCAGCCTTTGTGACTCCGTTTGGCTTGTATGAGTCCACAAAGATGTCCTTTGAGATGAAAAATGCCCCAGCAACTTCCCAAATGCTGGTAGATTATATCCAAGCAGGAGGAGGAGATTTTGACCTTACTGACATAGATGATATTGCCATTTACAGTCGTTCCTGGCAAGAACACCTTCAGCATGTCAGGGAGGTGCTGGGCAGCCTATGGAGGGCAGGGTTGATCCTGAAGCCCAGTAGGTGTCAGGTGGGTATGGCAGAGGTCTCCTGCCTGGGACATAGTTGGAGAGTGGTAAAATCAGGCCAGAACTTGCCAAGGTGGAAGCCATTCAGGCATGTCCTGCTCCTGTTTCCAAAAAGGAGGTGAGGGCATTCTTAGGGACAGCAGGGTAGTACAGAAAGTTTGTCCCCAATTATTGTACCATAGCTTCTCCCCTCACAGACCTGACAAGGAAAACAAGCCAAATAAGTTAGCATGGACCCTAGCATGTGAAGAGGCATTTCAGAAGCTTAAAGGAGCTTTGGGAGGACCCCTTGTGTTAGCCAGTCCAGATTACAGCAAATAATTTGTTGTGCAGGTGGATGCTTCAAACCATGGGGTGGGGGCTGTACTCAGCCAGGTCTCCTCAGAGGGAGAAGAGCACCCAGTAGTATGTCTCAGTTGTAGGCACCAACCCAGGGAGGAATATTATGCAGCTGTTGAAAAGGAATGTCTAGCCACTGCAGAAACTTCAGTCTTATCTGTATGGAAGGAAATTTACTGTAGTAACAGGCCACAATCCCTTAACATGGCTACATTAAGACAGCTAGCAAAATGCCAAGTTACTAAGGTAGAGGTGCCTAGGGTTGTAAGCATATGATATGATATAACAGCTCAGCACTGCAGTGGGGTTAGCAATGCCAATGCTGCTGGGCTCGCAAGACAGGGAATGGTGTAAGGTATAACCAGATAGGCCTAACCCTCTCAAGCAAAGTTTCTCAAGTGTCACTTGAAAAACTAGCTTGAGTTTTCAGGGTGGGGGGGGATTGTGACAAAGTGAAATACTGCCAACCCAGCTATCTGGAATTCTGTAAATAATTCTATGTCATTTGTGAATATTGATATGATTTATACAGAAGTGTGTGTAAAGTACTGAGCTAAAATGTAATTACAGCATGCTTACTGGAATAGAACAGGAATGTAACTGCACTATTGTGACTGTTTAGATGTATATGTTGTTGTTTTTCTTTCGGCTTTTCCAGGTTAGGGGTCGCCACAGCGGAACTCCTATCCGCTAATGATTGGCAGCTGATTTTTATGGTGCTGAGGTGCCAGCCAGATGCCCAACCTTCAATGAAGGCACGCCCATTCACCCATGTCTTTCAAACGCCACTCGACCTCGGGGAGGACATTCAGACTCCACACAGAAAGCGCTTCAGCCGAGAATCGAACGGGGGAACCTCTTGCTGTGAGGCGACAATGCTACTGGTGCACCACCATGGTGGAAACTGGAACACAGGAGGTTAACTTAAAAGAAAATCAGAGAAAATAGTTGAAATTAAATTGTTTCATAACCACCTAGTAAAACAGATGTTATCCCTTAGTTTCAGTGTATAGGAACAGACACAATGTCTAGAGCTAGAAGTTTTTTGTATTGTCTTGAAAGAGAAGTAATTACTAAGTTTAAGATGTAGAAGTGTTTTATTGTTTTATGACTTCCAGGATCTACAAACATCTGAGAGATATGTATTTTTCACAGGGAGATGCTAAAATTCTGTTAGTTTCTGACAAAGGGGTGTTAGCTTGGGAACTGAAGTCAGGTGACAAAAAGTGCTATAATTCAGGCTAATCCAGCAGTGATATTTGATATTTATTTAAGAACTCCCTCAGAGAGAAACTGTGCATTTTGTATTTTGTTTTTGACCTAACAACATCAGCTGGAAACATCCACTCACCTCTGCACTTGCCTTGCTGTAAGTAAGTTTTTAGGGCATAGTAACTCTTTTAGATTCAGATGAGAATATAGTAAAGTGTAGCTTAGATGTTTTCTTTATTTATCTGAGACTGTCCTGCAATGTTGTTTAAAATAGTTTCTGTGATTTTGAACTCTGAAGTAACTGTGTTTGTTTTCTGAGTATTTTCTTGTTCTTTTTATTACTTATTAAATGTATTTAAAACTTTTAATTGTGGCTGGTCTGTTTAGAGACATTTAAGCTCTTAGAGTACTTGCATTTCTATTTGGTGACACTGTACAGGCTACTCCTAAACAGCACTGCTTTTGGTCAGACTACAATTTGGATTAATAGTAACATTATACAGTAGGCTTGGACACCCTTTGCTAAGATCCTTAAAGTAGCTGATAAGAGTTGGCTGGTGGCAGTGAAAACTACCTTATAGTCTGGGCAGAATGGGGCGTAGCTAGTAAATCTGTGCCAGCCTTTCTCAGGTGTGTGTGTGTGTGTGTGTGTGTGTGTGTGCGCATATAAATCAAATTTCCCGGAGTGTGTGTGTCAGCTACTTGGGCAGGGACACAAAGCACTGGTTGGACAGAGAGAGTACTGAAGATCTTGGTGTGGCCACTGAGCTGAGATCTCAACCCTATAGCTGTGCCCGTTGTGAGTCTTATTGGGGATCTAGAGAAAGAAGGAGAAACCAGCCCCAGACTGACTGTGATCTCTGTGTGCTCTTAAGGGAAATTTCACTTTACTGTGTGTGTACTTGTCATCCTCCCAGTGTGCCCGTCCCCCACTGTTGCCAGTGGTGAGAATTGAGGCTCCTTGATTACTGGGTCAGTGCTGGGGTGTCAAAATTGTAACAACAAGAAGGTGGCAAACCTGGCTACTTGTACCTCATGTGAGGCATTTTATGTAGGCAAGACTACAAGAAAACTATAGTAGAGTATTTACGAACAAACATGCGATATTAAGAAACAGAATGTCAACAGTGCTCTGTTTAAACATTCATTGGTTTGTAGGTCCTTTAGAAAATTTATCTTTTTTATTATGGATAGAGGGAACATCAGTGAGAGGGGAGGTGACTATGAGAATATGTTGGAAGTTAGAGAGTTAATGTGGAAAATATGTTTAAACTCCACTGTAAAGCTGGAAATTATTTTCAGACTTAATGCAAATGAAATACAATAAGTTATTGTAATTATGGATGGAATTTAATATGTTATTTTTATATGTTTTTTTAAATATGCTTTTAATACGTTCATGAATAGTTATGGAATTATTGATTAATTGGTTCAACTTATATAAGGAAGTTATGTCATATGGTTAATTCAACTCTGATGAATTCCCTAGCTGTATGCAGAATGAAAGCACAAAGTTCTTAAGTTTTTACAATAAACGGATAATTTTTTTGCCTACGGACTGTTTATTTTTATTTTGATTTTGATTTCGGACAGTCCGTATCACTACACACATGGTAATCTTTCTGATTCGGGCAGCTGGACTCGTTGTGTATTTCTATACACTACTTATATTGATTAATACTCTCCCTACATAATGTACATTACCTATGTTCCAAGTCTGTATGTCGCCTGTATACTGCTCTCCTTTTTATGCTACAGCTCCAGTACTGTAGGTCCTTCATGACTCAGCCCACCACTGCTATCAGCAAACATAAATAAATAGTATAATTTAGTTAAAATAGTGCCAAGCCAAATTGTGGTCTACAAAGGAAACTATCACAGTCATTGACATCTTTTTTTAAATCCCACAGATGAAGCAACACATCTGAGATCACCATTTTTTTTCATGTTTATGGAACCATTCGATTACTAGATTTTATCATCTCTGAATCTAGCTATACTGCCAATTAGTAAAAATAAAAATGAATCTAATCCTGTGTCTGCCACTCCACAGGAGAACTGATTATAGTCTCTGATAGCTACATAGATTATTATAACACAGTTAACTACAGCAAAGATTACTGATTTTCTACTATGCATCTCTCTGCACATAAGAACACTGGTGTACATGGAGCTTTTTTACTGTCCAGCATTGTCACATATTAACTTTATAAGCAAGGCACTGTCACATTATAAGAATGGCATGGTCACATTATTTTCAGTACTGCTAAAGGTTACCTTTAAACCATTATGGTACTGTCACGTGCTATCTTTATACCACATGACCTGCCACATGTGGGTTTTATAGTGTATAGCCTCTGTCATATGCTATTTTATACTACATGGCACCTCCGTATATTATGCATAATGTTGCACTGTTTTCTAAGAAATTGCAGCTTTTTATACAATATGGCACTGATATATATTAATACCACCTGACAGTGCCATTATTTATTATTTATTTATTTGACATTTGTTGACAGGGAAGTCCTACTGAGCTATTGCACGTTTTCAGCAGAGTCCCGGGGAGAAATGCTGCACAATCAACTATAGTAGTTTAACACATTAACAAATATAGCAAATACATAGTCTATTAATGGTAGTAAATGCAGTATTATTTCACAAGGTTAGATGATCAGTTTGAACAGATGAATACACAGAGCAAATTAGATGCTGTTTGTCTGAAGTAATTACAGGGTGGGTCTATATCACGTGGTCGAAAGCTAATAATAGCGAACGGCCACAACTTTGAAAACACTGGAACTTAAATTTGTTATTGTGGGGTCACACTATAGTGTAGATAGGGGTATTTGCCCTTTCCTCACTGTAGTGTGATCTCGGAGTTGGTATATATATTCAGTGGACAACTTCAAGTTTTGGTGTTTTCGAAGTTGTGGTCGTTCGCTGTTATTAACTTTTGACCACGTGATACAGACCCTTAGAGGATACATTGATACAATGATATGTACAACAGGAGAACAGATATTAGGTCTAGAAGCACTTTGTTTGTACAGACAGAATCTAGAAACAGTCAATACACTTTTAGAAGTTCAGTAAAACTATTTAAAAACTATTTAGGGAAGGTATGCAAATTTAGAAGCTGTATTTGGGGTGATACTTAAGAATGAAAAAGAGATTTAAGTAGAAATGAAGTTTAGCAGGTAAGGTAGAGAGAGGAAGGTGAGGAGAAGTGGAGGTATAGAAGGTGGTGAGGTTGGGAAGAATGTATAAAGTAGTATACTATTATTTTTATGGGGTATAACACCACTATGCATTATTTTATAACATACGGCTATGACATACATTATGTTTATGGCAGGTAGTACTATAATACGCTATAAAAATAACAAAACAAGTTAAAATAGAAGCAGAGATATGCTTTCCTACAAAAACAGAACCCATTTTCATTCTGGATTTCTATTTCTGCTTCTTCAGGTCTTTGTTGGGTACAAAGACACATGCATAGCCGATTGTAAGCCATATTGCCAGGCCTGCATCACTTGTGCAGTTATTGTACCGCCAGGCCTGAATCACTTGCATAGTTATTGCACTGCAATGCCTGCATCATTTGAGTAGTCATACTACCAGGCCTGCATCATTTACACAGACATTGTACCACTAGGCTTGCATCACTTGCGCAGTATTTGTACTGCCAGGCCTGCACCACTTGTGCAGTCAATGTAACACCAGGCTTGCATCACTTGCACAGTCGTTGTACCACCAGGCCTGCATCACTTGTGCAGTGGTTGTACTGCCAGGCCTGCATCATTTATGCAGTGGTTGTACTGCCAGGTCTGCATCACTTGCGCAGTCATTACATCACTAGGCCTGCATCACTTGCGCAGTCATTGTACTGCCAGGCCTGCATCATTTATGCAGTGGTTGTACTGCCAGGCCTGCATCACTTGCGCAGTCATTATATCACTAGGCCTGCATCACTTGCGCAGTCATTGTACTGCCAGGCCTGCATCATTTATGCAGTGGTTGTACTGCCAGGCCTGCATCACTTGCACAGTTGTTGTACCACCAGGCCTACATCACTTGTGCAGTCATTGTACTGCTAGGCTTGTATCACTTGGCTGTTACCATCTCTTTCCAGTGCAAGTAGACAGTAAACAAAAATATATATATAACATTTATAATATTCAGCTAGTCATTTGTTATTCTGCAGACTAAATAATCAAAACATACCTAGACTTGTGTGCAAGACACTTTAGAGGGCACTCAAAAAGGGTATCAGAGCTACCAGAGGGCATTGCTGGAGCAAGCTAGAGCTCCAAGTATAATGTGGAATTTATTATTATTATTATTATTATTATTATTATTATTATTATTATCATCCATCCATCTACAACTCCTTTATCCCATTTTTGACTTGGGGTCAGGGTGTCACTTCAACAGTTACAATCATCTAGAGCCAAGGTTTACATCCATGAAGTAAACCACCAGGGAAAACAAATAATACTGGACATCTCATGTCCAACAAGGTAGCTCTTCCTGTATGGCACTGCTCTTTCCACCTTGCAGAATTGTAGGTCATGCAACCCAGCTCAGAGGACAGCAAAACAGCCACAATATCTTAACACTAAGCAATATAGCCACAGTTTTAAAGTAATAAGAAGGAGTTTGAAATATGTTCCCACAGGTTTACCATCAAAATCTTGGAAAACAGTTACACAAACATTGGAAGGTCAGATGCCACTCTTCCAAGGTTTCATAACATTGTTTTTTAAATGTTTGAATCCACAACAGCAAATGCACACTCGCATTCACTGTTATGGATACATTGTTTCGAATGGAGTTTGCACTAGAGTGGGGATCGGGAAATGTACCTTTTCCCTCACTGTAGTGCGATCTCGGAGTTTGCATATATAAGTAGCAGGGGGTGTGGGGGATGCAGGCATGCAAGTCTCGTCTAAAACATTCGTAAAACATAAATGGAAGTCCAGGTAGGTTTGGTAAAGTCAACATTGCTGACTGTTGTCTTTATTAAATTACCAGTTTCAGTGTTGTGATCATTAGGAATTTGGGTTTTACTACTTTTAATTCAGGTAAGTAATCACTCGCACAAGTGTGTTGCGAGATTTTGATGGCAAACCATTCCTACACAGGTACCAAGTTATCATGAATTGCAAACTGAAGTTTTTTTTTTATTTTGTAAGAAATAAGAAAACAGTATTTAAGGTATCTTAAGTAGTCAGATAATGGCAGAGCATGATGAAATGAAGAATATGGCAGAAAATGGTATCTTTCACAATATGATACCATATACCATATACCATGATAAAGGATATAATATAGTTAGACAAGACCGGATAAAACGTAAGGGAGTGGGTGTAGCAGTTCTATTCAAAGATGTATTTCACATCTCCACACTACCATGTAACCCTCCTCAGGATAGTAATGCAGAAGTCCTGGTCACCAAACTCCAAATTAACCCAAACAAAGCTTTATACATCATCTGTATCTACCTACCACCCAGTAATAACATCAGCACAATCGAAGCTATATTAAACTGGGCATCCTCAACTTACCCCCAAGAAACAGTAATACTAGGTGATTTTAATACTGACTGGAAAAGTGTCAATGCAGATAACCCCACCTCTCACATTAACCTCCATGGCTTTAGTCAAACTATCACCGCCACAACCAGAATTAACAAACCAAACAAAAAAGAGAGTACCGTAGACTGGATACTTATAAATAGACAGGAGCAAGCTTATAAGGTAGGCACTCTCCCAGATGATTTAAGTGATCATACTTTGACCTACATCATAAGACAAAAACATGATCTGCCTAAACCCTCCACTTTTAGGATTGCATGGTCCAATAAACACTTTAGCCCAGAATCATTCCAAAATGAACTTAGTGCCTGTAACTGGAACCCTTTAAAAACTCTACCACTTGAAGAGGCTATAAAATATCTAAACTCTACTTTTTTATCCATCCTTGATAAACATGCACCTAAACGGTCTATCCGAACGAAATCCAAACCAGCCCCTTGGCTTTCTAAAGAAACCAGACAGAAAATTTTACTGAGAAACAAATCTTGGGCTAAGTGGGGGGCTAACAAAAATATCTCTGATCAACAAAAGTTTAGGCAACTGAGAAATAGTACAAAAAAGGCAATACTTATGGATAAAAAGAACTATTACTGTAAACTACAGCAAACTCATCAGAACAATCCCCAAAAATTTTGGTCCAGTATAAACAAACTCCTTTCCCCAGGACACTCTCACACACCTACCCCTCTTGAGGCTGATCCTAATACCCCCCTTCAAACTGCCAGTATCTTTAATACTTTCTTCACAGAGACCATTCAATTACTAGCCAGTCAACTAATCCCAGACAACTCAAACCTTCTCACCACCGTATCAGCTTCTCTACCAACATTTAAACTGCAACCCATCTCTACTACTCTCATCTGTAAACTCATCCAAAAACTTAAGCCTTGTACTCCTTCTGCTGACCAAATACCATCAGAATACTTGCAAAAAGCAGCTAAGGTAATTGCATACCCTGTATCCATCCTCATTAACAGAACCATTAAGGAAGGAACCATTCCAGATATTTGGAAAATCTCTCATATTATTCCCCTTCATAAAGGTGGCAATTCAAATGATTACTCTAACTACAGGCCAATAGCTCTATTATCTCCTTTAGCTAAAATAATGGAAAAATGCATTCACCGACAACTACTACATCATTTATCTCAACATAACATTATAGCAAACTGCCAACATGGCTTTAGGCCATCACATAGTACCACAACTGCCCTACTATCTTTTATGGATACCATCAATAGAAACCGCAATAACAATAACCTCTCATCTGCTCTCTTTATTGACCTCTCAAAAGCTTTTGACATGGTCAACCATGCCCTTCTCATCAACATTCTAGAATCCCTTTCCTTTGACTGTCAGACTATTAAATGGTTCAGGTCCTACTTTAGCAATAGGCAACAAGCAGTTCTCTTGCAAAACAACATATCATCCCTTCAGCCAGTTACCCTCGGAGTCCCTCAAGGCTCTATTCTAGGATCACTTCTCTTTTCACTATTTATCAATGACCTCCACATAGCAATCCCTCAAGCCACCTGCATACAATACGCAGATGATTCTATGCTAGTATGCTCAGCAAATTCCCCTTCAGAACTACATTCTCTAACCCAGAATGTATTTAACATAGTAGAAACATGGTTTACAAATAGATGCCTCCTTCTCAATGCTAAAAAAACTAAGCTCCTTCTCTTTACACCCACCAACAAATCCTCACCCATAGATTTCTCAGTTTTTTCCAATAATGGCACTATTATACTTCCTGACACAACCACTAAACTGTTAGGAATAACTATTGACAAAAACCTTACTTTTGACAGCCATATAAATAACACTATCAAAACTGTCAACAGAAAAATAGGCTCCTTATATAGGATCAAACCTTTCCTAACTCCTATAGCTAGAACCACAATTGCTCACTCCCACTTAATCTCAACGCTACTGTACGCCTCACCCATATATACTAACCTAAAGAAAAATCATCTTACCAAACTAACAAATTCCTATCATAACATCGCCAGATTTGCCACTGGCAATCCCTTTAGAACCCACCACTGTTTGAATCTAAGGCAACTAGGCTGGCTTGAACTTCAAAACCATCTGATAGAATCCCAACTCACCATTGCCCACAAGATCTTCCACCAACCCAACAGCACTCCTATACTTTCCAATCTCATCCTCCCTTACACAAATCTGAATTCCCTGTGCTCTTCTAAGAAACTGCTTGCTTGCATATGCAAGTCTAACAACCTGGCTGGAGACTCTCTTTTTTCTAACACAGTGGGAAAACATTGGAACCTCCTGCCCGATGAACTAACATTACTTTCATCCTTGCCTCTCTTTAAACATAACCTCAAAAAACACCTCAAAACACACTGGTTATGCCCCTGCAGCAACCCTGACTAATCATGTGCTTTTTACTAATTATAGCTCCTTTTACTTCTTATTCTTCCTATTCTTACTTAAATTACTAACACTCGTAATGGATTGTTACATGCTAATTACTTAAATTACTAATGCTCGTAATGGATTGTTACATGCTAATTACTTAAATTACTAACACTCGTAATGGATTGCTGCATGCTAATTACTTAAATTACTAACACTCGTAATGGATTGTTACATGCTAATTACTTAAATTACTAACACTCGTAATGGATTGTTGCATGCTAATTACTTAAATTACTAACACTCGTAATGGATTGTTACATGCTAATTACTTAAATTACTAACACTCGTAATGGATTGTTACATGCTAATTACTTAAATTACTAACACTCGTAATGGATTGTTACATGCTAATTACTTAAATTACTAACACTCGTAATGGATTGTTACATGCTAATTACTTAAAATACTAACACTTCGTAATGGATTGTTACATGCTAATTACTTAAATTACTAACACTCGTAATGGATTGTTACATGCTAATTACTTAAATTACTAACACTCGTAATGGATTGTTACATGCTAATTACTTAAATTACTAACACTGTAATGGATTGTTACATGCTAATTACTTAAATTACTAACACTTTCGTAATGGATTGTTACATGCTAATTACTTAAATTACTAACACTCGTAATGGATTGTTACATGCTAATTACTTAAATTACTAACACTGTAATGGATTGTTACATGCTAATTACTTAAATTACTAACACTTCGTAATGGATTGTTACATGCTAATTACTTAAATTACTAACACTCGTAATGGATTGTTACATGCTAATTACTTAAATTACTAACACTCGTAATGGATTGTTACATGCTAATTACTTAAATTACTAACACTCGTAATGGATTGTTACATGCTAATTACTTAAATTACTAACACTCGTAATGGATTGTTACATGCTAATTACTTAAATTACTAACGCTCGTAATGGATTGTTACATGCTAATTACTTAAATTACTAACGCTCGTAATGGATTGTTACATGCTAATTACTTAAATTACTAACAGTCGTAATGGATTGTTACATGCTAATTACTTAAATTACTAACACTCGTAATGGATTGTTACATGCTAATTACTTAAATTACTAACACTCGTAATGGATTGTTACATGCTAATTACTTAAATTACTAACACTCGTAATGGATTGTTACATGCTAATTACTTAAATTACTAACACTGTAATGGATTGTTACATGCTAATTACTTAAATTACTAACACTGTAATGGATTGTTACATGCTAATTACTTAAATTACTAACACTGTAATGGATTGTTACATGCTAATTACTTAAATTACTAACACTGTAATGGATTGTTACATGCTAATTACTTAAATTACTAACACTGTAATGGATTGTTACATGCTAATTACTTAAATCACTAACACTGTAATGGATTGTTACATGCTAATTACTTAAATCACTAACACTGTAATGGATTGTTACATGCTAATTACTTAAATTACTAACACTGTAATGGATTGTTACATGCTAATTACTTAAATTACTAACACTCATAATGGATTGTTACATGCTAATTACTTAAATTACTAACACTCGTAATGGATTGTTACATGCTAATTACTTAAATTACTAACACTCGTAATGGATTGTTACATGCTAATTACTTAAATTACTAACACTCGTAATGGATTGTTACATGCTAATTACTTAAATTACTAACGCCGTAATGGATTGTTACATGCTAATTACTTAAATTACTAACACTCGTAATGGATTGTTACATGCTAATTACTTAAATTACTAACACTCGTAATGGATTGTTACATGCTAATTACTTAAATTACTAACACTGTAATGGATTGTTACATGCTAATTACTTAAATTACTAACACTGTAATGGATTGTTACATGCTAATTACTTAAATTACTAACACTGTAATGGATTGTTACATGCTAATTACTTAAATTACTAACACTCGTAATGGATTGTTACATGCTAATTACTTAAATTACTAACACTCGTAATGGATTGTTACATGCTAATTACTTAAATTACTAACACTCGTAATGGATTGTTACATGCTAATTACTTAAATTACTAACACTCGTAATGGATTGTTACATGCTAATTACTTAAATTACTAACACTGTAATGGATTGCTACATGCTAATTACTTAAATTACTAACACTGTAATGGATTGTTACATGCTAATTACTTAAATTACTAACACTCGTAATGGATTGTTACATGCTAATTACTTAAATTACTAACACTGTAATGGATTGTTACATGCTAATTACTTAAATTACTAACACTGTAATGGATTGTTACATGCTAATTACTTAAATTACTAACACTGTAATGGATTGT